>NC_061092.1:14560199-14672699 GCF_015104395.2 Macrobrachium nipponense | reverse complement strand
GTATAATTAAACAAGACTGTGATAATTTATTGAATATCAGCCTAGGTTTGTACAAAGTTGATGAGATTTTAACGAAGGGTATTTTAAAACAGTAGGCTATGAGGTATTAGAACTGTCTGGTAGTTGTTAGCGTTGTTTGTTTTTTAGCATCATTTGTCCTTGCCACGAAGTCCTTTTGTGACTCTGTATTTGTTTTCTTGGCACTTGTACCTGAACCCTGATGAGGTGTAGAAATACATGAAAGCGCTCGGTTCAAGTCATTTCATTTCACCCTTCTCCTGGCTGTATGCATATATGATTATCACACGTCTACAGTGAATTGTTGCATATATATATATTAGTAGATATATTAATATATATATATATATATTAATATAATAATTTATTATTATATTATTATATATATCATATTAATATATATTTATTTATTTATTCTATTATATATATATAGAATTATATATATATAGTCCGATATAGAATATATTTATATTAATATATATAATAATAGTATATATATGACTTATTTGTGGTGTGTGTGTGTGCGTGGTGTGAGTGTGTGTGTGTGCGTGTGTGTATATATATATATGTGGTGTATATATATATATATATATATATATATATATATATATATATACATAGTTTTTTGTTTCCCCTTTTTGACTGCAAAGTCACTTATTTTATCCAGGAGAGAGAGAGAGAGAGAGAGAGAGAGAGAGAGAGAGAGAGAGAGAGAGAGAGAGAGAGAGAGAGAGAGAGACCGAGAGAGAATTTGCCTTATTCCTGATGCCGTTACAAACACAACTCAATGAATGGGAGACTGTACTGTAGGTCTATCCAGTCTGCAGGAGACTGTCTGCCTACGTACTTACTGAACACACAAACACAAACACTTGCATGTATGGTTAACTGGTGTATATGAATAAACCCCTCAAGTATTTCTGTTTCTTCAGACTTCTTCACTTTGTACGATTATTTGAAGCGATATACATATATATATATATCTAGGCGAGGAAACAAATTATTCTGCCGCTAATTGGCACCTAGTGTTTTAATGTGCGTGTAATGGAAACAAGGAAGTTAAAAGTGCAGAAAAAAAATAAAATTCCAAATAAGGTTACCTTCCAGTATATGCTCTACAGCCATGAAGCTTTTGTAGAAGATAAAAAAAAAGAGATGAAGATGTAGATAACCCCCCTAAAAATGAAAGAAAATAAAAAAAATATATACCTATATATATATTTAACAGTGACTGATACTTTGATCCCTTCAAAATCCTTTTTGATACCAGTGACAATAAAAGAAAATAAAAACACATTTGGAAAGAGTATATTTACCGCAGATAATAAATGTATTTTTGTCTTGATATTTATGTTCTGCTGCTTGCCTGCTTTGCTTTTATCGCTCGCTTACCCATATATAAAAAAAATATATATATATATGTAAAAATGTGATCAAACGAATGGTAGGATGCAAAAGATGTTAATGAGTGCAAATAAAGATTCAGTGAAAAACCTTTGTTCTCGTGTATATCCATACTTGTGTTCTAAAAAAAAGTCTGTATATATATATATATATATATATATATATATATATATATATATATATATATATATATATATATATATATATGGTTAATGTCTTCAACGGCCACACTGTAGAAAATGGAAAATACGAAAAAACTAAAAATTAAGGGTATTGAATCGTCATTCTGCGAATGGAAATGTTTGACAGAATCAGAAAACAATAAAGTGAATGAGAATCCATTTAGCTTTAACATCCTGCTAAGTTTATGGCACAGAATTAGGTACGTGCGATAGTCCTTTTGGATCTGGCCACGTGCAGGCAAGCAAACTGCCACTGAATTTGAGTCTAGACCCGATCAAAGTGATCTTGCTGATGCTTTTGACTTTGGTAACGAAATGGGTTATTAAAAAAAAATACTTGGTGACTTGATAATTCACTTTCATTTAGAAAAATGTAACAGCTACATAGAATTATCAGATCTAACAGTATGCGACAGTACTTTTGAATAATGATTTGAATATGCCCTCGGATGTTGATTTGTAATGTTAACAAATAATCATAATACTCAAAGCGTAAATGAAAGCTTAACAGCACATGTTCAAAGCGCCATGAAAAAAAAAAAAAATCATTTCCGGCAGTAGAGAAAAGCGAAAGAACAACTCCCAAAACTTTTCGGGGGAACGAAAAGGAGACTTAGAAAATTCTTTTACAGCGCACTATGCTTTTGGAGTTCGCCAGGTAAGAACTTAATCTCCTGTGTGAGGAAAAACCCTACGGAGGACTGACAGATCCGAAAGGGCAAGGAATGCTGTGGGGTTCAATGGTCTTTATGTTATAAAATAAAAACAAAGTTGTTTTTGTTGTTAGGTTAACTTGGCCTTGTGCAAGCACGGGCTCTTGTTCTTACGAACGGCAGGTGTGTATCTTTTTACCTGTGAATGAAAAGTATCTTTTTACCTGTGGATAAAAAAAATATTCTTAAAAGTTCTCTCTCTCTCTCTCTCTCTCTCTCTCTCTCTCTCCCCCCCCCTTCTCTTCTCTCCTCTCTCTCTCAAATTTTGACAGCTGCTCATTCCTGAATATTATCAAAACCTTTACTTGGATTTTTCATCTGCTCCCAATGGAAACTGGATAATACTTTTAAGATAGTTAAGAGTTTTCTTTGACTTGTCCTTTGAGACATTTATGTGTGTATATCAAATATTCTCAACTTCGTCTGTCAAGCTTAAAGCTCTGTTTTTTACCCACGAAATACCATTTCCACTACTTTATTTTTAACATGACTACGTCAGGTAAATAAGACGGATGGAATTAACAGTCTCCAATAAAAGAATTCAACCCATTTTAACCCACACAAAAAATAGAAGGACATATATATGTGTGTGCATACATATGTATATAGTATATACACATGTATATATACAAATGTATCAGAATATTACTCCTAAATTAGGCGTGTTAATGTTTTCCGGAAAATCGTGGAGATATGGCATTGAGAAAGACCCTGACCCGATGGGAATTCGTTCAGAGAAGGCGAAAGAGAGAGAGAGAGAGAGAGAGAGAGAGAGAGAGAGAGGGGTTAATTGATTGATTGTGTCTATCAAAACTGGTTTCACAACATCTAGGTTATTGACACCGAAATAAATTTAAATAGGAAAAAATCAAATTCAAAATAAATTTCATATACAAATATTAAATATATTTGTATATAAATATATTTGTTAAATACATAAATTCTTTACATAGATATTCTAGGTATATATTAATATATATATAGATATATATATATATTATATATATATATATATATAATATAGATATATAGAGAGAGAGAGAGAGAGAGAGAGATCGGGAGAGAGAGAATGATGAGAGAGACGACAGAGGAGAGAGAGAGAGATGAGAGATTACGGAATGATTGATTGTCTATAAAACTGGGAGTCACAACCTCTAGTTATTGACACCGAAAGTTTAATAGGAAAATATTAAATTCAAAACAAATTTCATATAAAAATATTTATAAAAATATGCATATAAATATATTTGTTCAAATACATAAATTCTTACATAAGTATTCACAGGTATATATATAATATATATATATATATATTATATATAGTATAGATATACATATATATATAGAGAGAGATGAGAGAGAGACGAGGAGAGAGAGAGAGAGAGAGAGAGAGAGGAGCTAACGTAAAACCATAAATGATGAGATGTCCACTGGTGTCTAGAAACTCTAGAAACTAAAATCGATCTTCAAACAAAAATGGTTTGATATCTAGATCGACGGCCCAGATAATTACTTTTATTCTAAAACTTCGAACACATCCACATATCCTCAATGAATCGATTATATGGACAATATAGATAAGCACTGACCAATTACAATTTTAAAAGGTTGAAACTTGCGAAAATTTATGAGTGCCTTTTTTCTATCTAGATTCCAGGCAACAATCACACACACCAATGTGTGTGTATATATATATATATATATATATATATATATATATATATATATATATATGAATGGATGGATGGGCATATGGTGTCTATGGACAAAGCTTAAGTCAAGAAATGACAATGGGAGAGAATGGTGATTACAGCAAAAGGTGAAGATAATGGTGACTATGACTTATAACTGTAATTATTCATAATATTAGGTATTTGAACCTCCGACCACTGATACATCAGACTAACTGTATATACACTCGGTTACAGAAGGAATAAAAGATGATGATCCAGAATAAGCTACTGCATATACTTGGAACTACAATAGATCCAATGTACCCTTTCGTGACTCGACATATCTCGCTTAAAGTTTCAATCCTAATCATAAGATCAAAGGTTAATATGAGGGGCAACTTTTTCCCCCTTTTCTAGCCCAGGTCCGATAACCGAGAGATACATTATTCTGAAAGTACTGCAATGGAAGGAGATGACACTGAACCATTCCCGACCGATTCCTCTATTGGAACATTCCGAAAGAGAAACATTAATCTGAGTGTACTGCTATGGAAGCGGATGACACTTAAATCATTCCTGACCGACTCCTCTATTAGAACATTCCGACTGATAACATGTTGAAGAAAACACTTTTAACGTCTTGCAAAGTTGCATAAAGATGACATTTTCTCTCGACAAAATGTTTTTGTAAAACACGAATTCCCCTGGTGGTGGGTATTTTCAGAACGAAAGTCATAAATCTGAGTGTTCTAGCAGATTCACAATACCCGTGCATTTGATGTCTAGGCCCGTCCCTTACGACGCTCCTGATTGGCTGTTGATAAGCCAATCACAGGGCTGGAAACTCTCAGTCTCTCGAGAGAGTTCACATAGGCAGGATGTATGCTCCACCTGTCCTGAGGGATACTTTTGAAAGACGTATCCCTCAGGAGAGGTGGAACACACATCCTGCCTATGTGAACTCTCGAGAGAGACAGTTTCCAGCCCTATGATTGGCTAATCAACAGCCATCGGTCAAAGTTTACGGCCAAGGCTCAGAGGGTGTGTGTGTGGTGTGTGGGGGGGGGGGGGGGGGGGGGGGGGGGGGGGGGGGGGGGGGGGAGAAATCTAAGGAATTTAGACTGTATCTACCGCTTCAAGGCAAAGTCCTTACATAAGGATAAAGGGTCACAGACATACTAACTCACAAAACAAACAGACAAACGGAAGGAAAAATTAATACTATTCACCCTCGACTTCGTCGGCAGAATGTTAATACTGTTTATTGTTACTAACAGAAGATGGAAACTACCACTACATTAGGACAAGATTACTCTGCAGTATTTTAGATTCATTGATTCGTAAGAGGATGTTCACAGAGAGAGCAGGAAGGTTCGAGCTGACATATCATATATATTATATATATATATATACTATATATATATATATATATATATAATATATATATATATATATATAATATATATATATACTAATATATATAAAATATTATATGTATAATACAAAATATATATATATATATATATATAAAGATATAATATATATATGTAATATATTTATATATAATATATGTATATATATATATATATATATATATATATATATTATATATATTATATATATCTATATATATATATATATATAACATTTCACCAAAAAACAAAAAGTCTGGAGGACATATATTGCGCATCAATAATCATCAATAAATTCTGAAAATGTGAAATGAACCGTCGACAAAGTATAAATTTTGAAAAAAAAATGATAAAGCCTTTTTACGAAGGTATGTAAGCATGGGAATATGGTCAGTCCTTAAGTTAGCTCATAATTCAGGTAAGTGCATTAACTGAATACATAATTGGTGTCAAAGGTAGTGTTTTATCAAGACATGTGTTTCTATGATAAGTAATTTTTAAGATGAAGTATAAGTGAGAAGAAAAAATGACTGAAAACTAATTGTACGTAAACGGCAGTTCATGATGGAGAAAACACGAAGTCCCTTTCATTTTAAGGACCCCATAATTTAAGCGTCAATCTCATTCAGAAATTAAGCATGTTGACAGGCAAACAGATATTACCTCCTCTTGCCCCGATTTTCACCAGGAGACTTTCACTTTCTATTCGCCAAATTAATCTTATATAATTATAAACGTTTAAAAGTAAAACGAATGACAAAAACGGCCGAAAGACAAAAGAAACAAGAAAATCAATGAAGTTAGTAGTGAGCTGATCACAAAATACCCATAATCAACAAGAACTTTACACATGGCAAATTATATTCTTAAAGCTTCTATCTTTGCATGGTCTTGGTCATTAAACGCCCACTACACATGTGAGAGAGAGAGAGAGAGAGAGAGAGAGAGAGAGAGAGGACCACCAACCCACGTTGCACCATTTCTACGGTTTCAAGAGGACATCTCAAGTGGCGCCACATATATTTCGAAGAAACAACACGAATGAATCCGGAACCACCAAACAAAGGCAACCTGGAGTATCTGTCACATAAACCAACGAACTTAAAACATATAAAATTCCTTTCTCACGACGAAATCACGGCGCGACCCACGCGCTCTCAAATGTCGAGAGTTTGTGGCAATTAATATTACCGGTTGTCAGCCGTATTTAAGTGTATTTATACATACACACATTTTTTAAAATATATGTATACGTATAACACAGTTTAAGATATATTTTTTTTAATGCGGTATACCACCAACAATATTATTATATATTATAATATTACTACTAATATACATATATTAATATATAGAATATATAATATTATATATACTATATATATCAATTCAAGCTACAAATGTCCTTTAATAATCTAAATCACTTTACCTCCCAAATGATATATTTTTCATATATGTACCGAAGGGGAATTTTTTTAATTGATAATAATTTCGTCCCCCCATGGGATCGAACCACCGTCCAAGTGGACGGGGACGAAATCAGGACAGTCAGTGACGCTATCAATCAGCCAACAGAGACGTCTCTGTTGGCTGATTGGATAGCGTCACTGACTGTCCTGATTTCGTCCCCGTACCACTTGGACGGTGGTTCGATCCCATGGGGGGAACGAAATTATTATCAATTAAAAAATTCCCCTTCGGTACATATATGAAAATATATCATTTGGGAGGTAAAGTGAATTTAGATATTAAAGGACATTTGTAGCTTGAATTGATATATAAATGATCACGGTTCGATGTGATAATTATTCATATATATATATATATATATATACAGCAGATAATAGAAAACACAATGGTAAAGCTGGCGCCACCTGTCGCCAAGATGCCTAGATGGCAATGGCGCCAGCAAAAGCTATGGGAGTAAGGAGAAAGAAGGCGGGGAGCTAGCAACATCATCTCTAAATACTTGTTTTATATATATAATATATAGATATATATATATATATATATATATATATTATACGAATGAATTTCCCTTGAAGGCTATGGATTCAAGAGGTTGTAACCCTTCCAGTTTTGTTTTTGTTTTTTTGGGTGTGAGGTCGCGAGCCCCAAGCCCACCCTGGGCCAGAGATGAGGTGCCAAGCCACTAGCATCTGGTCTCCCTTAGCAGTCACCCATCCATGCATCGACCAGACTCAACATTACTCAACTTCGCCTCCCCGCAAACCGGCCCGCCCCCTTGGAAAGGCGTATTGTGAAAGTGGATAATATATGCGCAAGGGCGTGTTCACATTCACACACACACACACACACACAGACACCCGCACCCCCACACACATATTATTATATATATATGTAATACACACATGCGCGCCCAATCACACCGATATTATATACAGATACACATATAAACATTATATATATTTCAAGAATATTGCAAATCCGTGTTGCAAAACAATGGAAAACTTAATTTCATATTTTTTTTTACTGATGTAGCTCTTCATTTGTGAACTTAAGATCCTTTGACTTGTGACTGATTTAAAGAATAAATTAATATAAAAATATAATAAGTTTAAGGTGGCAATACTTATTAACCCTACCGGCCAGCAGTAGAAATGAAGTGAGCACGGTTTTGTATCCAGGGAAATCCAGTCTATAAACTGAACAACAGTTTAATTAGTCGTCCAATTAATATTATACGGTTAACATAATAGACGTCCCAAGAGACTCCTAATGAAACCAATTAAAAACCTAAAGGCCGAGAATGTAGGTTAAATAGGTATGAAATGTAAATGCTAGGAAATCATAAAACGTCCCAAATTAATTTTGTTCAGTGAGAGCTGATGACGTTTGTACACGTGTTGGCGGAGATGGACCATGTTTGACAGCAAAAAAAAAAAAAAAAAAAAAAAAATTCTACGTTTGACAAAAAAAAAAAAAATCCCGTTTGAGTGAAAAAAAAAAAGTTTGACAGCAAAAAAAAAGAAAAAAAACATTTGACATAAATAAATCATGTTTGACAGTAAAAACAAATCTCCCCGTTTGACAGAAAAAAAATCATGTTTGACAGTTTTAAAAAGAAGTTTGACTGCAAAAAAAAAAAAAAAATGAAAAAAAAATCTCCATCTTTTGACCGAAAAAAATCTCCACGTTTGACAGTAAAAAAAATCTCCACGTTTGACAGTAAGAAGAAAAAAATCTCCACGTTGGACAGCAAAAACAAAGCTCCACGTTTGATAGTAAAAAGAAAAAAATCTCCACGTTTGACAGTAAACAGGAAAAAAATATCCACTTTTGACACTAAATAAATATGATGCTTTTTATAACTAAAACTGCGCATCGTGTTCAACACATAAAAATGATTTATTTAAATCTTTTAATCTTTTCATAATTATAAATGTATACGAAACTGGGCTGTGGATCCAAAACTGACGTTGAAGTTGCCATTTGGAAAATTAAACCTGTGAGTCTAATCTTGGGAGTTCCTAAGGACAGACCAGAAATTATGAATAGTAATTTATATATATATTGAAAAAATATGTCGCATCAGAGGGAAATAAATGCAAATCTTACACCACGGACTTGTCTCCGCTTTAAAACAGTTGAGGACAAAGAAACTTCAAAAACGCAGTTAAAAAAAAAAACGCATGAAAACTACGTGATAATAACGCACTCAAGTCTAGCCGACTACGTTTCTTCTCCTTCTTCTTCTTTCTCAGAAAAGTTAAGAAAATCTCCGGAAGACAAAATCATGCAAACTTAAATGACGCGTGAAATCATTACATGGATCATTCCTTCACTATGCGTTGAAATCCTGGCTACCGGACAGTCAGGATAATGGACGAGGGTCAAATTTCTTATTTGCCTTTTTTTATCATCTCTGTTGTTGTTGATCATAAAATGGCGTATAGGTAAAAGGAGGAATTTGAAGCTCTTAAAAGTAATCACTACAGCAAATTTGCTTACATTTCTTTTCATCCGGTAAGTCAAAAGTAATTTATAGTGAGTGTTATTAAATCATGGCACCGAATAAAAGGAAGTTAAGTGCAATAATGATAATAGCCCTCCTGCAAGACGAATACGAGCATGAAATATGCAAGAAAAATAGTAGTAAAGTATGGGTGAAACCATGGCTAAGAAAGAGAGGTTTTATTATATGACTTTATTGAAAGAATTAAAGGAAAATATCCCGGAAGAATATAGTAATTATTTAAGATTGAGTGATGATGTCCTCGGAGACCTTTTATTCCTTATGTCTCCAAAAATAACAAAAAAAAAAAGATACAGAAATGAGGAAGTCTACAACTCCCGAGGAAAGGTTCATTGCATCATTAAGGTTCCTAGCAACGTTTCTTGGTCTGTTGTAAAGAGCAATAAATAAATTCCTCAACTTGGGCACAACAAGTACATAGGGCAAAACTGCAGACTACTACCGCGAGGGGCAAAACTGCAGACTACTGAAAGGTAAGCAATAAAATACGCGTCAAAATAGGTGGGTCATCCCAGTCGTCCTGCTAGTCCATCCCCACACACCACAGACTGGCGGGGGATAATGCCAGTCTTGGCTAGACTGACCTGTCCGGTCGAACATGTTGAAAAGATGAGAAGACTGGCTAGTCTCGCCGGGTTTGTCATTTTTAAACGCCCCTCCTCCACACCTCTCTTACACGATAAAGATTGGCCGGTTCATGCCAATCTCGGTAAAATCAGCGCGTCAGGCCTTTACGTGTATGGCTTGCTTAACTCTCATCTACTAAGTAAGGTAAGTCTGCTAACTTAACCATTCATACAATTCTATCACATATATCGAGTTCTATTTACGTCATATACTAAATGTCTAATATTTCCACCGTAATGAAAACCTAGGATACTGACTTTAGTTGCAAAACCACAAATAAATTATGACATAAAATCAAACGTTTCTAAACAATCTACATAAAATATATACTGACGAATTCTGGATAGTGTCGTGGGCATCTGTTCCTGAATTCGAGCCATCTCCTAAAAAGAAAAATTACAGTATAATTATAAAAAAAAACTAATGTCCTTATATACAGAAGCACACATGAGGCAGGAACTGGTTTATAGCCTCATCTCTTTTGAAAATCCAGTACTCTTAGTTAGAGAAACATCTCAGCCTAAAATTAAACAAAGGGATAAAAAAGAAGTTTTTTTTGTCACGTCGTGGTAAGCAGTAACGTAGCTGGCAAATCTTAATTCATATCCAGAATCTGTTCGGGACAATAAAATCCAATTTATCGTAAAAACAAGACAGTCTCGACAGCTGTTATATCCGATAATTCATGATTGCACGCTATTCGAATAAAGCTTCAACGAATATGTATTGCATGGGCATAGTTGCAAGGACATCAGTTGTATCGTGGTTACTTTATGATTGATCGGGTGTGCACGGGTCTCACGCAGTTATGGATAAAGAACAAAAGAAATGAACAGTATGTTGTATGAAGACCGAGGTCAATTATTATTTGGTAAGATAACCACTGATATCGTCTATTTGTTAACAAAAGGGTATCTGATCTTAAGATATGACCCTGCATTTGTCCTGGAATTTTTTTCAACAGTTATAAAAAGTGGAGTTATAAATGACTCAACAAAAATTGGAACCTATCTAGTCCCAGAGAACCAATATTCTTTCACGAAAAGAGATTTGTGGTCCTTAACAAGATACCAAGTACCCTTAGTAACTACAATCTTTGCAACAATAACTTACTGAAAACACATTTATCATTATTAAGGCAAAATTAGATGAATACAGATTTTTTTTTATCCAGGGTAATACCTTCTCAGCATCAAGTTATTTAGAGCAAAATTTGAGTAGACTTGCCAAATTACTCTTTTGATCCTCGAATAACTTATTATGTGTAGCAATTTATTCCTTGTAATAATATTACCAGTCTAAAGCTTCTAGTCGACTTTTTCTTGTCTATAAGTTTTCATGAGATTGTGCTAGTCATGATCGAAGAAAACAAATATTTGTAAATACCCTAAATTATAAACAATAATGCACTTGAGAACTCTCTAGCCAATATTCTTTATAGCTTCTCTGAAGTTCTAAAAAATATGTCTCACGCTTGACCCTTTCTAACAATGTATTTTTCAAAAGCTTTAAACTCTCAGGCATTAGCACTATTTCTGCCACTGGCATAAAGCTTTATGAGAAAGCCATATGTTCCTACCACATCAGAAACACATGAACAGTGAACACTGCATTCTAATAATAATATGAACAGAACAAAATGCTTGCTGCCCGAGTCTGACGTCCCCAGTGCGTCCACAATAAAAGCATAAAAGTGAACTTAAGTCTTCTCTGTGCAAGTCTAATGATCCTATAGTATAGTAGATTCACATCAACCGTGCATTTGATTTCTATGCCAGTCCCTTACGACGCTCTTGATTGGCTGTTGATAAGCCAATCACAGGGCTGGAAGATCTCAGTCTCTCGAGAGAGTTCACATAGACAGGATGTATGTTCCACCTCTCCTGAGGGACATAAAATGCACGAGTATCCCTCAGGAGAGGTGGAACATACATCCTGCCTATGTGAATCTACTACAGTAACAACCACAGCACAAAGATATAAAGTGGGCAAAATGCCCCCTACCCAAATAAAAAGATGTTTCCAACACAAGCAAACGTTCACAATACAGCCACAATACCATGAGCAGTGAACATTGCGCAATGCTTCGTGAAAGTCAAATGTTGCCATGACATCGACAATAACAGCTTGAATAGGGTACATTATGAATTCTGTGCTACTTGCACGTCAGAGTCCCTCTACGATTACATTATGAAAGCAAGCACTATGCTTTTTGTACATGTAGCATTTTCCCACAATGCACCGTAACAGAGAATCCATAAAGGACCAGTGAATTAAACACACTGAAAATTGTTATATTAATAAGGAAGGGACTCGTGTATGCAACTGAAGGTAGTTTATTTATCTAACAAAACAAACTGAATATGTACTAATGAGGCGTTTTAAGATAATATAGTAACTATAAGTGATTTTTCATTGTATTATGATTGAATAGTGTATGTTCATCCATCCAGGATCATAGCAATAAATAATTTTTTTCAATTGTTTATAAATAAACGCCGACTGCAGTTAAATTCATATTTTTATGACACGCAACATAACTATATGAAGCACATGTAGTTCAAAAATTTTATGCTAAAAAGTTATTTCGTCCAACTACAAAAAAATTAGCTATGGAACATTTCCTTCGTTTTTATCCCAAAACAACTCCATTCCTGAGTACTCCTGCTCAGAACTGAGAACAAGACCTTTGCACTGAAGATGGGCTTGATGTTGTACAACTTACATTACTGTTATGCATCGATCTTATCCTGAGTATTGGTGTTAATGGATAACATACAACATGCATAACTTTATTCACATTTACCACTCTACATCTAAAAGGAGCTCACGCTGGAACTGACAGAAATGTAATGAAGAAGGTAATGAGAATATATAGTATATAAGGCAATTTGTTGAGCGAGATCAAAAGTGATTAAGGTGAGGGAAGTACCTAAAATTAGAATGCAAATGGAACTTGAATCTGATGGCTTTTGTGTCCAGCTTTGTTCTGATTTTTTTTTTTCATTTGTTTTGGGAAAAGAACAATGATTTTAAATGGACTGCGAAGTAGGTTGACGTTTGCAAATGATACACCATTTCATGGCAATAGTGAAAACAAACTGAAAAGACTAATACAACATTTTAGATTGGGTTATACCTGTGGAAATCTTAGCAAGAGCAAGGTTATGAAGAGAGAAGGAGCCCAGCAAGATGGAACAACGCACGGACGGAGGAAGAATGGAAGTTGACGATTCATACAGGTATTTACAATAACTGTCAAGGATGAAGGTAGAGTGTGAGAAGTCCAAAAAGGGCTGCTCGAAGCAGTATCTCTGAAAACGTTTTTGTAAGAAGAGGAGTCTCTATGGAATTACATTCTGGTGTGCATTACAACAATGCTGAGAACATTTCCCCTTATAGGTTAAGGGTCAACTGCCTGCTGATGAGCTCCTGTGTACGTGAAACAACCGATACCACAGAATCGTCTGCATTAGGGATCATCTTTCTTTCGGTAGTAAATCAATGTAAGTGGCAGCGAATGGTGACCTGTCTTTCTTTAGAGCCATCTCTGGTAAGACGAAAAACCTTATTGGTAAAAGAAAAGAAAAAGCAAATACGAATATCTTTCACTTCTAATTTATCTCAGTTCTTAAGATCCTTTCTATTACGCACACGTGGCAATTACATCAGACCAAAAGCGGTGCCGATCACTTCATAATATCTACTGGTACGTATCCGAGACCTGAGGGTTCCCGGCAGTTAATAATATGAGGTGTGCCACGGCCTCCTAGGAAGGCAGCAGTCTGCGACCGCTTAATTAATATATGCCTACCACCCGTCTTCTCTCTCTCTCTCTCTCTCTCTCTGCCTTGCTCTTCCATTTAATGATGCCAGGCTCATTTCAGTGTCACACGGGTCCCCCGCCCCCCCTACCCAAGCAAACCCCTTACCTTTCCCTTCCAAAGGTAGGATACTTCCATTCCATTCATCACCTGGTCAACGTGCTGTACAGTATACGTATAGTTTAGATATTATAGTAGAGTTTCAGAGTATACGTATAGTATTAGAAACAAGCGTATCCAAAAAAGAGCAAAGAATTCAAGAAGTTAAGAGGGCTTTGTGGCTATTACAATTGCATCTATAGAACAGTTTCAGAGTATATGTATAGTGTAAGATTCTATAGAACAATTTCAGAGTATACGTTTATTATAAGACACTATAGAAGTTTCAGAGTATACGTATAGTATAAGATACCACAGACAAGTTTCAGGGTATACGTATAGTGTACAGATACTACATAACAGTTTCAGAGTATACTACAGTATCCAGATACTACAGAACAGCTTCGTGAAGATGAGAACAAAATGAATTTCAGGTTAACTGCTCTATTTGCCGGAGTGGTTTGCCTGTTATCACGCAATCTGGAGTGGAATTCTCTCATTCTCTATCCATGCCATGAAGTGCACATGCAAAGTACTTCTGTATCGTCTAACGGGAACCATGAATATTTGAAATGTTTGCCTTCGTTGTTTAGGTAATTGCCTAGAGTCATGAACTTATCTAACCTTTGTAATTTCATGTTACCTTTAGAACTGATTAAATAAAAAATCTGATAACTTCATTTTCATGACATCCTTGTCTTTTCTGGAATTTTGTATTTCATAAAGTTGAGATTAAGTAGGTCAAGCTACGCGGGAGAGAGAGAGAGAGAGAGAGAGAATTAAGGCCAAAGGCCTAGCGCTAAGACCTATGAGGTCATTCAGCGCTGAAACGGAAATGGACAATAAAAGGTTTGAAAGGTGCAAGAGGAGGAAAACCTCACAGTTACACTACGAATGATTAGTTATGAGATGGTGGAAAGTAAGACGGAAAGAGAACATAAAAGGAGATACAGTAAAAGGAACGAAAGGGGTTGAAGCTAGGGGCCGAAGGCACGCTGCAAAGGACCCTGAAGTAATGCCTACAGTGCATCGCATGAGGTGTACTGACGGCACTAACCCCGCTACGGTCAGCATCATGGAATGAGGAATGTTTCATAATGGAAGGGTCTTGATATCCAGGTAACGTGAGTTCATGCAATACAGAAGTGTGCATGCAAGCTACTGGTGATTCTCGCGTGAAGATACATGGTTCTGTGAAAGTGTTATGTAAATGAGAGAGAGAGAGAGAGAGAGAGAGAGAGAGAGAGAGAGAGAGAGAGAGAGAGAGAGATTTACATCTTTGTATGGGGTAACAAATCCTATCAGTGTTGTATCTTTAGATGGTTCTTTGCCAAATGGCTAATTGAATTATTTTAAATATAAAGCAGAAATTTGTGCACAATTCAACTTGTACATTTTTTTTAGGAACGGAAATGCAACGAGAACTCCAATAAGAATAACAATATCAATAGCTGAAATGAATAAACAAATAAATAAAATATAGACATCAAAATATAAAACTTGACAATAATAGTAATAATTCAGTTTACAATTTTCAGACAGTTAACATTGTCACCGGTATTCTTTGCTATACGAAACCAAGTCTACACTATATAAGACTCTCAATACTGGAGAAATGACCTCTTGGACCGTTGAGTCTATACTTTCAGACATAAGATGCAAAGCTATCACACTTTTCATTCGAGTAGCCAATACAAGTTGTTTATACCAAGGACGCAAATAGCCTATTGTTCAGTCTACTGGGTTATGCACATTCAGTGTACTGACTTTCTGTTCCGGATATCATTAAAACCTACTCCAAACATAGTCTACTATCTTTGCCAGCTAACAAAACAATGCAGAAATGGGAGCAAAGTGGGTCGTATCAAGCAGTGAAAAACGGGTTAAACTGTAGGAAAACAGTTAAAATCTGTTATACAGTATATACTGAACCGAATTCATGCATTGTGACATTTACGTGAATTGACTTGTCCACTCAATATTATTGTGTTTCAAGTAATCTGAACTTATATCGAGAAAGCGCTTAAGTGAATTTCACAGGGTGAATGTATTTCACAGGGTGAAATATGTTTTATACGCGTGTCCTTAAGCTGGGTGAACGGGGGTGAACAAACATGAGCTCAGTACAGCACCCACTGTATAGATGAATGGACATCCCAGGAGCGAGCAGTGGAGTCATCACATTCGTAAACCTTCGTACATACATACACATTTACACACATTGTATATATATATTTATATATATATATATATATATATATATATATATATACATCGAGCTACAAATGTCCTTTAATATCTAATTCGCTCTACCTCGGAATTAATTAATATATCTTTATATATGTTAACCGAAGGGAATTTTTTAATCGACTAAAAAATTCCCTTTCGGTTAACACATGTGAAAATATATTAATTCCGAGGTAGAGCGAATAAGATATTGAAGGACATTTGTAACTCGGTGTATGTATATGAATCACGGTAATGTGATATGACTATATATATATATATATATATATATATATATATATATAACACAATACTTTAAAATCTCAATAGGAGAACATATCGAAAATAGCGGTGCAATGGCTGACTTGGTCGCGTGGTCGTTTGACCGAACGAAAACTTTGTTGTCGCCCGTTCGTGCGTCTATGATTTCGGTTCCACCATGAAGGCCAGGCACGAAGGGCGTTTCCACCTTTCGTTGATATATGTATACTGTAGCATGCGTATACATATACAGTAAATAAACGTTTGCAGGAGCAAATGCGTAGTATATGCACAACGACGGTATAAACACGCGATAGCGGGTAGCACCCATACTGACACATATCTAAATACATGCATATTGCTTATATATTATACAGATATGTTATATACATTTAAAAGGCACATCATAATGTGTTGCATTTGCCATTAAACATTTTCATAAATTTCAACATACAATTGTGCTGGTTGTTGGTAATAATAATACGGATGCATTCGGTCTAACTGTAACAATCCACGACTGAATAAAATATTGATTATTCACCTGAAATGTCAATGTGTTAGACATCTAATTAAACGCTATACTTCATGAGGTTGTTTCAATCTTTCCTGTTCTGTGTGCAATCAATTATTGACCCAAATTATTTACATTTTTATATGACACGACTACTGATACTGAAAGAGAAGGGGTGTCGGTGAACTGCTATGGGATCACTCCATTTATTTTAATTTTCAATATGCAAAGTCGAGCAGTGTACCAAAGTACAGTGTACCAAAGTTCATTTGTATTCGACTGTTAATCACTAAAAGTAACACATGATTTCGCTGGCATTTTACTGTTATTTTTAGGTACCCAGTCACTGATCATCTCGAAAAGTAGTGAGACATTTCTTATAGTTTACTGATCGCCCAAAATATTTCTCGACATTAAGATAAATTGAACCAAAGTAAAAAAATGATAAAAACTGGAAGACAGATTTAACAATTCCCAACAAAGTAAATAAAGATGAAAATCACATTCCCTCATGAAGGAATCCCTAGTGGGTAATATACTTTATGGGCATGTGCTTGGTACTAACATCACAATACTTCAAGTTCAACAGACGTTGGTGCTGCGGTAAGATAGCTTACGATCATGTCAAAATGAACTAAAACACCTGGTAACTCACCTTATTCAGTTGGGATGTCACAGAATGTTCAATAGCACCCAATGAAGTATTTCAGTGCCCATCTCTCAGTAAAATCGTTTGAATTTTCACACATACACAAGTTAGGCTTGAACATGACACAGGTTGAGCAAAACCCCAACCACCAGCACCTGGACGTATAAAGCCTTGTGTTATGATTTTTTCCTCCAGAAAGAAAAATCCGAGATCACTGATTACACCAATAAAATATTAGGAAGGCTTTTCTTGAGAAAAATTATTACATAGTAATCATAGAAATTATGCCATTTTCCTATATTCCACAGCCTTTAAGTCCTATTCAAGGATGTAATATGAAATGCTGAAGAGGGTAAAATATACGAGAGTGTTTTAAGACGGTCTATTGTTTGTTTGTATGGTGTTTTTACGTTGCATGGAACCAGTGGTTAATCAGGAACGGGACCAACGGCTTTACGTGACTTCCGAACCACGTTGAGAGTGAACTTCTATCACCAGAAATACACATCTCTCACTCCTCAATGGAATGGCCGAGAATCGAACCCGCGACCACCGAGGTGGGACGCTAATACCATACCAACTACGCCCCTAAGGCGCTTTAAGACGGTCTATTCACTTGAGAGGTTGGTGAAATCCGTTCATTTTTCGCATATAGTTGGAGGAAAGGGGGTCGGGAAATTAGGTAAGTGCTTACAATATGAAATGAATTGAATAGAGAATTTAGGTCAAAGGCCGAGCACTGGGACCTAGGAGGTCATTCACCGCTGAAAGGAAAATAACAGGAAAAGGTTTGAAAGGTGTAACAGGAGGAAAACCTCAAAGCAGTTGCAATATAAACCAATTGTTAGGAGAGGATGGACAGTAGAACGGAAAAAAAAGAGGCTATGAAAGGAGGTAAGGTAAAAAGAATGGATGGGGTTGCAGCTAGGGGCCAAAGGCACGCTACAAAGACCCTTAAGTAAAGCCTACAGTGCACCGCATGAGATGCACTGAGGGCACTACCCCTCTAAGAGAGCAATATAGAATGAGGAATGTTTCATAATGGAAGTCTTAATATCCAGGCAACGCGAGTGCGTGCAATACAGAGGTGAGTGGCTTTAGTGTGCATGCAAGCTACTGGTGATACAAAGTGTTTTATGCAAATGAGATTCATCCTTGGTTCAGTAGTGAATGAATAAAAAAAGACGAAAGTGACAGGTACTTTTAGTTTAGTTTTTTTTTTTTCAAGAAACACTTTGTTAGATAAACCGTAAATAAATACGAAAAATGTACATATATACGCATATATTTTATAGTATATATAGATATATAATATATATATATATATGTATATATATATATATATATAAATATATATATAATATATATATATATATTATATATATATTTGTATGTATGTATGTAAATCATTCACAATCACAAACACACGTACATACATATATATATATATATATATATATATATATATAATATATATATATATATATATATATATATATATATACTACAGGAAGCAACAACGGTTATAACACCATAAGACATTGCGACCTTTTTATGTCGCCGCGACCCTTAAAAACAAGCGGTAAACAGGTCCGCCGAGGAATCAAGATTTAATTCGTGGTCGTAACTACCAGGGACAATGGAAAGGACGGGAGGCGAGAGGACGTTTCGGTCTGAGAATCTGATCTCTTGGTGTCCTCCTCCTCCCCCTCCTTCGCCTAGCGAGGGGGCGGGGGTGGGTGGGGGGGGGGGGGCGAGAAAAAACAGTGGGGGCAGTAAATTCGTTTGGTTATTGGTGTCGATCGTAATGCTGTGGTGATGTGAACTAACTTTTTAAAACCATAAACTATGTATTTGGGTGTCCAAGTCTTTTCTTGAGATTTTCTTCTGTGATATCAGGTCTCTCTCTCTCTCTCTCTCTCTCTCCCACAGAATTCAGTAGCATTTAAATCAATATTTCCTCCAGAAGTAACTTTAAAATATTAATATAAATCTATATTTCAGCTGATATATACCTTCTAGATGACGTCTAATCATAAAATAGATTTCTGGCAGTTTTTAAAGAGAGAGAGAGAGAGAGAGAGAGAGAGAGAGAGAGAGAGAGAGAGAGAGACGCACGCCATACCTATAGTCGATTTTTTTAAACCTGGCAAACTTGCACTTAGCTGCTTGTCGCGGATTGGATGGATGTCATGTTGTCCGAATCTCTCGGCAGTAGGTTTACCAGTCAGTGCCGTAATATAATAATGTTTTTCGATATTTCACTTCACAGGGCCCTAGCAAGACAATGAAAGAAATCATTAAGGCGACAGCAACAGCAACTCAAGTTTCAGAGAGAACTATCTATCGCATCAAATCTGAGAAGATGAAATCTTCCGACGGTATAATTCATTCACCCTTGCCCTGGAAAAGGAAATCGACTGTTGTCGATCATCTTGATAGTTTCGACAGAGAATGTGTTAGGAGAGAGATCCTATCCTTTTATGAAAGAGGAGACCTTCCTACATTAGCAAATTTGTTGGCAAAAGTTCGGGAACCTCCTACTAATTTCACTGGCTCGAGAAGTTCCCTCTACAAAATAGTCAGGAATCTTGGTTTTAGGTACAAGAAAGTCACAAGCGGAAGAAAGATGCTCATGGAGAGACAGGACATCATTGCAACAAGGAACAAGTATCTTAGAGAACTGAAGAGAAATCGAGAGAGTCCAAACCCAAGACCGGAGGTATTCGTGGACGAGACTTGGGTGAACCAGAACCTCACCGTCGAGAAGGACCGAAAACGAAGTCAGGGAGTGGCTCCAGGTTTATAATAGTGCATGCAGGAAGTGATGAGGATTTTGTACCGGGAGCATTGCTTATGTTCAAATAAAAAAACGGATCAAAGGGTGATTACCATGACTCGATGGATAACGAATGATTAAAAATGTGGTTAGAAGAACAACTTCTTCTTAATATCAAGAAGGAGTCCCTTATCATCATCGACAATGCTCCTTATCACTCTAAAATATCTGCAGCGCCACAAGGAAATTCAAAAATACGAAATAGATGAAATTGCTGCTCACTATGGCCATAAAGTGCCTTGTCTACCTTCCTATCACTGCATTTTCAACCCTATCGAACTTATCTGGGCCCAAGTGAAGACAGAAATATAAAAACGTAATTCTAATAGCGACCAGTCTCTGAAAATTGTAGAAAAAATTACAAAAGAAGCAGTTGATCACGTGACGCCACAGCACTGGCAAAATGCTATAGAACATGTCAAAAGAATCGAAGAAGTGTATCATGCCAAAGATTCAGCATTTGATAAGTTACTTGATGAGTTTGTAATTGACTTGAATGATAGCACTACTGATGACAGTAGTGATGAAGATGCTCTGACACTGGACTAAAATTCTAGCTCTATTTCATGTTGTTATTGATACTTTTGTTAATATGATACTGATGATACTTTATTATCATCCATGACCCTGAATACTGTTATCGATACTTTTGTTTAAATAATTCTGACGCCTTTAATTGATGTATTATTATTACTACTGTTATCAATACTTAGTTGTTGTTTACTTTGTTGTGACCCTTACTTTTGTTATTATTTTTAATATTATTATTATTGACTTTTCTCTTCATTAATGCCATCATTGCCTAATACAGTATTAAAATGAACAGTTATGAAAATATACTTGAAATTTAAGTTCCTAAGAACTTTTTGTTTCCCTGTACTATTGAAAACTGGTATAAGTTTGTTGTGATGGAACAAAAGACAACAGAACAATTAATATTCTCAAATATATGGGCTATGCTCTTTTTATTCATGAGGAGTCTTATGATTTACAAAATATAATATAATTAAGGCCTATCTAAAAATACGATGGGCGCCAGATAAAGAAAAAACAACTGTAATAGGACATAATTGAAAATTTCTAGTTGAGGAACAGCCAATTTACTGTCATTTTATATAGTGTATGGCACACCAGCCAGGAAATGGTATGAATAAATTCATTGTATGCCTTTATACATATCCTAAAACATTAATGACATTCCGTGAGCATTACTTTTGAAATGCAAAAAATGAACATCATGATATATATATACATCTTTATTATTTTATGAAGACAAGAACTCCACAACCCCTATTTGAACCTACCGCTGAGAGTACGTCAACTTTCTGTCAACCCCGAGGCTGTTCCTCCCACAACTCCTCCACCCCAAATTTTCTGACAAGCTTACATTTCTACGATAATATTTTGGTCTTAGGCGTTATACAGCGTCAGCAATGTACAATAAATATGTTTTTTTTTTTTCAAACAACCAATGGCATGATTGCACTAAAAATCTAGCTAGAAATTTAAACATTGAAGTTTATGCGTTTGAAACATAATTCAAGTCTACAGCTTCGGAGAGTGTTGTTTCATAACTGTTAACTATTATATAATAATTTGGTATGTAACTTCTTAATACTTACGTTTATTACATCTGGTATGTACATAACATTACATAATTTGGCTCTTATCTCAATCTATGGCCGTATAATCACAATTCTGAAACAGTGTGAAAACTACTGAGAGATTCGGACAACACGACATCCATCCAATCAGCGACAAGCAGCTAAGTGCAAGTTAAGTACAAGTTTGCCAGGTTTAAGAAAATCGACTATACTTAAGGTCACGAGTTCAATTCCGAAAACGAGTCAAAGAGTTTTAAGGTTTCCATACATACTACTAAATTTCATAACTGGTAGTTTGTAGTCATTAATTGGTCAAACTAGGGTCAAGTAGCGCAATGGGTTTTATGTATGTATGTTTGATTAAAGCCCCATCCACACGGTCGAGCTTTGCCAGACGAACGTTGTTCGCTGTGACGTCAGAAGCGGGAAAAGTCGGAACCTTAACCAGCGTTTCTCCGCTTCTGACGTCACATCGAACAGAGTTCGTCGAGTAAAGCTCGACCGTGTAGACGGGCCTTAAGACCGAGTGGTGATCAACTTGCTGATCAGCTGACCAGTGGTAAGATGGTAATTTTATAAACCTCGGGAATCAATTAAAAAAAAAAAGGAACACACTATTGGGTACTGAAAAGAAAGAAAGAAAGAAAAAACTGAGCAGGAACAAGATTCAAATCCCACCTCGAAGTAAACCAAACTAACACTGGGTGTTCACATTCAATCAATTCAGAAAATTTACTACATCATTTTATTTTAATTAAACACCTGACCTCTCTGTTTCATGACGTGCCTTCGAAATCCCATTCAGATAATAAATGACCAGTGTCGCCCTAATCTGACTTCACAGATAGCGGTCTTTTGCTACAAAACACAATTCAGTGAGGAAAATTAGGTGTCTATGCCTTTTGAGACTGAAACACATACACTCACAAATATATTTACATAACGCACACGCATATATATTATACACATATAATAATAATAATAATAATAATAATAATAATAATAATAATAATAATAATAATAATAATAATAATAATAATGAAGAACAGTAAGAGAAGGAAAACCAACCTAAGCATGGCATGGATAGACTATAAGAAAGCCTTCGACATGATACCACACACATGGCTAATAGAATGCCAGAAAATATATGGGGCAGAGGAAAACACCATCAGCTTCCTCAAAAATAAAATGCGCAACTGGAATACAATACTTACAAGCTCTGGAATAAGACTAGCAGAGGTTAATATCAGGAGAGGGATCTTCCAGGGAGACTTGCTGTCCCCACCACTCTTCGTAGAGCCATGATTCCCATGACAAAAGTACTACAGAAGATGGATGCTGGGTACCAACTCAAGGAAAGAGGCAACAGAATTAACCATCTGATGTTCATGGACGACATCAAGCTGTATGGTAAGTGCATCAAGGAAATAGATACCCTAATCCAGACTGTAAGGATTGTATCTGGGGACATCAGGATGGAGTTTGGAATAGAAAAATGTGCCTTAGTCAACATACAAATAAAGCTACCAGATGGGAACATCATCAAACACATAGATGAGTCGGGATACAAATACCTGGGAATAATGGAAGGAGGGGATATAAAACATCAAGAGATGAAGGAAACGATCAGGAAAGAATATATGCAGAGACTCAAGGCGTTACTCAAGTCAAAACTCAACGCCGGAAATATGATAAAAGCCATAGCCAGTAATCAGATACAGCGCAGGAACAGTGGAATGGACGAAGGCAGAACTTCGCAGCATAGACCAGAAAACGAGGAAACATATGACAATACACAAAGCACTACACCCAAGAGCAAATACGGACAGACTATACATAACACGAAAGGAAGGAGGGAGGGGACTACTAAGCATAGAGGACTGTGTCAACATCGAGAACAGAGCACTGGGGCAATATATGAAGACCAGTGAAGGCGAGTGCCTCAAGAGTGCATTGGAAGAAGGACTGATAAAAGTAGACGAAGACCCTGAAATAGTACAGTACAATTAGCTCAATCTTAGCCCAAACCTCAAAATTTAGAATGACCAACTGAAACTTTGGGAATATGTAGAGGTGATTTGTGTTATCTTCTTCCAAAAAGTCCCAAAAAATCAAGTGACGGGTTTTCGAGTCATGGCCACAAAATGGCGGCCATTTTTGTTTTTTCAGTTTTCTCATTGATTGCTCCTAAAGGGTTAAAAAATACAATTGGTAGATGAAATATACATTAATTTGTATTATATGGTAGTGTTAGAAGCTATTTGAATAAATTTCATCAGTACTAAATACAACAGTGTGAAATTATGGGCCTTTATTTAAAAAAAATTCTGTTACTCGTGGTTGACAGGAAAATTCCTATTACTGCTATTGGAAAAATAATTGGTATATCAAAATTATTACCTAAATAAACAATCTGCAGAATCTTCTTGTCTTTCAAATGACACCAAAATGACACTTCTAGGATGCACCATTACGGGGTATCTTCGTTTGAATGCATGTACTTCAATTGGCGCCATTAGCAATTACCTAGTTCCTACCATACAATCGTCAACATTTTGCTGTTGAAGACATTCATAGATCACATGCTTATGACATTATAATTAGTTGAGGATAAATTCTAGGTCACATAACCACAATTACCATAAAAATTATGTAGTGAAATGAGCATATAACCGGTAACTACTTGCAATGCAATACAATGTGGAAAAAAAATTATCAAAATTAGTTTTCAACTATACAGCTGTACAGACAAAAAATAACTTCAACTTGATGAAACTCCATTTTTACGCGCACAAGGGATTATGCATTAATTACGTTAAAACAAAAATATGAATCATTCTTTATTAATTCTCGTAAATTATTTCCTTTTCTTTTTCTGTAAGGGTGGAGAATAGTCTTCATATTCAGTTTCGCTATGTTCTTCTACATATCCATCTAAATCTCCTTCTTTATCTTCATCAAATGAACATTGATTATTGCACCCATGCCCAGCACAATACCCACACGTGTACAAGGGAGTCCACTTCTCCTGCACTCGCAGTTCAGTTCACAACCTCTTCTACAATTACAAGTTATAAGATGAAGTAGGGAATGTGGTACGGGCTCTTTAAGCGATGTTACTGCTCTTAGTCGGTCATTTTCTAACTTCCAACCCCAGTCAGTGGGGTCTAGAGTAATCCCTTGCCACTCTTGTACTTGATGGAAGGTACGATAAGAATGTTGGCGTGCTGCTGCTGATGTTGGAGAAAGTGTAGCTAGATCAAATTTGGCATGTACAGGCTGTTTAGCTATCGTCCTTAAGTAATTAAAGTACCTTTGTTTATCAAGACTACCTTCTGGCTTTCCTCCATACAGGACCAGAAGAAATGCTTCTCCAGGAGCCGCTATATCATCTGCAGAGGCCTGGGGGTCATTAAAAATTTGCATCTTGTGACTTAGTACAGGATCCTCCAGTAATCTTTTATAAGGAACCCTTTTACCCTTGCGATATAGAGCAGAGGTTGTATCGCAACCTGTTATTGCATGCAGGAAGAGCAAGCTGTCAGTCATGTCCCCCATTTTGCTCTGAATTCTTTCACTGCTGAATATTTTATCAGGATGTGCTTTGTTTGCTGGGATCATCATTTTGATATCAGTCTGAGGTTTGGCAAGTGCAATTAAGAGGACAAGAAGATCAGTGTCCTCCCCTCCAATAACAGATTCCTGTCCTGAATCTCGTAAATGAGTTGCTGTTGTTACTATCAATCTGTCAGCATCTGCCTCTACCTGATGGACCTTACAGCTAGCAGCCTCTAGATGGGTAGATAGGAGTTTGATCAATCTTATCTTGTTTTTAATATTTCCTAAGAACTCCTGCTGAGACACCGGGACTTGTATGTGGCTTTCTACAGCTATAACTCTAGATGATTGTGTCCTTCCTCGACGAAAGTGTTCTTCATCTTTTGTACTGTGAGTGTCATAGCCATCAAATACTGTGTGAGAGTTCCTGTAATTCTGTTTAATGAACGATGTCACACAACATGATGAAGAAGGTACCCACCATCTAAAATATACACTGCTCCAACTGGAGGAACATTTTCATAGGGTGCCAATGCCTCAATGACTGGTACAAGAGCAAATTATTTTGCTTTTCCCATAGAAAAATCACCAAAGAGGGAAGGTGGTTGAGGTGAAAGTTCATATCCCAGATATGATGCAAGGTCAGAATCACTTCTAGCAACGCATATAATTCGATGGAATAACTGGTTTGCATTGACAGTAATCTGTGTATCATTAATCATAATTGATTTTGTTACAGATGACAACGACCTGATGTTTCTTCGCTGTAGGTGAATATCTCTGAATGCTTTTTCTTCCATTGTTTTCATTGATGCTCTTCCAGCTGTATAGGTTTCATCATAATTCACTTTTTCATTGGCAACAATACCAATCGATATGGAGATTAGGATAGATGTTGGTCGGTTGTATGGGTTGTGTACAGCCAGCCAATCTTTGAAGGTATTCATGTCAGTAAGATCATGAGTCTGCCGAGATTCACGAAGGTCAATAAGCTGTTCTTAAGTGGTAGCAGTAACTCCACTAACAGACTCTACAGCATTAATGATACTGGTTGTTGTGGGCATTGACTTAACCCATTTAGCGATAACTGATGGTGTTATTCCACGTCCTCGGGTGAGACCTCCAGATGTTTTGATGGAACGCATGAGGGCTTGCTCAGTTGTCATATCGGTCCAGATCCCTGACCAGAGCTTGTCAGATCTTCTAATTGTGAAATATCCCTCTGTTGCAAACTTTTCAAACTCCTCTGGTTTCATGACTTTTTCCAGTTTATGCATTTGCTGTAGATAGACTTGAGCAGACTTTGCATAATTCAGGTGTCCTGCTGCATTCAAGTAAGGTAGCATGAGTTTTACACTATAGAGGTGAAGATTCCAATCACCACAACGCTCTGCCCTTATAAAGAGTTTCACAATTGTAATACACCTAAAATACTGTACCCATAGCTTTGCGGTTCTTCCACATGATTCAACATCTGTAAGCTTCATTTCAAGTTGACTCATGAAGGACTTTACAGCACTTGAATTTGCTGTTACCTCCAGTGTTTCAGTGTTGTCAAACAAAGACATGCAGCAGGTTTGTAAGTCTTTCTTAAGGGTCTCATTAACCGAAGATGACTCCAAAAATAGTACTGCTTATGCAAGTTGAGTGAGGAAATGAGCTTGAAGACTCCTGACATAAGCACGTCCAGTCATCATATGAACAACACTGTTCTTTGCATACACTGTCTCCCACAGTTCTTCAAGGCCACTTCCAGCCATTATGGTCCCTATAGCTCCTAAAAATGACATAAGAAGATGAAACCCTCCAAGGCGTACAGTGACACGGGAAAGAGGGCTACTGGGACCAGCAGCAAGAACCATATCACAAGCTTTAGAGTAAAGTGGTTGGTCAAAGGTTACCATGACTGTAGACTGTCCACTCTTTAGACCTTCTTCTGCAGCATTCAGGAGGCAAGTGTAAATCGTAGAAGGGTTGGTAGGATCAAGATCAACAAATGGTACAGGTAGTACAGCTGATGTCTTGTAAGTTGAGCTTTTACTGTATATTTTGCTCATAAATCCACTCCAATTCGGGCATGGAAGACCTTGAAGCCATGTGCTACATAACCACAATGTGTCAAGTTTTTGGGCTAGTTTTACACTTGCAGGTTCTTGTACAAGTGTTTCTATGTCTTCAGCAGTCAAAAGTGAATAGCCCTTTGTCATAGGCATATGGTACACAATTAATTTGCTAAGCGCCTGAGTTGCTAATGCCTCACTGTCAATTCTCTCAGCCCTGGGAATGGGCGTGTTTTCATGAACTTGATCTGCCGATGTCACACACTTGATTCCTCCCATTGAGTGGAATGTATTATGAACATCTAAAGTTGCAACATTATAGTCAGCATTATCATATACAAATTGGATATATGACCGTGGATCTACTGCAATTGATGAGTTCATTGTACCTGATGCTTCATACAGCAATACTTCTCTATATGGGGCACATAATCCAGGATTAGAAACGATGTCAATCAGTATTCTTGATCCATACTTTCTGTGTAGATGAACACCCAGATCAGTTTGTATGGGCGAGACAAATGATCTAGGACGAACAGCAGCAATGATAGCATGCTGTATACTGATTGACTTTCTTTGTATTTGAATATCATTTTTTTTTCAGTTTCAAGATTCCATCAATTAACATACAAGCTCACAATTTCCAGAAATTACTTGCTCTGCTGAAGGGAATACCTCACAATTGTAAGCTTTTGAACGAATGTCATTTCGAATTATCAGAGCAGCAGTTTCTACCAGTCTTCTAGCATCTTCAGCAGGATAAATTTTTCGTGCATCATATCATTCATCCGTTAAAATATCTTTCATACATTCAGTGAAACACACCACTCCACTCTTACCTATCTAATCAACTATTATTATTTGATTTCCATAATGGTTCTTGAGTTTCTTCTTCAAGTATTGATTACCGTAATTAATACCAGCGGTATCATAGGTACTCATATTGACGTTAATTCATCAATAGAATACTGGCATTCATCATTTTCTTCCAAATACTCGCACAGTTTGATAAATGCTATTGACTTTTCCTTATCCATTTTTCGTCCCTGTAGTGTAGCTGTTCCTGGCTTTGCACTGCCTGGCCTCAAGAAGTATTTGTAGCATGTACGATGGTACCGTCCCTCAGCTGCGACAAGGTCAATGACATTGGACACTCGGAGAAGAACCTCTCTCCCCCAGTTATCATTTCGTTTTTCAGCATTTGTGCGAATGTTGTTAACACATTCTAGTGTTTCCACGACACTAAACTCATAAGAAGTTGTCTTCCTAAATTTTCTCACATCCACAGCAATTTTCTTCTCGCAAAATATACACTGGGATTTAAAATCGAACTCTTGCCTGATTTCATAGGTCGTGTGAACTTATATAGGTGCAGACTCCAAGTGACGTGTGTAGTCTTTTCTACATTTCACATGGACAACAACGGAGCTCTTGTTTTTCAGTAATTCTTTTACATTGTCCTCTTTTGAAGTACTACTCTTAATTATTTTATCCAAACCTCTAATGACGCGCACAGTTTCACCAAAACAGTTATTGCCAGTGGGTTCGCACAATATGCAAAATTTCGATTTGTCTTCCATTTCTGTGCCTTTTCAATAGCTGAATTCGCTGTTTCACTCTACCTGAAAAAAAAGAGAAACATTAATGATCATACAGTACTAAATATTTTATAGTATGTATGTATGTATTACATATTATACTGATTTGTCATGTAAACGGAAAAAAGTACGCCTGCAGATGTAAGCATATATATATAATAATATATATATATATATATATATATATATATATATATATATATATATATATATATATATATATATATATAGATATATATATATATTCAAACAAAGATACTACGGCAGTGGCATGTCATAGAAATATCCTTTTGGTGTCATTTTAAAGACAAGAAAATTATGCAGATGATTTATTTAGATAATAATTTTGATATACCAATTATTTTTCCAATAGCAGGAACGGGGATATTCCTGTCAACTGCTAGTAACGGAAATTTTTCAAAATAAAGGCACATAATTTCACACTGAGGGTGTTACTACTCAAGAAATTTATGTAAATAGCTTCTACAAGTATCATATAATAAAAACTTGATGTGTATTTCATTTACAAATTCAATATTTTACCCTTTAGGAGCAATAAATGAGAAAAACTGGAAATTCCAAAATGGCTGCCATTTTGTGGTCTTAACTCAAAAACCCGTCACTCGATTTTTTTGGACTTTTTGGATGAAGATAACACAATTCACCCGTACATATCCCCAAAGTTTCAGTTTGTCATTCTAAATTTTGAGGTTAAACCCTAATTGCACTGTACTAAAATATACAGACAGGAGAAAGACAGGGAGGAATGGCATAACAAACCAATGCACGGACAATACATGAGACAGACTAAAGAACTAGCCAGCGATGACACGTGGCAATGGCTACTGAGGGGAGAGCTCAAGAAGGAAGCTGAAGGAATGATACCAGCGGCACAAGATCAGGCCCTAAGAACCAGATATGTCCAAAGAGCGATAGATGGAAATAACATCTCTCCCATATGTAGGAAGTGCAATACGAAAAATGAAACCATAAACCACATAGCAAGTGAATGTCCGGCACTTGCACAGAACCAGTACAAAAAGAGGCATCATTCAGTAGCAAAAGCCCTCCACTGGAGCCTGTGCAAGAAACACCAGCTACCTTGCAGTAATAAGTGGTACGAACACCAACCTGGAGTGATAGAAAACGATCAGGCAAAGATCCTCTGGGACTATGGTATCAGAACAGATAGGGTGATACGTGCAAATAGACCAGACGTGACGTTGATTGACAAAATCAAGAAGAAAGTATCACTCATAGATGTCGCAATACCATGGGACACCAGAGTTGAGGAGAAAGAAAGGGAAAAAAATGGATAAGTATCAAGACCTGAAAATAGAAATAAGAAGGATATGGGATATGCCAGTGGAAATTGTACCCACAATCATAAGAACACTAGGCACGATCCCAAGATCCCTGAAAAGGAATCTGGAAAAACTAGAGGCTGAAGTTGCTCCAGGACTCATGCAGAAGAGTGTGATCCTAGAAACGGCGCACATAGTAAGAAAAGTGATGGACTCCTAAGGAGGCAGGATGCTCGGAACCCCGGAATTAGAGGACTGTGATTGACCAAAAAAAAAAAAAATAATAATAATAATAATAATAATATTAATAATAAATGATCCTGTTCTACTACTTATGGAAGTGTCTTCCGAAGGAATAACAGTAGCACTTATTTTCAATTCCTCTTACTGGTGAATGTAAGATAAACTCTAAACATTTGTCAAGGTGTCTAAGTACTTTGTATCAGTTACAGGCACAAAAACTAATCAACATCACAGCATTGTCCCCTACGTGCACTGTGCCTTTCACCTGCATTGAGCTTCTTGATGTAACATTAACGAGAGGGATGTTTGAGCTTAAAGCAGATTTACTACCCTCTACCCATAAAATTTGAAAATCTATCGGAAGACACAAAGAAGCAGAGATGGTAGCACTTGAAAAAAATAAATCTATTTCTGGGTGCTATGCATACGAAAACTGTTGACTAAACAATACGAATATATTCGTTATTCTAATTCTACTGTCGATCATTTATCAACAAATTCGAATGAATAAAAAATAATCAAGACCAAAAATCTTGAACATACTCGGAGTACAGCGTAAACCCGATCATCTGGGAGGTAGGTTAGGCTCATTATTAACCCTAAACAACGCAGGATGAGCATAGTATCAGAGTATAAAGAAGTAATACTTCTCTATACTCTTGGGTTGCATGGCTAGCGTAGTGGTAGTGGTGGTCGGCAAAAATCGGTTTTGTCAATCCCCTTTAAACTCGTCTTCCCCGACAAACAAAATTTTCGATTACCGAGTTTGTACAATATTTTATAGGCTACAAGGATATATGTATGTGCATGCATAGATCATATATACTATAAGTTATTATTATTAATATAATATCTATATATATATATATATATTATATATAGATATATATATAATATATATATATATATATATATATATATATATATATATAATATATATATATATATATTGTGACGTTTATAGATCTCTTCGTCTACCCAGTAATTAATTAATTAGTTTGATTTGGAAAACGGCAGCCATTTTCTCCAAATATCAGCTGATTTTTAGTAAACGCGGGAAACCAAAACCCGCCAGCCAGAGATAGGGGGTTCCTAAGTTGGGGGAAAATAGACTCTTGTCAGCTTTAGGGACGTATCTAGAAGGGAAGGATGTAGGCAGACTAGTACTTCTTAGGCCTATATCTTAAGCTCTTTTTTCTGTGAACCCTCTGCTGGCTGTATGTTATGTTTCCAGGATTTGCCCTGCTCGTGGGGGGTTAAGCTGACTCCCAACACCCGGGCAAAACACCTGCGATCTGCCCCAGTCGTCTCCAGACGTTGACCTCGGACAGATGTCCGACCACCTGCCTTCCATTTAGGCCTATCTATGGCGTTAGTGGCGCGCCAAGACACCAAGACCTAAGACAGAGCCGGGCGCCACATTTTCTACAAAGATCCACTGAACACGACATCCAGGTGCGTCTTGTGAAACAGCATATTGCCAGTCCCTTACACCCAATTATCTATTTGATCCCCATTTTCCCAATTCAATTTCAAAACCAAAAAGAACTCATCCCTTTGTTCCCTCTCACTGCCTCATGGCCACATGTTTCCCTTGTGTGATCGTCCCAGACAAATGAAGTCATTGCATACCTCAGTGAAACCTTAAAGTTCCTTTTCCCCAGTGTTAGAGAACAAAACAATCATAATTTGGGGCAAGAAATCCTTTTTCTTTTATCTTGTCTAATCTGGGATCCTCTTCCAGATTCCCTGAGTCATGTGTGAAGTCTGTCTGCCCGCAAGTGTTGCATTCCCGCAAGATTATGAAACCAGCTTTTCCAAATTCCATTTTGAGCCAGCTATTATCCATTTGTGAGAGATTATATGGGTCCACGTGGGGACCAATAGCATTTACTTTTCTCCAGGCCAGTACGAGCCTTTTGTAAATAAATTGCTGTAAAGTATTTAGCTGAGTTTCTGGCGACCTGTTCCTCTAGAGTAAATATTCACTATAAATCAGTTTTACGGTAAGTTCAAGTAATTTCACCGTGTTCTCCTCAATTATTTCTGGTTACGTATCGAGCCGCTCTCAAGGCCGGGCTCATACGTAAAATTGTCGACCTCGCCGAGGATTTGAACCTAGCTTGCTTAAAAAAAGCTTGTAAATCGCGTTATCCCTTGTAAAACGAATGTAAATGTTTTTCAAAGCGGAAAAAAAAAAGCACACTTGCGCGGAAGACACACACTGGCTCACGGTAAGGTATACCATTCATTCATAATATGATTATTCTATAACAAATGTTAGCTTAAGGTACGTTTAAGTATTTTATTACGAAGTGGTTAAAAGAGTATTAGTTAGAAATATTATACTGTAACGGCCAGAGTGCCGAGTGAATTCTGTTATTTTGTAAATCGCATGGTTCTCGCCTGACGAGACAGAGCACGTGTATTAGAAAGATGCCAGAAAGTACCAGATCAAACTAGGAAGTGCTTTGCCAGGGTTTATTGTTGTGTAGAAAGCCTAGCTAGCTAGGAGTATTCTACTAATAGTTACGGCAAAAGAAGTGTACAATTCTTTTGTCTGTGATAGGTTAGGGGAATTCATTTTAACTTAGTTTCATTTCAAGTGTTGGTAACCTCTCAAACTGGCCAGCTTGGTAAAGCTTCGCGCACGCGCACTCTCATGCCTGCCAGCCAACCTTCGGTTCACTCACAGCGGCAGCCATGTTTGTTATACCTTTAAGCATTATCTAAACGATTTAAGCAAAGTAATGTAAGTCTTGAAAGTTTAACGTAAATAATATTAATCTCGGTACTAGTATCTATCGTTCTGCCAGAGAAATTAACGTAATTCGCCTTGAATAAGAAATTAGAATTTCGTGTTGTAAATCGCTTTCGCATTTACAGATCAGCTGATTCGCCATCGCTGCACCCACTCTGCTAGCCCGCGCTGCCCAGCTCGCTCACCGTGTTTCACGTCGCATCGCTCACTCGCTCGCTGAGCGAAAGTTTCATTTCACTTCGGACTTAACGTAACCTTTTCCATTTACAAATGTTTGCTAACATCGTTTAAAATCCTTACCGTCATTTCGCTTGCACAGGGACCTAGTATACTTACGTAAAGTTAACGTAAATCTTCAAGTAGAATAAATTATAAGAATTGTTAACGTAAAACGCGTCTTTGTGAAATTCATATTGAAACGCAAATCATTTCATAAGCGCGAGCCACTACCAGTAACGTAAAAATCGTTCACCACGAGCCCGTTATCATTTTCATAAAACGTTATCCAAAGCAATTCTTTCATTACACGTTAACATAAGTAAATCATTTAACGCAGGTTGCGTCATATTAAACTAACATTATTAGTTCAATTCAATACAAGGGAGTTTTTCATATATCGTTTTCACCCTCTCCGAGAGAGAGAGAGAGAGAGAGAGAGAGCGTACCAGAACCCATTATTCACGAAGCCAAGAGTACTACGTTCATTACTTATAGCATGCAGAACTAACATTATTTTAGTCTCTTGTGTCTTTTATTTACACTGAGCGTGATACATACGCGCCTGTGTCCATTGCAGTTTTGCAAGCATTTATTCCATTTACCGAGTACTTCAGCGAGGGACTGAGCATTTCTAAAATTACCATTACTTGTCGTTGCCCGAGTGGTCTTTTCATTTTCTCTTATCGCAAAAGACTTGTGTATACCGCAAGCACAAACCGCACAGTGTGCCACGCAAATTCATTACTTCCAGACAGGGAAGTCGTTACCAGTTTAGGACTGGCCACCCCCCCAGTGCACGTCAGGTCTTACCAATTTTACAGTGCCACTAGTTCTTGACACTGTCCATCGAATGGCTGCTGAAGTACTCCCACCTTTTACTTTCTCTCCTCCACTATTACCCTCTGCCACGAACAGAGTACCATTTCACTTCAGTATATTTAAGTATACTGCATGTAGTGTCCGGGACACACCAGCACGCTACCAGTGCCCAAAGGGAACGCCTCCTCATAAGTGCCATTGCACCTGTACAGGCCGTACAGGTAGCCATTAAACCTGCGTGTCCGTCCTTACGGAACGCCCAAGTAACTAGTGTGTCCAGGTACAAGGGTCAGTGATCCTTCAGAACACTCAACAAAGGGAACACCTCCCGAAGTGCCGCAATACCAGCCTTAAGTGCTGTCAAACCTGCGTGTCCGTCCTTACGGAACGCCCAATCCATTAGAGTATCCACCATTTCGGATCACTCAACCACGGAACGCCTCCATAAGTGTGACCTACGCCGCACACTATTTTGATTTGTTCGCCTCATCAGAAGGTGCCAATCCCAAAGTGCCTCAGAGCACCCAGTCCTTTAAGACTTTTCATCCGAGCCTCCACTGCAGCCCAAGGAAATGGCTTCTGCTGCCCAACCACATATATCCATGGAGCTGGAGAGGCTCCAGACACTCATGGCTCTGGGCACGAACGCTGGTTACACTGGGCAGGAACTCACCCAGTGGGTGAAGGGGCAGACGGACGATCTGCTCCTGCAAGAGAGAGCCGCCAGAGAAGAAGAGAGGAAGAAAAAAGAAGCAGAGAGGAAGGCAAGGGAAGAAGAGAGAAAGCATGAGCTAGCTCTCAAGGAGAAGGAGCTCGAGGTGGAGAAGGCACGACAGGTAAACGCCGAAGCCCTAGCCATGCAGCCAGCTCCCAGCCCCACACCTACGGTGTCGTCCAATCCTATTGCCAGCATTAACGCTCTCATCCCGAAGTGGACTGAGGATGAGCCCGAGGCATGGCTGGAAGAAGTGGAAGCCTTATTCAAGAACTACCCTACCACGGAGATAGAGAGGGCCGCCCTGCTTACCAAGCACCTGGATGGCAAGGCTAAGACTGCCCTCCGCTCACTGGATCAGGGTCAGCGAGGGGACCTGGTGGAAGTTCGCCGTGTCATTACGAAGGCCTATGAGATCACCCCGGAGAGGTGGAGGTAGCGTTTCCGAGGTCAGGCCAAGGAAGTTGATTGGGCCTGGGGAGATTACTCCTACCACAAACTCCAAGCCGGAAAGCGCTGGCTCGAGGCCATGTCGTGCACCGAGTTCCAGGACCTGTTTAACAGGATCATGCTGGAAGACCTCTACCAGTGTGTACCTGGGCCACTCGCAGTGCACCTTAACGACAAGCAACCCAAGACACTTGCGGAAGCTTGTCGCCTGGCTGACGACTGGGAGACTTTCAACCCCTCTCACAGCACCACCCACCGACGCATAGTGCCACCCGGTCCTCTCTCGGGATCCACACGGCCAAAGGACGCCCACCAAGGGCACCCACGGACTTGCAACGTTTGCAAGAAAGTGGGTCACCTCACAGCAGAGTGCCGCCTCAAGAGCGCTGCGAGCCACAAACCTCCTCAGAACCCTCCTAGGCCACCGAATGGTGCCTCAGCCTCCTCTCAAGACCAGTCAGATGCCTTACGGAGACCAGCCCAGCAGAGGGACTCCTGCAGAGCCTGTGGGGCTACAGGGCACTACTCCCCTGGATATCCCAGGTGCCCCAAGCACATGCCTTCGACCCGGCACGTCCACCTGATCAGTGCCACAACCCCCTCGGCCGCTATGCCCGAGTCCAGGTCTCACCCTGAGCGGGTGTGGACCACTTCAGTCACAGTGGCACCCCTGGATGGCTCTACCCTACCTGTGACTCTGCCAGTTACGGTAGATACCGGCTCCGATCTGTGTCTCATAGACAGGGACCAAGTGCCACCCAGTGCCACCGTCGACGAGCACATCAGGTGGGCCATGACTTGGGTCGAAGGGCAGTCCAAGACCGTTCCCACAGTCATCCTGCAGGTCACCACTCCTTGGTGCACCAAACCTCACCGCCTAGGTGTAGTGCGTACAATTCGGCATGGAGTAGGTTTCCTATTGGGACGGGACCTCCTCTGGGGATGTCCCTCCCCCACACCACTCCAGGGCCAAGCTACCTCACCACATCAAATCACGGCCAGAGAGGACTCTTCACCTGTGCCAGAGCACACTGCCAGCCTTGGTGACTCCACAGATTCGCAATCGGTGGGGCCATCTCGGCCTTACCGTCCAATGCCACAGAAGTTCTCGAACCAGTTCTGCAGAGACTGTGGCCGCAAGGGTCACATGTCTGCTAACTATGTAGGGTGCGCGAATAACAATATTCCTGCCATTGCAATGGCAGTTACCAATCCTTCGTTACTAGGACCCCCAGCTCAGGGCCCTATAACCGTCGCACCCCTCCAAGGTCATTATCCACCAAGCCATGTCAGAGCCTTTGATGACTCTGGCACTCAAATCTCCCTGATACGGGAAGATCAAATCGCCCGAGGGGCTACCGTCGATAGACGGCAACTGATCACGATTGAAGGCATCAATCATAGTCAGATGATCCTTCCCACCGTCCAATTGAGAGTCGTATGACCTCACCTTACCAAGGTATGTACACTTGCAGTTGCAAGCTACCTTCCAGGAGGTTACGACCTCATCCTAGGGCATGACCTGAAGTCTCCCATTACCAAGGGCCCGCTGAGAGGTATTGCACCTCCGGTACCCGCCACAGGTCCAGTCGACCTCAACACTCTGCCAGTGCCACTTGGCAGCACTGGGCAGTGCCAAGCTCCGTCCAGCCTGGACGTAGAGCCACCACAGAACTTGACCTCTGCGCCTGGCCCCGAGCTAGTGCCGGCGCCTAACCTAATCAAGGATCCTCCTACAGGAGATCCTCCCACAGGCATGGAGCTTACCGCAGCCCATGGCCAATCTCCAGCCCATAATTCTTCTTCAGCCTCACTTTTGTCGCCCGAGGATGAACCTCCGGCAGACCTTACCTTCATACATCCTCTGGAAAACCAGGAACTGCCCGACACGGAGTCAGCCTGGAGTTTTCCCCTTACGACGGCTGTCGCAGCAGCTGAAGTGAGGGCCTCCCCTGCAGTAGGTTCCACCTCTACGACGGTTGCTGCAGATACCGAAGTAGGGTGTTCTCCTGCAATCCCTCAGGCTACCACTGCCTCTGCTCCTGACGGCGTTCCTGGCCTTACCCCAGAGTCGGTGCCTCCGTCTACTCCTAGGACTGGTATAGCCAGGTCCTGGAGGAATAAGACGAAGAAGAAGAAGGGACGTATCAAATCATTAACATGCTAACCAAAGAGCCACATGCTCTCCTTGACACCTGTGCCCGAGGTACAGTGTCGCATTCAATTGCAGAGTGATCCTGGCACTTACCCAGAGAAGGTAGCCAGCCTGATCTCTGCCAGTAAACTAACCCTCTAACCCCTAGAAATTGTGATACTAACACTCATGTAAATGTCCTAATTACCTCATTACATTTCCATCCTGGTAATGCACTAACCACTCATCATCCTCACGCATCATTACCTCACCTCATGTATTTTAACAATTCCGTCGCTGAACTGCAGCTGTGCATACCACACTCTGGAATGATTGCGTATCCATTTAACTGTATTGAGTAGGTTAGGCTAATGATAGTACCAGGGCATTAGGTTAGTAGCAAGTAGAATTTTCAAGTAACCTTATCTAGGGGTAGAGTAGACTGTCGTCACAGACAACCCGTAGTTATTACTTAGGCTAGACTACATTACTCCATTAAGTTAGTACACTTAGCATCTCCACCTATAAGTTAGGTAGGCCACTGTAGTTAGCTGTATCGCTGCTCTAAAAACTTCAAGTTAGAGTAGGAGAACTGGGTAGTCGAGACGATCAACTTATTTAAGCCAAGGCCTTCACGCCCGAAAGGGAGTGAATGCCTTCTTAACAGGGGGAGCTGTGACGTTTATAGATCTCTTCGTCTACCCAGTAATTAATTAATTAGTTTGATTTGGAAAACGGCAGCCATTTTCTCCAAATATCAGCTGATTTTTAGTAAACGCGGGAAACCAAAACCCGCCAGCCAGAGATAGGGGGTTCCTAAGTTGGGGGAAAATAGACTCTTGTCAGCTTTAGGGACGTATCTAGAAGGGAAGGATGTAGGCAGACTAGTACTTCTTAGGCCTATATCTTAAGCTCTTTTTCCTGTGAATCCTCTGCTGGCTGTATGTTCTGTTTCCAGGATTTGCCCTGCTCGTGGCTTCCAAGACCCAGGCAAAACACCTGCGATCTGCCCCAGTCGTCTCCAGACGTTGACCTCGGACGGATGTCCGACCACCTGCCTTCCATTTAGGCCTATCCATGGCGTTAGTGGCGCGCCAAGACACCAAGACCTAAGACAGAGCCGGGCGCCACATTTTCTACAAAGATCCACTAAACACGACATCCAGGTACGTCTTGTGAAACAGCATATTGCCAGTCCCTTACATCCTATTATCTATTTGATCTCCATTTTCCCAATTCAATTTCAAAACCAAAAAGAACTCATCCCTTTGTTCCCTCTCACTGCCTCATGGCCACATGTTTCCTTTGTGTGATCGTCCCAGACAAATGAAGTCATTGCATACCTCAGTGAAACCTTAAAGTTCCTTTTCCCCAGTGTTAGAGAACAAAACAATCATAATTTGGGGCAAGAAATCCTTTTTCTTTTATCTTGTCTAATCTGAGATCCTCTTCCAGATTCCCTGAGTCATGTGTGAAGTCTGTCTGCCTGCAAGTGTTGCATTCCTGCAAGATTATGAAACCAGCTTTTCCAAATTCCATTTTGAGCCAGCTATTATCCATTTGTAAGAGATTATATGGGTCCACGTGGGGACCAATAGCATTTACTTTTCTCCAGGCCAGTACGAGCCTTTTGTAAATAAATTGCTGTAAAGTATTTAGCTGAGTTTCTGGCGACCTGTTCCTCTAGAGTAAATATTCACTATAAATCAGTTTTACGGTAAGTTCAAGTAATTTCACCGTGTTCTTCCTCAATTATTTCTGGTTACGTATCGAGCCTTTTCTCTTCAAGGCCGGGCTCATACGTCTAAATATATATTTAATATATATATATATATAATATATATAATATTATATATAATATATTATATATGTAAATATATATTATATATATTAATATATAATTATATTATATATTATAAAATATATATATATATTTATGAAAATATATATTATATATATATATAGATATATATTATATATATATATATATATATAATATATATATATATATATAATATATATATATATATAGATATATATATATATATATATATATATATATATATATGTACCGGAATGTATTTACCAGAGTGAGGAGCAGTGTTGGGGAGACAGAAGGTTTTGAGGTGAGAGTAGGATTACACCAGGGGTCGGCTATGAGCCCATTTATATTTAACATAGTGATGGATGTTTATAATAGAGGAAGTAAGGGAGACAGTACCATGGAACATATTGTATGCAGATGATATTGTTCGTGGTGCAGAGAGCAGGGAAGATCTGGAAGTGAAATTGGAAAGATGGAGACAAGTACTGGAGGACAGAGGAATGAGAATAAGTAGATCTAAGACAGAATATATGTGTACCACCACTGAGGGGGATGATAGAGAAAGTATTCGGCTTGGTGGAGAGCAAATAAGGAGAGTTGATAAGTTTAAGTATTTGGGATCTTTTGTTAACGCTGGAGGAAGTATGGAAGAAGAAGTAAAACATCGGGTACAGGCAGGCTGGAACAACTGGAGAGCAGCCTCGGGAGTTCTCTGTGATAAAAGAGTGCCGCTTAGGTTAAAAGGAAAATTTCACAAGACGGTGGTAAGAACAGCAATGCTGTAAGGTACGGAAACAGCAAGCATGAGAAAAGCAGAGCAGAAGAAGATGGATGTGGCAGAAATGAGAATGCTTAGGTGGATGTCTAGGGTGACAAGAGTGGATAGGATCAGAAATGACTACATAAGGGGGTCTACTAAGGTGGTGGAAGTATCAAAGAAAGTGCAGGAGGGGAGGCTGAGATGGTATGGACACCTGTTGAGGAGAGATGAGGACCATGCTGGGAGACATACTATGGGGGTGGAGGTGCAAGGAAGAAGAAAAAGAGGGAGACCAAGAAAGAGATGGAAGGACTGTGTGAGAGGAGACTTACATGAGAAGGGAATTGATGAGGCAGAAGCGTAAGAAGAAATAGATGGAAACGGCTCATCCGAAACGGCGACCCCATATAAAAATGGGAACTAGCTGGGAAGAAGAAGATATAGGTATATATATATATGTCATATCACTTTTCCGTGATTCATATACATATATCGAGCTACAATGTCCTTTAATATCTAATTCGCTCTACCTCGGAATTAATATATTTTCATATATGCTTAACCGAGGGGAACTTTTTCTCGATAATAGACTTGCCTGGATCGGGACGCGAACCCAGGATCCTTTCAAATCCAGGAACGTCAGTAGTTGTAGGTAGTGTAGTAGGTAAAAGCTTCACTGACGTTCCTGGATTTGAAAGGATCCTGGGTTCGCGTCCCGATCCAGGCAAGTCTATTATCGAGAAAAAATTCCCCTTCGGTTAAACATATATGAAAATATATTAATTCCGAGGTAGAGCGAATTAGATATTAAAGGACATTGTAGCTCGATATATATATATATATATATATATATATATATATATATATATATATGTGTGTGTGTGTGTGTGTGTGTGTGTGTGTGTGTGTGTGTGTGTGTAAAACATTCGCGTTAAGAATATGAAAAACCCTTTCCATATGAAATGTCAAATGCATTCGTGGTATACTACGCCCAAATTGGCCTGTTGTCCAATGGGCAATCGCTTGCAACAATAATGGGTTACTCTAGTACATGAAATGCCTGACTGATTAAGAATACCGGAGACATTAAATACATAATCGTTTGGTTAATTAAATGCACTGATAACGGTAGACCCTGCAATGACTGGCATGAGAAAGCGGCGTTTCCAGATGTACGCTGATCTCCTTGTGGGGAGGGAATAATTTAAACTGATTCACAAATAATTCTGTTAATTATCAGTTTTGGAGCGGATGTCAGGGCTACAAACGTACCAATGAAATGTTGGATATAGTAATTGCCGTGGTAACAATGGCTCTAAATGCATAAATACTACGATTCACTTTTTAGTAGTATATGAATATACCTTCCCCCGTCGGTTGAATTTGAGGTACGAGTACGACAACATGCTCTGGTTTAATTACCCATTGTAAAATGAAAGCAATGCGTACACGTAGGAACTAATTTTTATTAGTAAACCATTGTTCAGTGCATGTTGTATTGTCGCAACGACACATAGTCGTGTATTTTTTTCACAATAGTTGTTATCGTGAACCAGAAACAAGTTAGCAACTCTTCACAGTGGCAGTTCCGTCACACGCCAATGGTTTCCCTATGTCGCTTAACACAAATTTAACCAATATTATCTTATGAATGGAAGTATTTCTGTTACATTCCGGAATTCGGGAGAATATTACTATGCAAATAACTTTACCTTCATTTTGTGCTATAGAAATAGCACCACTAGCAACGAACGTAAACATCTTTGTGCCAGGCGTAGACAATCCACCATAAGATACCCACTGAAGGAGATTCCAAAACTATACATGTTACAGATGTGGCGCAGAACTAGCGTATTTGAAACCTGCATTCTATCGCATTCTTTCCACAATCTTCACTTTTATACATTATTAATGGTCCAAATAAGAAAAACTGTGTGTGTGTGTCTTTGTACTTCTACAATATTGGCTGTACTGTTTGTCTTGTCAAAAGTCAGAATATTAAATTGAGTTAGTACGAATCCTTGTCCCGCGTAGATGACTTCACAAAATGTCTTCTGATTGCTTCGTGCTAGTAGCATTAGTGGATCCACTAAGCACGTTGACCAGACGTCCCGTATTTGACGGGATTGTCCCGTATTTATGACATTTGTCCCGTATCGACCCTCCCCGGGACGCATTTTGTCCCGTAATTTCAATATCTAAAAAAAAATACAACAAACTAGCGAAATTTGTACTGAGCATTCCCCCTTCAAACGCTCAAGCGGAGCGAGCGTTCTCTCTGATGGGGTGGGTGTAGGAACCGGTGCAGTGATCAAGTCAGAACTACAGATAAAGTGCAATTTCACACTGTCCTGTTCGGAGTTCATCACATATGCTCAAACCAAACACCATCTCTTGAGAGCAGTTGGATCTAGTGCAAAATATGACAAATGGAAAATAACAACAACAATGAGGAAAATAATTTTAAAAGGATTATTGAAAGGTTTTCATCATATGCATTTTATTGTCTGCAATTTGTTCAATATATTATGACAAGTCACTTTTGTTATTAATATCCTTCAGAGCTGCAAAACATGCTTGATTGCAATATTCTAATGCTTTGACACATGTAATGAACAGCTGTTTGTAATAAAATCTACAGCGAATGCACTTTAAAACAAAAGAAAAGTCAATAAAGAAGGCTGAAAAGGACTTTGCCTGCATCACTGCGTGCATAACTTCGCATAAGTTGTTCAACTACCTCTTCAATTTAAGTGTCCCGTATTTCAATTATCAAAATCTGGTCACCCTGCCACTAAGATACATTTGTGCAAATGACATTCACCGATATCTTGTAATGTGTAATGTTTTAGCGTACATCATTTTATCGAACCTGCGTTTTGGGCTGCCCTTATGGCATAAGAGGGAAAAGACGATTGTATTGTAGTATCCACTTTCATTTCTGGGGAACACGGTTTTGAAGCTTACTGCTTCCGAATCATAAAGTTTCTTCATCCACTTCTATTTGTGAAGTAAATATGCTGCAGTTAAGGGAAAGTACATTTTAAGTATGCGTTTACAAATAAACCATTGTAATTCAAACCAATAACGTCGGGGTAATATTAAACTGTATTGGACTGCATGATTATTTTTTATTTTGCCGATTTAATGTGCTAGATCAACGAACGCGTGACCGCGGCGCCACTCAGCGCCAGTGTTCTAAGACGGTCAGTGTTGTTGATGTGTTATGGTTGTGTTTAGTATTGGCGACGTGTTTTGCGAGTGCAATTATCAATACATTATTTTGAAATAGTGTCATGTTTCAAGATTGTCTACATGTGTCAAGGTTATCTATGAACTGGAGCAATTTTGCAGGTAAATACTGTTTGGTGCCATTGTAAAACTAAGTTAGATGCTCATAGTAAGATGCTGTTGTAAAAGGCTAGTGCTTATAAGCTTGCTGTGATTACCTTTCTGTCTGATAGGCCTATAAAAATAGGTAATGCTTTCAGTGCAGTTGTTTTAAAACGATCAGTAAGGGAAAGCTTCAAATTCACCTTGCATTAGGCTATCACAAAATGTGCTAACATGTAAATTAGCCACAGAGTCTACGTTTACCGTGGGTCCGTAAGTAGATAGCCCAAGTTCTTCACTATAGCCTAATATTAAGACAATATCGATATTTCGTACTCTACGCTAGGCCTACTTATTTTTGTATCATCACGGAAGCGTGATTCCAGATGGGGATTTTAATAATAATTATGACGTTAAAACCACAAAAATTAATATTAGTAGAAAGCGTTAACCACATCACAGGGGTGAACAGACCTACCTTTAGGCTAAGCAGGCAATGCTTAGCCTAAAGGTAGGTCTGTTCATGAAGGTAAACATACTTAAGGCGCTGTCACACTAGCGAAATTTCCGTTGACTTTTGAATTTGACGTCGACTTTTCATGTTTTGACGACGACTTTCTGGTGTCGTCGTCACGAATTTTGAAAACGGTACCGATCGAATTCAACCCATCGCTACCGGTGACTTTCTTGTGTGTTTATATTTCTGACAGCGCGCATTTCAAGTCATCAGATGCAAGATGGAGTTCTTGGGTACAGTGGACAAGATTGCCAGAACAGTTTTTGGTCGAAGATATGGGCAGAGACGATGCTTATGGGGCCATAAGCATGATAGTTTCTTGAAAGGTCTTAAATGAAAAAAAAAATTACCAAGAGATCGCCATGCGACTCAAGGAAAACTTTCCTGAACTTGCTGATCTTTATACAGATAAGCATGCTATAGCCTATCGTGAATATCAGATTGTTATATAGTCTAGGTCTGCTCCCACTTTTTTTTTTTCTTTTGCATTAGCAAATAATATAAACGCAAATCTTTTAAAATTTTTGCTGTTTCCCTAGCTTAATTTATAATTCAGTCTGACTGTGGTTCTGTAAACAAGGTTACGAATAGCCTAAATGTTACACTTCTAAAAAAAGATTACCTATCTTTAAGGGGGGTTACGGGTCAAGTAACACGTTACCAACTCGTACCTGTGCCTTCCTCTCCCTGTACCCCACCCCGTCCTCCCCTTACCGGACATATGGCTCCCTGGTCGTTACGTGTTCCATACCCCCTACCAGAATTCAAATGTGGCGATTTGTTTGTTTCTTGGCCCCGAACCAAAACTTCGAAGATTCTTCAGTCGAAGTAGACTACGGCAGTTGACGTTTTCCTATGTTATTTTGTTTACCTTACAAGAGTTTAAGGTAATATTTTGCCGGTCGACTATAACTGATCTATTATTTACCTTTGAACTCTGAACGTCGGTACATAGCACCCCTCGTACCGTCATGTAGTCTTTAAAGGTAAATTACGGTTTAATTACAGTCGGCCAAATAAATATTACTTTAAATTCTTGTGCAGTAAGTAAAATAACATTGGAAAACGTCAACTGCCATAGTCTACTTTGCCGCGGAATGCGGGCTTAGAATGACCAAATAGCCACCTGTAATTCACATCCTTTACCAATAGCTACACTATAATATTTGTTTGTCTTAACTATATTACGTAACAGGGAAACTTATATTTCATTTACCTGCCCCTCCGGCCCAGTGCTCCCTTCCCAAAGGAACTTGGTCTCCCTGGATGAATTTGCCCAATGTAGGCTAGAGTCATTCAACGGATCTTGGTTAGACAGTGAAACTGCGAACGAACAAGAACGCTTAGGATAATGGACGGGTGGTGTGATTTATATCGCCATCGTTTGTTTTCGGTGTCGCAGATTCTGTTATCATGAAGTTTCAAGCTAGCAGGCAACATTTCTTTGCGAAATGAAGCTTATAAGGTATTAGATTTTATTTTTTTATTTTTTGCTTAATAGCGTACATACAGCCTTTCTTATTTCCGTTCATATAGCAAAGTATAAAAGTCGAATCTACGAGGCTTGGCAGATTATATATATATATATATTATTAATATAATTATATATATATCTATATATATAAATCATTTTTATTATATATATTATATATTTACATATATATTATATTATATAATATATATAGATACTATATAATTTATTTATATTTATTTAGGTATTTTAGTATATATGTGTGTGTGTATGTATTATTATCGGCAGACAGACTAACCATATGTTAATTTTGGGATATTTGAATTCATTTAACTTGACTGCCGCTAGGGCAAAGCAGTGGCTTACTCTGTGTTGGTAATTAACATTAGTTACAAAAGATTTTATGTAAGTGCAATATATAACTATTTACTTAATTTTAATGTTGTAAATCAAATGACGAGGATTTTTTCAGCACGTAAAACAATTCGTAGAATTTAATGCGCCTTTTCTCCAGCCTGCAAAACAGTCGACTTAAAAGTTAGTATATATTTTCCATCTTGTAAAACCTAACACTCCTTTGCTTTTGCAAACGCCATCAGGTGTAAAGAAATAAGTATATACCAATTCCTATCCTGTTCTATCCCTATTAGAGATAATTACACAAAGTTTCTTGAAAAATTAGATTGTTTACATTGGGCCACAAGAACACGGGTTTAAAAAAGAAAAAAAAAAATCGCTTGTATGACAAACTCCTCCTGTTACAAAGTTAGGAAAAGCGCATTCAAAAGTTCCAGTAAATTGCAGAAAGTCAACATGTCTCGTAACCGCCCCCCCCCCCCCCCCACACTACCCTCCCTGGGTTTTTATGATAACAAATACTACTTTACCGAAACTTAATATTTAAAGTCTCGGGAAGGGATTATTTCGTTGAAATCATGAGTACCTCACTAATAAAATATTTCTGACTTTTGTAATCTTTTGCATTATGAAGTAATATTGTTTTTACTTGCTCGCTACGAATGATGGTGCAATCTTAAACTCTTATTTGCTCCCATTTAAAGTGTAAATTCTACTGTAGGAAATTATTATATAAATTAGTCAAATCTTTAAATTCAACTGAAATATAACTTTTTAAATATACTTGTTTTAGTACTTTGAAATTTCAAGTCTCATTTCATTTCAGGTGGGTTTTCGAAGAGACGCTTCAAATCAAGACCTCGTAAGTAAACTATAATCTAATTCACTGATGGCGTTCATGGTAGAAGTGTGGGAAGGTCCACATTACATTTCTTACTAGTAAGGTGAAGTTGACAGCCTCCTTTGAGAAAAAGGCGGTAACTGGGATAAATATGCGTGAAATGAAATAAACTTTGTGAAACGTTTATTAGATGCGGTGCAAGGTTATTGGATTTATTTTAGTTTTGCAGAGTTTTTCAGTTCCTGTATCGACATACGAGTAAAGCTCAGATAAACCCTTTACAGCGGAGATCTGTGCGTTAATTGTGAGGTGTGTGATAAACGTACAAATCCGATTATGTCGTGCGCAATACTTCCTGTACCTGTACGTCAGCCCTCACGTTTCAGCTGTATACCAATTTCGCGCGGTATCTGTATGGATCCTCTTTAATGATAGCATTTGAACGGTTTTACAAACAGTTGATTTTCTTCAATTTATTGTGTTACGTGGATTCTGTCTTGATTCTTTCGGTAGTGATGCATCACGTCTTCGTACCAGGAGCATGAAGGTTATTCATTTTAAACCGCATTTTCAGAAATTTGCATAAATTGCACGCAGGAACTTTTAAAATCCTTGTACAGTGAGACTCGGGATTTTCATCGACTAATGTCTCTTACACAAGTTCGCAAATGTGTTTATTTGTTCAGTGATTGGATCTTTTTCTTTTATGCGTCATGTCCCTCGAGATGTTGACGATCATGAACGCTATATTAAGAGCTAATTTCATTAGAATGTCAGACTTTGTAGAAAATTTCCTACTCGATGGAAATTCGTAAGTTTTTTGGTGAAATATACGTTAGTGTTTTTCAGTCTTCGGTCATGAGTGTCGTAACGGGATGTTTAATTTGGTGTCTTTCAAATTAAGAGGGATAATTTCTTTATTTTGGTGCAATTTATGGTTACTAAATTTCGCTTTTCGCTTGACTTACCTAAGATCATATGCAAATGTAGTCCTATTAAGGGGCTCGGAGTTTCGGTATATGCGGACCGTTTTCAGGGTCATAATTTAAGTGCTATCTTGGGATCTACATAATTTGCTGACGAACTCGCTTTGATTATCATGAAGGTTTTATGAAAAGTCTCAAGTTTCACACAATAGTGTACCTGCTCTTAGAATTTTGTTATAATATAGTGACATACTGAAGCGCTTGGTCTTAATATTTTGTTTCAGTGAGGCTTAGTGATAAATCATTAATTCAGGTCACAATGAGGTTTGAATTTTTAAAATTTTGTATTGTGGTTCAAATATTTTTTTAATGTTACCTTACTGAGGTTCATATTATACTTTTCCAAGTATTATAGTAAATGTCAGAAAGTTGGATATATCAGTGCCACTTTGATGTTCAGAAGTTTCTTATACAGATGTCAGAATTCGATACAGAGTTTCCATTTATGTTCTACTGATATTAATAGTTATTTTTTTTCATCTGCATAGTATTTCATATTCAGGATTTCATGGTATATTTCTGTCGTATGTAGACTTGTAGTTTGTCGCCTAAGCGTCTTATTGGTATCGGAATGTTGTTCGCTTGTGCCTTAACGTGTATTTTTGTGTAATTTATTGCCACCAGAGAATAGTAAGTGTTAGAAGTGTATGCGCCACAAGTCACAAACCTTCCTTTCATACTTATTGTGATGTTTTTTATAATGCGATCAGGATTTGCATAATCAGTGTGAATCTTGCATGCATGTCTCTGTTTCTTTAGCATTGCAATATTCTCCGCTTATATCATAACTTCATCGTAGTTTATAACTGAATGCATGAAACTTCATGATGGTTGGTGTGAAAATTAAGGAGCATAGACTCTTTGTCGTCTAAGGCATGAATGCTGTGTTACAGTACGTTGAAACTTTACAGATTATCAAAGACAAGAAAGATTATTCCGTAATGCATAAGGATAACAATCAAGTTCGATGTTAAGAATAAATTACGGCATTTGGTTGAGATTCCGAAACGGAGTGATGTTATGATGTTGTGATGATGATGAAAGTTACGAAGAGTTGGATAGACTCTAACAATCGTAGTTCTAGTTACAATGCGACGACGTTTAAACGATATATAATTCATCAAAGGTCAGGTCATTCCCAAATATTTCCAGAACATTTTCATTCGCTTAACATAGCGTAAACATCTGAGATTCATTTACCCGAAACTACGTGAGGTCATTGAATATTATTTTACTATAAGTATACGTAATAGATTCAGGATCCTTTATTATTAATTCTAACTGATGAAGAACGATATCTGAAATCCCTCAACAAAAATTAGGATTTAAACAGAATATTCCAAAGTTGTAATCTTCCTCCTCTTTGTATAAGAAATTCAAAGGGGAAAATGTTTATGCGTGGTTCTTTCGATGTAAAATTGGGGTGTCCAGTGACCGGGAAGATTTTATGTTTCCTTTAGTATATAGTAGCGAAGGGAAAGCCACCCTAGATATCCGCTATTTTCATGAATATCAGATTAGAATGCTTCTCTTGAATGTTTATACGTCCTTATAGAACGCGGAGATCGCTTAGTGAAACGCTTATGACATTTCGAGAAATGGAGATTTATAGTTCTTGTTGTTGAGTTAGATAAAATTTGTGTATGGATCCTCAATCATCCTTTAGCTTGATTGATCGGGTATTGTCTATTGTTATGTAAACTGCTGCTTTCACTTGCCTGGAATTATAAAAAGAATTTTTTTTTAGTATTTTTGTAATAATGAAAGTACGTTACAATTAAGGAATTAATGTGGAAAGGTTGTGCTTTAAATTCAATGATTCTTGGGTGTCAAGCTTCCATATTTTGTGACTGTTATCAACTGGTTTTAATTTTCAGAAGAGAAATGCGCCGAAAAGCATCAGTGGCTAGATCTCCCTTACAGGTATCAAGCTTTTATAATAACAAAATAATTGCAGTAAATCATCGTGAATTTCATGCGCATATATAAATACAGGGTTTCCATAAAGTCCCAGTACCATTGTAAGCAACAAATAATTGTAATGGTACTGGGACTTTATGGACACCATATATATATATATATATATATAATATATATATATATATATATATATATATATATGTGTGTGTGTGTGTGTGTATTTTATATATATATATATATATATATATATATATATATATATATATTCCAGTTCAGTCATTTTCATATATAATTCGCGTTCTAATAGAAATAGCAAGTATGCACAAAGTTGTTCCCGTTGCAGTAGAGATGTCCTTTTTGGTTATTTCTGACTCTATGGGCGGACGGAAGTTCCCGGGTCGGGGGTGGGGGAAGCGGGGAAATGTACGTTATTTTTCCAAAAAGGATGTTGTGGTTGGCAGTGATAGGGCAAGGAAGGAGAGAGAGCTCAATTTCAGCTATAAAGGAAGAAAATTTGACTCGCTTCGGTTATTTCTTTGATAAGTTTTCTTGATAAATCTCTGCCTTTCATTCGTGTAAGTAGTGTTTTCATTGATAAATATTTTTTCCGTACAAGAAAACTTTATTTATTTTTAGTTTTCTGTAAAAAAAAAATTATAAATTGTAAAAAAACAAAAAAAAAAAAAGACTACATAAATATTTTCTGCGTACGAAAAACAAATTTTATTTATTATTTTTAGTTTTCTTTACAAAAAAAATAAAAAATGATAAAAAAAAAACCCCTTGAGATGGCTGTTTGTCTGTCCGTCCTCACCTTTTCTGTCTGCCCTCAGATCTTAGAGACAACTGAGGCTAGAGGGCTGCAAATTGGTATGTAGTTCATCTAACCCCCAGTCATCAAATATACCAAATTGCAGCCCTTTAGCCTCAGTAGTTTTTATTTTAAAGTTAAAGTTAGGCATGGGTGAAAGTTTTGTGGGCCGCAGCTGAGAGTTCATGCAGTAGTATATGCTGTACAGAAAACGCATTTTTTACTTGTTAATTCTTATTTTTAAGATTAAGGAGCTCACAATTCCAGCTATTGAGCTTAATTCTGTTATCTTGGTAAATATCTGTCTTCTATTCATGTAAGAATTAATCTCAGCGATAAATAGTTTCAGAGTACAAGAAAAATGAGTTGATAAATATGTCTTCTATTTATGTAAAGTAAAAAGTATTCTCAGCAATAGATATTTTCAACGTACAAGAAGGTATTTATTTCTAAATCTTAATTTTAAGATTATGAGTGTGGTCGTACGAGCAGGAGCCCTTGTTGTCACAAGGCTAACTTAATTTTAATGAATGTTATTAACCCCCCACCGCCCCCCCAGAAAAAAAATTAAAGTGTCGGAAAAAATTACTTATTTACATATTAGAAATATGAAAATGGAGACACCCAGCTGGGTTGGAAAATATTTTGTGTTTTCGCTTTATTAATCCTACCAGTGCGACGGACTCTTGCGTGTCGAATTAGCTTCCCCCACTTCTCATGTTTCATTGTAAAGTTGCATTGAATTTAACGTTGCCTATGCGAGAAATTAATAAAAAAAAAAAAACACTGAAAACCTTGTTGGAACAACTGCGAATAGGGAAATTTCTTGAACTTGTTGATGAGAAGATATAAGGGATAAATATGTTATGATGATTGAAGAATATTTTGTTCGCTTTGCTGCGGATAAAGCTCTCTCTCTCTCTCTCTCTCTCTCTCTCTCTCTCTCTCTCTCTCTCTTCTCTCTCTCATTAGGACACTATGAATGAATAGTAAATGTTAGCAAAACATTTTATACGAGTGAAGTGAATACACATTGATTCAAGACACCTAAATCATTGAGACCATCCGCAATTTTCAGTCAAATCAAATCATTTTCAGTCACACCACAAGCGCTTAAGTCACTGAGAAGGTGCATCATCCAAGCACGAAGTAAAACTCGCCTTATGATCGATCGATCTTGCCTCGAAAAAGCATTAAGTTTAACGAGGCAATGTAATGGAGGTTAAGAAGATCCATTGAAGACTAAGAAGATCTGTTCTTTATTAACTATAATATTTATAGGGTACATCACGATTTAGTTTACTTCAATATATATATACACATGACCGCCTCTGACTTCAATCTGTCATCAACACCTTTTGCATTTCGAATGGAAACATTTCTCGGGTCGGATTGTAATAGGAACCCGGAACAACTCGTTTTTTTTTTTTTTTTTTTTTTTTTTTTTTTTTTTTTTTTTTTTTTTTTTTTTTTTTTTTTTTTTTTTTTTTTTTTTTTAATGTAAGGGGAGGAGAAGGGTGTTGAGGTGGATGTGGTGGGAATGAATAAAGCGATGTTTGGATGAGAGAGGAGTTTGGTTGGAGGTTGGTGGGTTTATTGGGTGGGTACGGAGGAGGCGATAGAGGATCTAGGCGTAGAGAGAGAGAGAGAGAGAGAGAGAGAGAGAGAGGTATCGGGGCATGAGAAAATCACTGTGACAGGGGGTGCCTCGGCGGCGTCTCCTCAGCAGAAGGTAGGTGAAGCTCTTTCAGGTAGGATCTTCGGATTACTCACGTACCAGGAGAGGATTTATACCTTGGGAGTATGGGATTAACACTTCGGGAGGTCAGGATTAACTTGTCTCTCCGCTGACTTTGCCTTTCCTCCTCCTCACCACCCCCCCACCCCACCCCCCACCGCCACCCCACCCCCAACCTTCTATGTTCTTAGACATTTACTTCCTCACTATATATGCGTGATTCTAGGAAGAGAGCGAGAAGGCAAGTTGGTAAAAAAAAAAAAAAAAAGGGTTAAATGAAAATGTTAGGAAGAGGCGGAGGTATGAATTGCAAAGAGGGAAGAAGAGGAAGGGAGGAACAGAGAAGAGAAAAGAGAACGTGTAGTGTGGCGAGTAAAGTAGCTCATGATTTGGGCGCGCAGAGGGATTCTTTTGCTCGGCTGAACACGGCCGTTAATTTTAAACAGGCGAGCTTTCGCTTTCTCAGAAACCTTATATACTCCATTCAGAAATATCTGCCATAACTGAAGTAGCAGAGGCAATGTTTTGCGGTGATTGTGAGCGTATTCTGACTTAGGAGTCATTTACGTGGTTTTCATTCGGTCTTGCTCAGAGCTTTTTCCCGTAACTGTCATGAATATTATGGCGTTGCTCCACCAGGGGTCTTCTGTTGTCCCTAGCGATGCTAAGGACTACGTTGATGGTGATGATGTGATGTAACACACATGACACTACATACATACATAATATATTATATAATTATTTACTACTATCTATATATATATATATATATATATATAGTGTTTGTGTGTGCATACATACACTATTACATACACACACTCACACACACACACACACACACACACACACACACATATATATATATATATATATATATATATATATATATATATATATATAAATATAATATATTTATAGAGAGAGAGAGGTGTGTGTGTGTGTCCGACGGTCAGTAGCCCTGAGTATCTTTTTGAAACGTTTAGCTGTAGTTCTCAAGTGCGTTTCCTTAAGGTACTTGGTAGTTATAAAATGTTTAGGATTAACTAGAGTTACGTATTGACCACTTTTACATAGATTCCTCAACTGAGTGATATGACATAAGACATATTTTCAGTACTAAGTTTCAAAAGACCTTGTGAGGAAAAAAGTAAATATACCAACAATTCTTCGAATATTATAAAAATATTGGATCAGATCTGATCATTCCCAAGACTCCACTGACATTTTGCCATTGAAGTCCGCGATACTCCTTAAATTGCTCAGACTTTGAACAGTTTCAGTCAGTAATAATATCCTGAAAATTTATCAAATTGACTCGAACAGTCGTACATTGAATTGAATTTCTGTACCTTTGCCTTCTTGAAAAAAATTGTCTTCTGTTTTGACTTAATCTTTGTTACGTTTGTCTTAGTTACTCTTATACCAGGCGGACTTTTTCCTTAGACAGCAGCCCATGGAAGATGCGTTTATCTGTAGTTGTTCCGTGAATGGAAATTGAGAGAAAGTTTGATCGTTGAGCTGACGGCTTTTGAATCCTCTGTACCGTGCGAATTAGTAAGGGAAATTGTTGCGGATCCTGACTGTGAACGGAAGAATCATTCAGAAAAACATCAAATTGCTTTAGATGCGGTGAACCGGCGGAAAAAGGAATTGCTGGAAAAGGGCAAAACGCGGTTAATATATTTTTTCTTTTGCAAGAGGATATATAGTCCGAACTTCACCAATATCACTGAGGGTGTTGGGTGAGACTATAGCAGGAAATTTGCGACTACGTCAAGTTTTAGAGCAGCGAGTGGTACTAAATGTTGAGTTTTCGCTGATGAAGTAGATAAGTGTGGGGAGAGCTAACCAGATTCACCCTTATTGTATACGTTTTCAATATGGTATGAAAGTACACTATACTTAATTGAAAGTCGTGCGGCTTGGTCTGCTGTTAGTATTTGCCGGTGCTTTTAAATTGTTTAACAATTGCCATTCGTTTGATTAAGGGCAATAATGATCATATTTAGATGCTTATTTAGGTATATATCTAAAGCAAGTTTTGCAAAGGGTGCTTCATTAGTTTTGCGGATTCTTTAATGACTGATGTTCTGGTGTCTTAGCTTCGGTGTATGATTAACTTAATGTTATCGTTGTAGATTCATTTTGGTTTCAAGTAGCTTTGGGAAGTTTGCAACTACGGCAACTGGACATTTGACTTGTAACGCCTACTCACAGGCACGAGTTACTGAGTGGTTATTGAAAAGTCCAAAATTTAAGGTTCCACCATGTGAGCTCTGATGATAGAAGTTCACTCTCGACGTGGTTCGGAAGTCACGTAAAGCCGTTGGTCCCGTTGCCGAATAACCACTGGTTCCATGCGAAGTAAAATTACCATACAAACAAAATCCACCATCTGAAACTTCAGAAATTTCCAACGTACGCAAGAAAATTGACATTTTCAATGCACATGATCCCATTGAAGTATACGGCAACCTTGAACATATCTGAACACACTGAAGTTTATAAAACATTTAATGTACTGAAGTTTCCAAAACATTTGAATATACTGGAATATCCTGTACTCCCGACCCTACTAAAGTTGTCAGTACTTTGAAGCTGTTGATTTGGGACGCATTGAATTTGGTGACGCTTTCATTACTTTGAAGTACTTCAGTGTTCAGACCCTCCTAAAATACTTTGAAGGTTCCATCCCCTTGAAATCGACTGCTCATTCAAGCACCTATTGGTAATTTTTATTTTATTTACTTTATTTTTTTGTTCATTATTTTTTGTCCATAGATAGTTGGTACCTTTCATGAATCTGGACTTTTCATTACAGTGCTTGGCTTTTGGCCTAAATTTTATATTCAATTCAATTCGGTATCAAGGTTCCAATGTTATTTTCTTTTGCTAATTAAATACAAACTACTTCGGAAAGATCTATGAACTAATTCATATACTACTGGTCATATCACTATTAACCTGGTTTATGAACCAATTCATTACAACTGACATCACAATTACGAATAACGTTAATAGTAATAGAAAACAATAGCAGTATTTATATTTCGCTAAAAAGTAATACAGCATTTGCTGTGATGTCAGTAAGTAATGGATCATAAGTCACTGAATTTCGAGGTTGATGTACCCATGAAGTTTCCAATAACCTGAACGTATTCAATATCTAGCGCTTTTGGTCCAAGTTTCTTAAATAATCGAGCTAGTAGAAGATTCTACAATACTTGAACCTTTGGATGTATAAAGCACCTTTGATCCTGCCGCCTTTAAATTGCATTTGAAATCACTGATGTTTTCAGTAAATATTACCTTATTGATGTACTATATAACATCTCCGAGCTGCTTCAAAATTTCCTGACTGGAACTATCAGCACAGGAAGTAAATTTCCAAAACCTTTAGGTGTTCCTATTGAAGTTTCCGTCCCCACCTTCGATCTTAAGGTAATATCAACGTTCCTCCCGTACGAGGGTCGTACCGTCAGTGCACCTCATGAAATGCACTGCTTTCTGCCCCTAGCTGCAACCCCATTCGTTCCTCTTATTGTACCTCCTTTCATATTCTCGACCCAACGTTTTACGTTCCATCCTCACCTATCAATTGATTCGTAGTGCAACTGCGAGATTTTCCTCCGGTTACGCCTTTCAAACCTTTTACTGTTAGTTTCCGTTTCAGCGCGGAATGACCTCATGGGTCCCTGTGCTTGGCTTGTGGCCTAAATTTTATATTCAATTCAATTCATTATCAAGGTTCTAATGTTATATTCTCTTGCTAATTAAATACAAAATACTTCGAAAATATTTATGAACTAATTCATATGCTGCTCATATCACTATTAAAAAAGTCTATGAACCAATTCCTTATAACTGACATCGCAATTACAAACAACGCTAATGGTAATAGTAAAAATAGCAATATTTATATTGCGCTAAAAAGTAATACAGCATTTGCTGTGATGTCAGTAAGTAATGGATCATAAGTCACTCAATTTCGAGGTTGACGAGAAAACGGGGGAATGAAAAGAATGCCCCAGAGCCAGAGATGCTGCAGGAGTAAGAAGGAACTTGCAGTGAGTTCTATCTCCTTGAAGAGTAGAGCTCAAAATGATGAGATAGCACCTCATCCTGGAAGAGAACTGTCGCAGCTGCAAAGGTAAAAATGCCTCGGAAGTTTTCCGCCTCCGAGGACACAACCCCAGATGTTTCATTGTCCTCATGTATCCTTACCTCTTCACTTTTCTGATTTTTTTTTTTTGGGGGGTGGGTGTCTTCTAATTGTTTTCCTATGTAAGGTATGAACATTTTTTTTTATTTCATCAAAGAAATGCTGTGTATATATATATATATATATATATATATATATATATATGTATATATATATATATGTATATATATATATAATGTATATATATATATATATATATATATATATATATATGTATATATATATATATATATATACGGATATATATATATATATATAATTATATATACTATATATCTATATATATATATATATATATATATATATATATATATATATATATATATATGTATGTATTCTATATATATATATCTATATAATATATATATACTATGTTAATATATATATTATAGAATCTATATATCATATTAAATAATCTAAAAAAAAATATTACATATATAGGAAAACTATATATATATACTATCATATATAATAATTATATATATATACTGTATATATGAATGACGTAAAACAATGTTCAAAAAGTTACAACAGAATTCCATCTAATAAAAGGGTCCCATAAAAACGCCGAAACATAGAGAGAGAAAATACTATATTTCAGAGACTGCTGTCTCTGTCTTCGGGTAGATGAATGAAGGGAGAGACAGCAGTCTCTGAAATATAGTATTTTCTCTCTACATTTTTTGGCGCTTTTATGGGCTCCTTTCTTTATCTATCTATCTATCTATCTATCTGTATATATATATATATATATATATATATAGATAATCCTAACGATATATACATATTCATTCGCAAATATTGAGAGACAAATATCGTTTACTATCCAATCCACTGTACCTCTGAATAACTCTGGCCACTGAGTCATCAAGAGATGTATCAGTGGTCAAAGTCTTTGTGCAACCTTGTTTCTAAAACCAAGGAGAGGTTCGAGTCCCTCTGGTACCGACGCAATTATCGGTCATAATTTCCCGTGAGTGCCAGTTATTCCCAAGGTCTTGTGCCTGGGTTTAATATTGATGAATATGAAAAATGTGACGAAAATTTGTCTATATATTATATATATATATATATATATATATATATATATATATATTATATATAAAATATACATATGTATATATATATATATAATTATATATATGTATATATATATACATATATATATAATTATATATATATATATATGCATACATACGTACTTATGAATAACTTGATCACGAAATATATAAAACGTGATGCTATGTATAAATAAAGGTAATGCCACGGAGGAAAATGAAAAGACGAGAATGCCGGGATCTTTCGGTCTTAACAGTGAGATGGGTTAAAACTTTTGTTGTTTAACTTGGCAAGGTAGCTGCGTAGATTTGTGAATATATTCTTACGAATTGCTTTAGTCAGGTTTGGTGATTTACTTGTGAAGCCTTTTATTAACATTCTGTTTGTATGTGTGTGTGTATGTGCATGCATGTTGGTTTGTGTTAGGGCTCTTACGTTATGTCAAAATTACCGTAATTCGGTTTATTTATGTAATAATTTGTTTTGAAATCTAGTGTTGTATTTTTAGAACAAAATTACAGTATTTCATTCATATAAATAGGTACAACTTAGTCTATGTAAGGTCGACGGCACCTTAACTCTCATGAACGCATAGAAAGAACAGGCATTATATCAATACACTTTAAATTTTATTAATATGTTTGGATCCATGTATGTGTTTGTTCTTTATATTTAAAGTGATGAGTTTGGAAGCTGTGGAAGATGGAGGAAACATCGTTATAGAAGACAGACGTCTGAAGGTTTGCAAGCAGTTTTCTTAATAAGGTAACTCGAGGTGAAAACATGACAACAGCCGCATATGTGTCAGATGTTATGTTTTATGAATTAAAAATGAATTCATTGTGTGAAAAACTATAAAATTTTAAGTGTACACACACACACACACACACACACACATATATATATATATATATTATATATTTTTCTTACACTATCGATTACCATTATTATTATTATTAATATTCTTTTATCTTGTTTATGCTGATGCTTTTAATTTTAATATATGTACGTGTGTGTGTGTATATATATATATATATATATATATATATATATATATATATTATATATATATATATATATATATATCTTTTAGCGATTATTATTATTATTAGTTATTATTATTATTAATTATTATTATTATTATTCTTTTTTATTAATTTTATTTTTCTTCCTTTTCTAATTTTTACTGACGTTTCAAAGGGCTCAGTTTAATGCCCCACCCTTCCTCTTTTCCAAAATTTCGCTTATGCACATTATTATTCTCGTGTAGCCTAATCTTCTTTGAAGCTCTCAGGGCAGACTTTCAGTGTGTCTCAAAGGCAGGGGAAAAAAAGACTCCCGAGACAAAATTTCTTCCTGTTATCCTGCCTAGCACTCCTTCAGGCTTTCCATCATATTCGGAGGCGCCTCAGTGGCGTGGTTGATATGGTGTTTGCTTACCACCTCGGTGGTCGCGGGTTCGATTCCCGGCCATTCCATTGAGGAGTGAGAGATGTGTATTTCTGGTGATAGAAGTTCACTCTCGACATGGTTCGGAAGTCACGTCAAGCCGTTGGTCCCGTTGCTGAATAACCACTGGTTCCATGCAACGTAAAAACAATATACAAACAAACAAACAATCATGTTCGGAATTTGCGTATGAGTCGTCTCACGTCCGTCGGTTTTGCGATGCTTGATGTTAAGTGTCACTTTGCTCAAATAGGGTGATGTTTAATGATACTATAATTGTGTCAGTCATGTTTGAATAAGTATTTGTTATTGGGAGTCTCTTAAGCAGTTTCTCTAGCTCCGATATGGGACACATTCGTCATCGTTTGTAGTAATGTCTTAGGTATGGGAAGCATGTCTTTGTATCCTCTCGTTTTGAGGTAAGTCAGAGCCCTCAGTTTCCACGGGCAACTCGGTTTTAAAGTCCCATTTTTTTTTTTAAGTCCCTTTTTTTTTAAAGTCCCTTTTTTTTAAAGTCCCATTTTTTTAAAGTCCCTTTTTTTTAAAGTCCCATTTTTTTTAAAGTCCCATTTTTTTTAAAGTCCCATTTTTTTGTTTTTTATTTATAACACCTGGAAATGATTATAAAGAGTCCAGTTGCAAGTTCCTAACTCTTAGCCCACTTGACAAATTTCACATTTAGCGCCTCAGTGGCGTGGTAGGTATGGTGTTGGCGTACCACCTCGGTGGCCGCGAGTTCGATTCTCGGCATTCCATTGAGGTGTGAGATATGTGTATCTATGGTGATAAAAGTTCACTCTCGACGTGGTTCGGAAGTCACGTAAAGCCGTTGGTCCCTTGGCTGAATAACCAGTGGTTCCATGTAACGTAGAAAAACCCAACAAAGAAACATTCCGCGTTCTCTCAGCATCCTAGAATGACTTATGTTTCTGTGAGTAATTATTAAATACGATTTAACTTCTTCATGTGTGAGATTAGAATGATTTTTATTAGCGCATCTGTATTCGTCGTCTTACAGTTTACTAAACGGGTTCCCAGTAAAACAGCTAATTAAAACGGCTGATCCTATTTATTTTACTTTATTGTTGACAAGGAATCGCGTTATAACGATGTTGCATGTAGAGGGTAACGTATATTTGGCTGATTTCAATTCTTCCACTTGGTTATATATATATATATATATTATATATATATATATATATAGATATATATATATATATATATATTGATTTGATTGATTGATTGTGTTTTAAACCTGGCGTCACAACATGTAGGTTATTGACACCGAAATAAATTTAAATAGTAAAAAATTAAATTTGAAATAAATTTCATATAAAAATATCTAAAAATATACGTATATATAAATATATTTGTTGAAATGTATATAAATTTTTACATAAACTATCTATGTATAATGAAAATTTTGTTGAGGAGGCCCGCTTCCCACATAAAGTTATATAACTGCTCTATAATAATATAAATATATAGTGTATATATATATAGTGTATATATATATATATGTATATATATATATAATATATATATATATATATATATATGTATATGTATGTATGTATATATATATGGGTGTGTTCGAATGTATTTTACAGATATACTAGCATTATTATCAGTCATCCCACATCGTAGAATTTCGTTCCTTGTCCCCTTGGGCCTTTTGATTATTTTTTACTTGTTGTTTTGGGATGTCTCTTCATCGGCTATTCTAAAACTCGTTCCCGTGCGCCCTGAATAATAACGAAGGAAAATCCCGAAAATATTTCTTGTCATCTATGAACTTATGGAGAAATTGTTGACCCAACGATTTCCAGAAAACCAAAGGCCAAATCGAATCATGGCCTCTTCCGAAAGCAGGCGAAATAACAAGGGTGGAAAGTGTTCAAATAAAGCTTAGGAGAAAAGGAAGGAAGGTAGGATTAAAATAAAAAAAGAAAGGAGAGAATAAAAAGGAGTTTCATAAATGCTATACGTGTTACTGGTTCCTGAAAATGGATGGAAATGGCATTTGGACTCCGCCGTCAGCACATAAATCATTAAGGTTTAACTTTTACTTTATGATTATTTGGAAGGTCACTGTAAGTTGTAGGTAAAGGTTAGAGGGAAAAGAACCCTGAAAATTACTTATGATGATAAGACACGTTTAATGGAACATAAGAACTTACCGAGATAACTGTTTTGCGTTTTATATATATATATATATATATATATATATATATATATATATATATATTTATATATTTATATATATATGTATATATATATATAATGTATATTTATATGTTTTTAAATATATTATTATTATTATTATTATTATTATTATTATTATTATTATTATAAGATAATAAGTTATATATATTCCAAAAAATATTAAAAAGCTTTAATATCGGTAGTTTGCTGTACAGTTATCTTTGTAGATATTATTATCATCAATAATTATACCATCACGTCCGTTATTATTATTTTTATTACTATTATTATTATTCTTTATTATTATTGTTGTTGTTGCAAGAAATTCAGTGATATTATTCCAAGAAAGAACATCCGAAAAAATTTCAGGCTTTTAGTTTGCTCTGCATCTATCTTTGTAAACAATATTATCGTCAGTAATTATACCCTTGACGACCGAGCGCTACCGGCGATCAAGAAACAGTGTGGGCCGGGCGACCTGCTTTACGATTTGGGTCCGCGACCCACGGATACCCCTGTCAACAGGAGACTGAAATGACCAGCGAAGCCGAAAGCCATAACTATCGAGAGGAGCCTTCAATAACGATGCCATCTTTCATGAGGCGTAGATGAGAGAGAGAGAGAGAGAAGGGGGCGGGAGGAGACAGTGGTGGGATGGGGGGCGCGTTAGCAAGGCGGCGGTTTTCTCCAGGGGTGATTTGTGGTCAAACGTTCCCCCCTGGAGATGAGTAAGCAGGTTTTGGTTATAATAAAGGTGTCGTCAGTGTCATTATTATGGCAGTCTTCGTGTATTCCTTTTGTGATGATCTTGGGGGACCTTGTCGTCTTGACCTCGTCTTATTTTATATATATATATATATATATATAATATATATATATATATATATATATATATATATATATATATATATACATATGGGTACCTTCTTTACATAAACAGTACGCACACACAAACACATATGTCTAAATATTAATATATATCTAATTATATATATACTATAATATATATATAATATATATATAATAATCCATATTTATATATATATTAGAATAGTTATAATTATATACTTATCTGTGCATGCGTTTATGTAGGTGTATAGAGGACCATTAAATACTAGTCCTTACTAAAGAAAAATTTTGGTTTTCTTCTTCGTCAGTGAAACAAACTTAAGCCTGTCTTAATTATGGATACCAGAAACAAACTGCTATTGACGACTATTTTATTGAGATCTATTTTAGAGCAGAGGACCCATCCGAGACGTCCTCCAGACATCCTTAATACATTCCTTGTGCACGCTAATGAGGTCAGATCATTCAACGTCTTGACCTCCATTCATCATCGGATCATGATGGAGATCTCCTTTAATAATACCCCCGAAATCGTGACTTTCCATTCACCATGGTTCAGGGCAGTTTTAGGAATAGAAATTGACGGTATATTATGTTTTTTGTCTTGCTTCTAAGGGCTTTCTATCCTTGCTATGCTGTTATGAGATGTACAGTACAATGGACGGTTATCTAATGTACGTCCATCGAATTTCTTCGTAGGGAATGAAAGTTTTTCCGTTAGATTTACCACAACGGGCCTCCCCTGTAGCGGGGTAGTGTTGTCAGGGCACCTCATGCGGTGCACTGTAGGCATTGCTTACAGTTCTTTGCAACATCCCATCGGGCCCTAGCTGCACCCCCTTTCATTCCTTTTACCGTACCTCCGTTCGTGCTCTTTCTTCCATCTTACTTTCCTCCCTCTCCTAACAATTGATTCATCGTGCAATTGCGAGTTTTCTATCCTGTTGCCCCTTTCATACCTTTTACTGTTAGGTCGATCTCAGGGTTGTCTCTGGTGAGGAGAATTTTTGTTTTATTATGTTATTTCGGTTTTGATATTTTGGGACGCGAGTCACAAGTCATTTGTCAGGATCTTTATTTTTCAAACAAACTTGCCCGAACTTCCAGATGTGTAGCACGAGTTAGGTTAAATTATGGAAGTCGTCATTACAGATGTAGCTGGCCTTATGCCAGCACGAGCTCATCTTGCTCCTGGAGCAGTCCGTAGAGAGACTGGCGGAAGATAATATGATTGGCCAAGCTTTACGTATAAATTGTATATTAACTGGGAACGTCGTGTTGCTCTTTTTGTGTCCGCGACCCAAGGATAAATGTGCGCTTCTTACTTTGCTGCAAGTCGGTATCTACGTTCCGTTGAGTTGCCGCGTTGTCACACTGTCCAGTTCCTGAAGTGTATCATATGGTAATCTTGTCAGTGCGATGTATGCTAATGCTGGAAAGCTAAGAAAAGGATACGATGGTAATCACGCTTCTTGCACCGTTGCATTTATACTTGTATTGTTGCTATGTGTTTTGATATGTTTGAATTATTGATATGCCTGTTTTCACTAGTTCTTTAGTTCTTTGTTTTAAGACCTGTCTCGTTTTGAGCGTTCAGTTTTGTGGACGCTTGCTTTTGAAAATTAATTGCCTTTTAAGATAATAATAATAATAATAATTTTAAGTAAACTGATGTTGCTCTTCGTCTGATTAATCCACATTTTCATTTATTTTCACTTGTATTCCATTTCACTTCTGCCATCCTACAGGACTGAGAAACATTCTCCATCAGTGAATATACCGCCAAGTTCGCATTTATTTCTTCGCGAAACAGGATACTAACCATATGAATAAATAGCCCCTAATTTCCATAATCATTCTTTAGTTCTGACTGACATCTTCGTGTCTGTAATGACGAACGAGGGCGATAACCTTATCAAGGGACAAGATCGTTCTCCGCCAATTGAGTAGACGTCGATAACGAGAATAAGGGACCTTACAGGGTAACCAGTTTCTTATCCTGTTTTTTTTTTTTTTTTTTTTTTTTTTTTTTTGGGGGTGGGGGGACACCCATCCACCAGTCTCCCCCTCCGACCTCGTACCCCCTCAAACCCGTTCCTCCCTCCCTCCCTTCTACCCCTTCCAATCCGTTCTCCCTTCCTCCTACCCCTCCACCCCTCCATCCCGTTCCTCCCCCTATCTCTCCTATCCCTTCCATCCCCCTCCCTTCTTCCTCCTATCCCTTCCAAACCCCTCCCCCTCCTCCTTCTCCCCTCACCCCTCCAACCCGTTCCTCCCTCTCCTCCTCCTCTCCCCCAACCAACCCGTTCCTCCCTCCCTACCTTACTCCCTCCTTCCCTTTCCAACCTGTTCCTCCCTCCCTCCTACCCCTTTCATCCCTTTCCTCCCTCTTACCACCTCCATCTCATTCCTCCCTCCTTTTCCCTCCATCCCATTCCTAACTCCTACACCTTCCATCCCGTCCCTCCCTTCCCTTCCAACCCCTTCCTCCTTCCTTCTCCCTCCCTCCCTCCCTACTGTTTACCTCTCTCGTAGTAGCCATCTTGCTTGGTGAGACGTACCCGCGTGAAGTCACAATAATCAACAGATATCACAAGTTTAACATACGACTAGAATTTGAGAAATATCTAGAAGTGTTCGTGAACTATCGGTGATAAGATTAATGTGAAAATAGTAGGATAAAGCGTCTTCTAAGTTAGTTTATCAAGTGTAATACTATAAATCAGAACAAGATGGCAGTAAGTTCCAACTGCGGGAAAAGGTGGCGTAATTTGGCGTGTTTGCAGATTCGCAATACGATGAGGTAGCAGGAAGGGAACTGGCATTTCTCATCTATGAAATCAGCAACAGTCCTAACCAAAAAGATACAAAAGCATTCATAGATATATTAGAAGGATATAATCCTTCAAACTGGAACAAATCTAATGAAAACATCTTGAAAATAATTGAAGAAGTTCCAAATAAAATCCAAGTGGTCAAGAGACTCATAAAGAAAATATACATAAACCAACATATTCCGACAAAGAAAATGAATAAGGTGAATCTTGTGAATATACTAATTGATGCATTAGGAAAAAGAATGCCAAAAGCATGCAAACTGTGTAAGGTTTGGTATAGCATAGTCAATCCACAAAACCTAATCAGAAAATGTGCTGCCTGCAACATTCCGACCCATCCACAGTGTGCTTGAGGTAATACAAGATTTGAGAAAAGATACAAGAATTTTTTGTTCAACATGTCTATCATGGATAGACAATGTTATTAAATCAAGATTGAATGTACAAATAGTTGAGGATGAAGAAGAAGAGGAAGAGGAAGAAGAAGAAGAAAAAGAAGAAGAGGAAAACGGAAGAGAAGTAAACAAAAATGAAATGACAGAAAAAAATAAGGAAAACAAAGAACAAGATAAAGTATGGATGCAGAGATACTCATTGATACTACATATGAGGCAATAAAGCAGCATACCTACGAAGAAATAAATTACGATATGACAACAGAAAAGCAAATCCCGAAAGAGGCTCTACCCAGATCTATACAATGACGGGAAAGAGGAAAAAATAGACAAGAAAGACAAAATCTGCAACCTTTTGAAAAGAGGGAATTGCAGATTTGGAGAAAGATGTTACTACAAACATCCTAAGATATGTCAAAACTATGAAATATATGGTAAATGTGCATACTTAGATGGATATGGGGATGATTGCAGAGATCTGCATCCAAAAATATGTAAAAACCTAAAAGAAGGAAAAGGATGTAAGTTCGACAAAAAATGCAAATATATGCACCCTGTAGCCATGAATCATAATCAAATAAATAACCAACCAAGTAATAAAATCCAAAATAAGAAAGAAACCAAATAAAGAGGAAATCAAGAATATCAGGTAAAAGAGAAAAGCAAACCACCAATGAGATATGCAGAGGTGTCAGCAAAAAATTTCAAAGCATCAGCTCCGAAATTCTACTCAAGAGATAATAACTGTATTTATTATGCAAGAGGATATTGCAGAAACGGAGAAAATTGCAGATTCAGACACAAAATGAATAATTATGATGAAGGAAGATCAAATATTATGGAAAAGTTGGATTTTTAATGTCGAATTTCTGGAAATGAAAAAAAGAACAACATACCAGAACAGGAAAAGAGACATGGGAACAAAATCCTATTACTATCAGTATTAAAATGAAGGAGAAAACACGCAAACCATCATAGTGATGAATGCGCAGGGTTTAGTTACGAGTAACTCAAAAAGAAAAATAGAGTACTTAGAAGAACTAACCCAAAATGAAAAGAAAATAGATATAATGAATATAAGTGAAACCTGGTATTCCCAAGAGACTGGGAATGATGATCAAATAAAAGGGTTCCAAACTTATAGATCAGATAGAGAAAATAGGAATCAAGGGGGAACCGCAATATATGGGAAAGACAAAAAACAAGGAAAATATATGAGAAATATAGTAACTCAGAATGTGAACTAATAGCGGTAGAATTTGAATCTGAAAAATTGATGAACATAGTAATATATAGACCTCCTAATACTAAAGAGTTTGACTTAATAATTGAAAAATTGGATGATATATGTAGAAATCACAAGGACTGGACTATTCTCCTATCTGGTGACTTCAACTTTCCTTTCTTTGTAGAATGGAAAGAACGAATAGGAGATTGTGGTTGTACTTATACATATAAAAAAGAGAGTAATAGTAGTGCAGAAGATAAGAGGCAATTTGAAAAGCTATTAGATATGCTACTAGAATACAACATTCAACAAATAAATCACCTGCCAACAAGAAAGGAAAATACTTTAGACCTAGTATTTGTGAACGAGATGAATTATGTTAAAGAAATAATAGTTTATAATGCGAGTATTTCAGACCATAATGTCATAGAATTAACAGTTCATTCCAAAGCAAGTGAAAATAGAGATAAGCAAGAAATGAAAAAGTGGGAAGGATATGAAAATACAACTTCTACAGTAAAAAATATAAAATGGTCAGAAATTAATGAAGAATTAAACAAAGATTGGGATAACATTTTCGTAAGTGATGACATGTAAGGGTAAATACGGAGATATTATATAAAATATTGGAGATAATAGTGGAAAATATATACCGAAGAAGAAAAGTAAACATCATTCATGCATACCAAGAGACAGAAGAATCTTGTTCCAGAAATCAGAAAGTGGAAAAAAGGTCTTGCAAAAGAAAAAAATGCATGGAAAGTTATAGAACTAAAAAGTAAGATAGAAAATGCAGAACAAAAGATTATACAATCAAAAGAAAATGAAAAACGGGACTTGGAAGAAAAAACCCTATTAAATATCAAGCAAAACCCCAAACTATTATACTCATATGCGAAGAAGATGAATAAAAGAAGAATAGAAATAGGCCCTCTGAGAATTGAAGGGAGATTAACGAATGAAAAAAAGGAAATTTGCAACATACTGGCAGAACGATATAAGAGAGAATTCACCCCTAGAATAGATAATGAAGATAATGATATAGAAGTAAGGGATGAAAATAGTGAATATTTAGCTGACATAGATATTAATGAAGCTGATATTGTGCAGGCTATTAATGAAATTAAAATGGAGCTGCTGCAGGGCCTGATGGAATTCCTGCTATTTTGTTAAAGAAAGTAGTTCATTCTATCGCAAAGCCACTTGCAATATTATTAAGACAAAGTGTAGATACAGGCAAGATATATGATGAGCACAAATTAGCGTATATTACCCCTACTTTCAAAAGTGGATCAAGACTAGAGGCAAGTATTATAGGCCTGTGAGTCTAACATCACATATAATGAAAGTGTATGAAAGGGTAATGAAGAAAAATATTATGAAACATTTAATAAAAAATAATTTGTTTAATAAAGGACAAAATGGTTTCGTACCCGGAAAAAGTACACAAACCCAACTGTTAGTCCACCGTGAAAACATATTCAAAAATATGAAAAGCGGAAATGAAACAGATGTGGTTTATTTAGACTTTGCAAAAGCTTTTGATAAAGTAGACCATAATATATTAGCGAAGAAAATTAGAAAACACAATATCGTGGATAAAGTAGGAAGATGGTTAAAAGAATTTTTACACAACAGAAAACAGATAGTTATTGCAAACGACGAGAAATCGGATGAAGCCAAGGTAATATCCGGTGTGCCGCAAGGTACGGTGTTAGCTGCAATACTGTTTGTTATTATGATTGAAGACATAGACAATAATGTTAAGGATTCGGTAGTGAGTAGTTTTGCAGATGACACAAGAATAAGTAGAGAAATTACTTGTGATGAAGATAGGAACGCTCTACAAAGAGACCTTAACAAAGTATATGATTGGGCAGAGGTAAATAGGATGGTATTTAACTCTGATAAATTTGAATCAATAAATTATGGAGACAGAGAAAGAAAGCTATATGCATATAAGGGACCTAATAATGAGACCATCACAAATAAGGAAGCAGTTAAAGACCTTGGTGTGATGATGAATAGGAACATGTTATGCAATGATCAAATAGCAACTCTGTTGGCAAAATGTAAAGCAAAAATGGGAATGTTGTTACGGCACTTCAAACAAGAAAAGCTGAACACATGATTATGCTTTATAAAACATATGTTCGTAGTACACTTGAATATTGCAATATGATATGGTACCCACACTATCAAAAGGATATTGCACAAATAGAGAGTGTACAAAGGGTCCTTTACAGCTAGAATAGAAGAAGTTAAGGACCTAGACTACTGGGAAAGACTACAATTCTGAAAATTATTAAAATATAGTCTGGAAAGGAGAAGAGAACGCTACATGATAATTCAGCATGGAAACAGATAGAAGGAATAGCAGAAAATATCATGGAACTAAAAATATCAGAAAGAGCAAGCAGAGGTAGATTAATAGTGCCCAAAAATATACCAGGAAAAATAAGGAAAGCACACAGGACATTAATCCACTACGCACCAGCATCGATAATGCAGCGTCTATTCAATGCGTTGCCAGCTCATCTGAGGAATATATCAGGAATGAGCGTAGATGTGTTTAAGAATAAGCTCGACAAATATCTAAACTGCATCCCAGACCATCCAAGATTGGAAGATGCAAAATATACCGGAAGATGTACTAGCAACTCTCTGGTAGACATTAGAGGTGCCTCACACTGAGGGACCTGGGGCAACCCGAACAAGATGTAAGGTCTGTAAGGTAAGGTCCCCCGCCTTGTCGCCGTGGCGAGCGTCTGGTCTCCTCTTTGAAGATTGGGGTTGTGTCTGCCTGGTTCTCTTTGTCTCCCGTGAAATGAGATTTCCCTCTCGGTCGTCTCCATTTTAGAAACCTGTAGGATAATTAAGAGATGACTGAAAAGTCTCATTAACTCAAAATTTAAGGGCCACAGACAGTTACATTTTGAGATCAGAAGCAAGAAGCGACTCCATTATGAGACTTTTTTTTTTCTTTCCTTTTTTTTTCCTCCATCAAATAGACCGAAGACATTAGAAAATGGAGAGCAGCGCTCTTCATCAACAGTCACACTTCCACGTCGTCTTATTTCTCTGCATTTTTTTTTTTTAATTTTTTGATGGTTTTTCTTTCTTTTGAATGGTGCCGTAGTTCACAATCGCTCGTGGGTGAATCCACGTTAATCACCTGGAGAAAACATTGTCAAATATTATTCGCCGTCGTGGAAGGTCGTTTCCCTGCGGGCTCAAATCTTTTTGGGCTTCATCAGAGTGTCCCATAACTTACCATCTTGCCTCTCATTATTACATTCCCGTCCTTCCTGAGACCACAACACTATGTCACCATCTTGCGCCCATTGTCCTCCCAGGACTTCTTATTACCGCTTCCCACCAACTCAAGCCCTGTCCCTCCGTTCTCTCTCTCTCTCTCTCTCTCTCTCGTTTGCATCCCTCCCCCTCCCCCTCCCTCTCCCCTGTCGCATCCTGTGCTTCCTACGAGTTCATCCTCTCTCCCTCCCTCCCTCTTGCTTACAAACCCCACTCTCAGAAACTATTGTTGTAATTCGCAGGCTGATATTCGAGCTCTTTTATTACTCTAATCTTCATGTAATTTCTATTTATTCTCTCCTGAGGCATTCTTGGGCGGTTGCCGTAGTAGAAAGTGTTTGCTAGAAAACTGTGTGAATGTGTGCATGTGTGTGTGTGTTTGTGCGTACGTATATACTTTTAGAAAATACATTTGTGAATTCTGAAAAAATTCAATTCAATTTTAGTAAATATATATATATATATATATATATATATATATATATATATATAATATATATATATACATACATATCTCCAGAAATCAGGTCAGAGAATCAACCTTAGGTGACGGCTAACACGAGATAATCTCTCTCGATCATCAACCTTAGGTGGCGACTAAACCCGAGATGGTATCTCTCCATCATCTTCGCTACCTGTTAAAGAAACATATTATCGATGACATGGTAATTTCGAGATCCATGGGTGATATCCATGTTATGTGTTCGTTTAATTAAGGCGCACCATCGTTTGGCCTTTGAAGTGACAGATGCTCTTAAAAAGAGTACGCGACAGATTCAAGTCAACATGACAGTTCCACCACGTCTTATTTCTCGTCTTCGTTTTCATCTTTAGCATTCTTATATTTCTGTTTAAACCTCTGGTATAGTGTTAGTGTCGTAGTATGCCACTCAAATGTTGCGGGTTCGCGTCTCACCCAGGCCGATGAAAAATCACTGGCTCTGTATCATGATCAGTTGCTGCTGCAGTGTGGGGTCTGTGATAGGAGGTTGAAATCAACATTCTCTGGAAGCTTGAATTTCAAGTACTTGTTGCATGTGAACAGGTTTTATCTACTACTGCCACTATCACTACTACTTCTAATATTAATCATGTGGTGAAAACTGTTAAATATTATTCGCCGTCGTGGAAGATCGTTTCCTTGCGTACTCAATTTTCTGGGGGAATGCGTTTGTATAAGAAACAAATTTGCACAATTGCTGACAAGACCTCCCAGGGATATACTTCCTAGTTTTGTGTGTGTGTGTGTGTTTTTTTTTCTTTTTTCTTTTTCCCTCCGGATGTCATGACAGAATAAAAATTCGTATTCAGAGCGTTCCTCGTAACCTGCTATTGATTAGGTACGGTTTAGATTCCACGTTACCAATAGGGTCTAATATCGGTTATTCTACTTTCAATTTATACTCTGATGTAGCATTATTTCCCTCGTATGTAAGGAAATGCTGAAAAATGGTTTCATTGTGGGGTTGACATAATTCTCTCTCTCTCTCTCTCTCTCTCTCTCTCTCTCTCTCACACACACACACACACACACACACACGTGCGGACTCATACACAATACGCATTGTTTTAACTCCGTTACCATTATTGCTTTATTTCCATTTGAGTTTGAGAAAATGCTATTGGCTTTTTAAGATATCACGCTTATTAATCTTCGTAAATATGAGTTGTGACACCATTGGGGTGCTATTGATTTATTCCAGTGTTTCAGGACATATATTATTTATTTGGCTGTTTTAAGAAATCAGTTTTAATGTGTTTAGAAAATTGTTGTGCTCGTTTTCATATGGTGTTTTATTTTAAGAATATCGGGATGCCGCTTTGATGTTTCAAGGCTTTGAATAACAGTATTTTAGGACGTTGCTTCATTAGTTTAGCGTCTGTCATTGTTATTACGCTGTTTTAATTTGATTTATATTAAAAATGAATATTAATCTGGGTTCACGAGGCATTTTATATCGCCACTCTTGAAATATCTGGAGAATTCAGTTTTGTGTAATGTCTGAAGTTTGTCTCTCATAGTTGACGGATGTTTAAGTTTTGACAACTTGCATGAGATGTTCGCTTGCCATGTCGTGCACTTGATTGGTTAATAAGTGACAATATCAGAAATTAACGACGCAAACTAGACTTTCAGGGAAGCTATACCCTTTTATGTTCACCGCACCGAGCATTTACATTTTTTTTTTTCCATTGTCACGGAATTTTGCCTGTACTTTGAATTCAAGTGTCTGACAATATTTGGTTGACATTATTTCAACAGAATTTGTCAGTATTTATCAGAATTTAGCATCAGTTGCTGAAATTATTAAAGGGTCTCAAGAGACTCATTCTCTTCAGTGTGTGTGTGTGTGTGTCTCCCCCAATATCAGTAAACACTAAATCATTAACATTAGCGTATTGGCAAAGAAAAAATCCCAATAGCATTATTTTCAATACCATCAAGCACCTCTTTGGAGCAGGATAAAAAACAACAATTAATCAAAATTGCTTATCACTCACAGACCAATTAATCAGGTTTGCTCCAGTCGTATTTCGATTCCTATAAAGAGGCATTTTTTTCATATACATTTACATATATTATTCCTCTGGATATTGGAAATGAGCAAACATCAGAAAAAAGAAGCAGTCTTTTACGAACAAATTCTCTCTCTCTCTCTCTCTCTCTCTCTCTCTCTCTCTCTCTCTCTCTCTTCTTCAATTCCTTCAACAGTAACGGTAATCTTTCCGCATTGATAACGCCATTCAAGTCAAGCTGTACAATATTCGAAACCTTTTGAACGGCCCACCCCAAATAAAGAGGGAGGTTAGCATTTATTCTCCTTACTTTTTTTTTTTTTCTTTTGCCGCTGAAACACAACTTCGCCCCATATGAGTGCAATTACTATAGAAGTTTCAAGTAAAAGGGACCGTAAAACTTGAGGAAGACACGCTCGGAATCAATATCTTCTTATCGCGGCCAAGGAAGAAATGTTCCGGCACAGAAATAAATGGGCCAATTAAACGCTGCCAATTTCGATGGAATTGTAGATTTCAGTTTTTTTTTTTTTTTCGGGAAGGCCGCAGCGAAGAAAAAATACAAAAAAGAGCAGGATAAAGAGAGGTTAGCCTACAACGGCCACCAGAGGGCATTGGAAAATGGTGTGGTCAGAAGACTAAATTGTTCCTAATAGTTATATGTTGATTAGGAATTTTTTTCTGTTTCCATAAGACGAACGTTGGTATTGTATAGCCTTTTTTTCTGTTTCCGTAAGACGAACGTTGGTATTGTATAGCTTTTTTTCTGTTTCCATAAGACGAACGTTGGTATTGTATAGCTTTTTTCTGTTTTCCATAAGACGAACGTTGGTATTGTATAGCCTTTTTCTGTTTTCCCATACGAAACGGTTGGATTGGATAGCCTTTTTCTGTTTCCATAAGACGAACGTGGTATTGTATAGCCATTTTTTTTTTGTTTTTCAATTAAGGACCGAAACGTTGCTATGTATAGCCTTTTTTTGGTTTCCATAAGACGAACGTTGGTATTGGTAAGCTTTTTTTTCTGTCCATAAGACGAACCGTTTTGCTATTGTTAGCCCTTTTTTCTGTTTCCATAAGACGAACGTTGTATTGTATAGCCTTTTTCTGTTTCCATAAGACGAACGTTGGTATTGTATAGCTGTTTTTTCTGTTTCCATAGAACGAACGTTGCTATTTGTATAGCTTTTTTCTGTTTCCATAAGAACCGAACGTTGGTATTGAACGGTTGTTGGTATTGTATAGCTTTTTTTCTGTTTCCATAAGACGAACGTTGGTATTGTATAGCCTTTTTTCTGTTTCCATAAGACGAACGTTGGTATTGTATAGCCTTTTTTCTGTTTCCATAAGACGAACGTTGGTATTGTATAGCCTTTTTTCCTGTTTCCATAAGACGAACGTTGGTATTGTTATTAACCTTTTTTCTTGTTTCCATAAGACGAACGTTGCTATTGTATAAGCTTTTTTCTGGTTTCCATATAAGACGAACGTTGGTATTGTATAGCCTTTTTTCTGTTTCCATAAGACGAACGTTGGTATTGTATAGCTTTTTTTCTGTTTCCATAAGACGAACGTTGGTATTGTATAGCCTTTTTTCTGTTTCCATAAGACGAACGTTGGTAGTATAAGCCCTTGTTCCGTTTTCATTAAGACGAACGTTGTTATTGTATAAGCCTTTTTTCTGTTTCCATAAGACGAACTTGTATTGGTATACCTTTTTCTTGTTCCATAGACGAACTGCTTTTTTTTTTCATTGTATAGCCGTTTTTATTTTTCCATAAGACGAAACGTTCGTTTGTCTAAGCTTGTTTCTTGGTTACATAAGGACGAACGTTGTATTGTATTTTTTTAGCTTTTTTCGTTTCCCATAAGACGGAACGTTGGTATTGTCATTAGCCTTTTTTCGGTTTCCATTAAACGAACGTTGCTATTGTATAGCCTTTTTTGCTGTTTCCACTTAAGACGAACGTTGGTATTGTTAGCTTTTTTTTCTGTTTCCATAAGACGAAACGTTGGTAGTGTATCAGCTTTTTATGTTTCCATAAGACGAAACCGTTTGGTATTGTATAGCCATGGGTTTTTTTTCTGTTTCCATAAGACGAACGTTGGTATTGGTATTAGCCTTTTTCCTTTTTTTTGTTTCCATAAGACGAACGCTTGGTATTGTATTAGGTAAGCCTTTTTCGGTTTCCATAAGACGAACGTTGTAATTTGTATCCACACCTTTTTTCTGTTTTTTCCATAAGACGAACGTTTGCCTATTGTATAAAGCCTTTTGCTGTTCCATAAGACGAACGTTGGTATTGTATTTAGGCTTTATTTTCTTGTTTCCATAAGACGAACCGTTGTATTTGTTATAATCCTTTTTTTTCTGTTCCTTTAAGACGAACCGTTGGTATTTGATATAAGCCTTTTTTCTGTTCCAATAAGCGAACGTTGGCTATTGGATAGCCTTTTTTTTTTTTCCATAAGACGAACGGTTGGTATGTATTTTTTAAGCCTTTTTCCTGTTTCATTTAAACGGAACCAGTTGGTATTGTATAAAAGCCTTTTTTCTGTTGCATAGGGACGAACGTTGTATGTATAGCTTTTTTTATTTGGTTTCTCATAAGACGAACCGTTGGTATTGTTAAGCCTTTTTTTCTGTTTTCCATAAGACGAACGTTGGTTATTTGTATTAGCCTTTGGGTTTTTTCTGTTTCTAAGACGAACGTTGGTATTGTATAGCTTTTTTTCTGTTTCCATAAGACGAACGTTGGTATTATATAGCCTTTTTTTCTGTTTCCATAAGACGAACGTTGGTATTGGATAGCCTTTTTTTTTTTTGTTTCCATAAGACGAACGTTGGTATTGTATAGCCTTTTTTCTGTTTCCATAAGACGAACGTTGGTATTGTATAGCCTTTTTTTCTTGTTTCCATAAGACGAACGTTGGTATTTTTTTTTTTGTTTATAGCCTTTTTTTTTTCCTTTTTTTCTGTTTTCCATAAGACGAACGTGGCCGTTGTATAGCCTTTTATTTTTCATAAGACGAAAGCTGCTGTTGAGGTTCCTGTATTCTTCCCATTTAAATGAATCCGGTCTCTTTATCTAGTACTCTTTTCAACATCGGAAAATCCTGCACCTAGAAGTTTTAACTCTTCAGCTCTGTTGTAATCAAGGCTTTTAACCAGGTAATAGTAAATGACAGGGCTAACTTAGGAAGCTGGGCGTGCTTAGATGCTGTATATAGTATGTAATTCCCTGGTAAGGTTAAGGTGATGTATATTGGTCTTAATCCATTATGTTACAGTGCTTTATGTTAATAAAACATGTTTTGCCAATTACTATGATCAACCGAGGCCTTATTGATTTATAGGAAAAACCATATTCAAGTTTTTTTTTTTTATTATTAATGGGATCGTTCTCAGGGTATTTGGCTGGTGACGCAGTCTGATACTGAGCCACTCACACATACGCATACGTATATATGTGTATGTATGTATGTGATATCTGGGATATATATATATATATATATATATATAATATATATATATATATATATATAATATATATATGAATATATGAATTAGTAGATAAATAAAAGTTTGAAAATAAATACAAAATGGAGAAAAAGCAAAATTGGTTCAGTATGGTCAGATACAGCCCAGAGTATGAAAGCATCAGTTATAAGATCAGCGATCAATCGTGAATGTGAAAGGTCTCTGTTGAAATACAACTTCTGAAACAGTACAAACAAGAGACCATCCGTCGATGGTCCAAGTCATAACTACTACTTTTAGGAAACAGAAATATAACGCTTTGCATGACCCAGATGCCATCAGTAGCAGTGAAGGTGACCCAGTCAATGACACACTTAACTGAAGGGGATCATGAACCCTCCCACCTTCTCCGAAAACCGCCTAAAATAGAAACACCATTTCAAAGGCATTTGACGGAATAAAAAGCGTAAATTGCGTTGTGTGTGTAACGTTAACTTGTATATTTATATAGCTATCTCTCTTTTATTTACTCTCAGAATTGGACTGTCTCCCGTGATTTTTATTTTCCATTGTGAAAGTTTTATTTTTTATTTTGAGAGAGAGAGAGAGAGAGAGAGAGAGAGAGAGAGAGAGAGAGAGAGAGAGAGAGAGAGAGAATTTGCTTGGATGCCTGCGATATCCCCGACAGTTTATGCTCCAGTTAAAATTGGCAAGGACTGGAAGTTCTGGATCACTTTGTTTTTCAAATTTGGTAGCGTTCTCGTTTCGTTTTCTTTTCCTATTTCTATTTTTATTTTTTATTTTTAAGCTTTAGCAAAGTTGATGATACAGCCCTTCGAAATTCAGGCGTTATTTTCATTTATACAATTCATACATTATAAACTTTATTACTAGTGATTGGGATATACAGTTAAGTTTGTACTGAAAAGGAGTTAAATATCTGACTCCCGAGAGAAAATTAACAACGCAAGTAAATGGAGGATGTAGGTTTGCGGTGGTGTGTGGTCTTTTGAATAATTACCTAAATACATTCTTACTTGTTGGAAAGATTATTGCAAGGTCGCGGTACGATAAAATGGAGAGGGAGAGAGTCTCAAAATTTTTAATTCAATATTTTTGATGAAATCATTCGAGCTCTAATTTTATAGCAATTCACACCTAATTGATTATGCAAATTCCCGAGAGAGAGAGAGAGAGAGAGAGAGAGAGAGAGAGAGAGAGAGAGAGAGAGAGAGAGAGAGATTAGTTACTCTCAAAACTGTAAATTCAACAGTTTTGAGAAATCATTCGAACTCTAGTTTTAAAACAATCCACACCTAATTGATTATGGATATTCCTGAGAGAGAGAGAGAGAATACTAACTCTCAAAACTGTAAATTCAATAGTTTCGAATGAAATCATTCGAGCTATAATTTTAAAACAATCCACACCTAATTGATTATGGAAATTCCTGAGAGAGAGAGAGAGATTAGTAACTTTCAAAACTGTAAATTCAATAGTTTCGAATGAAATCATTCTAGCTATAATTTTAAAACAATCCACACCTAATTGATTATGGAAATTCCTGATAGATAGATAAATAGAGAGAGAGAGAGAGAGAGAGAGAGAGAGAGAGAGAGAGAGGAGAGTCCCGGGGGGTCACGTACAAGGAGTAAATTCCAGCGCGAAGGGATGGGGTTCATGCTGTTTTAGCATGTTTTCTGGGCATAAAAGGTACGAAAATTTATAAGCGCATATCTTAGGTGTAGCTGAAGTCTATTCCAGAGAGCTTGGCTTCTTTGCTATTTTACAACTCATCTCTGTTTTACCGATATCATACCGTTATCATTTTAGCAACGTGATGGTATCGAACCTTCCTTCATATTTTACCGTTCATGTTTTCATTACCTATTTTATGTTTTTACAGTTTACCGCAAATTGACGGTATCGAGCTTTTCTCGTATATTTTTTATATGTTTTTACAGTTTACCGCAAAAAATCTGTATCGAGCTGTTCTCGTTTATTTTACCTTACCCCTCGCCGTTATCAGTACTTTTATCGTAACATTTTATCGTAATGGAATGGTGTCGATCTCCGCTTCTATTTACCGTTTATCTCACAGTTATTGATATTAAGCTGTTACATTTCGTCGTAATATAATTACCGATTTTAAAACTGATATCAGTGTACAGATTTGCCTTACTTTACCGTTCAGAACATTGCAGATGCTAAAACGTTACTTTGTATCGTAATATAATCGTGTGTTAATTATTAGCTGTGACATTGCATCCTAATATAATTACCAATATCGTACACTTAACATTCGTGCGTAATATTATGGCTTATATTCGTCTTACTTTACCGTCCTCACACATTACTGGTGCTAAAACGTTATACACTGTATCGTAATATAACAGTATGTTATTGTTATATCATTCGTTTATGATACAGTTGTAGTTATGATACTGTTATAGTTGTTAGCTTTCTTCTGCTTGCAGCGAAGCATCGCAGTTCACTTAATAAAGATGCGTTAAAGGACTGATAATAATAATAATAAAAGGTAAGACAAATATCTCCCTTCTCAACTAGGTACAGGAAGCATTATCACAAAGTATTTATCATTTCCTTGCAATTAAAAGTAAAAACTTATAGTTTTATGTAAGTAAAAACTATGATCCCAGATTACTGATTTTTTTTGTTATACGAGAGAATCCGAAAACTCTCATAGCAACGTTAAGGATGCGTAGGAGAATGATGTTTGTTCAAGCGAAAACTGCAACAATATTGATTTGGAAAGACTGGCAAGCGAAGCGATTATAATATAATATGTGACTCGCAAGTTTTGAAAGGTGCGAAATTTTAGGTCGAACAAGAAGTCTAAAACTCGTTACTTTCGGTTTAGGTTATCGGTCTTTAAGATGTCGTGAGGAAAGACAACATCGATCTGTCATTCCTCGTTTCCAATAGCTTTCGCAGAGAAAAACAAAAAAGAAACAACAGCAAAAAAAAGTAAGACGCGAAAACTGTAAGTGATTCTTTCTTTGCTGATGCTTATCCAATGGAGTCCTGTTTACGCTTGATAGCTTTCTTCTCTTCTTCCTCTACCACCGCATCGCATCTTCCCCTCCAAACACCTCCTCCTCCTCCTCCTCCTACTCAAGCTCCTCAACCACCTTTCCTACCCTTAAGCCCCCTCCCTTCCTCCCACCCGCCCCCCATCGGCGGGCTGCCTGGAGTGATAAGTCTTAGACGCCAAGCAACATCGGCAGCAGGAGGAGGCAGGAGGCAGGAGGCGAGATATGCCTTGAGTAATCTGCATCACTATACATATTTGATGTGTTGGGGATTGCGTGTGATAATACCTGACTGAAGTGGGTTCTAATATTCGTAGCTTACCGAAGGCGAGCGACAAGTATGGGAAAGGAGAAAGTGAATTTCCCCGCCGAGAGAGGGAGGAACGAGGGAGGGGGAGGGGGGTTAGAAAAGGGGTTGGTTGGTTGGTTCTTACTGGGGGGAGGTGGAGGAGGGGTTAGGGGGGTTGTTTGAGGTTGAGAGATTCTTATCATGGGGCTTTGATGACGACGCTCTATCTGTCAGGTGACATTGATATCAGACAAACAAAACGTCGCTTCAGGACGATGTCAGAATGATGAGAGAGAGAGAGAGAGAGAGAGAGAGAGAGAGAGAGGCTGCTCTCGAGAAGGAGTGACGTTGAGGTGATGATCGGCCTATTGGCAATGACGTGCGGCGTAACAGATGCATGTGTCTCACACACACATACATTTTTCATGCGTGTTTGTGTATACGCGTATGAATACACACACGCAATATGCTGTATACATTTTGTGTCTGCCTGTTCATGGTGATGCCAAGGCAATGAGGAGTTCCAGGTACGAGATTTCGACAATTTGCGGAACGTCTTTCTCAGGGGTGATTTTTCAATCACTAACAGAAGAAGATCGTCACAGAAGTCTTATTTCCCTCGAGTTGCACATTCGTTTCAAACCGTGCGACTTGTGTGTTGAAGTGTGTGTGTGTGTATATATGTATATATATGTATATATATATATATTATATATATATATATATATATATATATATATATATATATATATATATATTACTTCAGAAGTAGCCTGGGTGGCAGGAAATCTCCTTTTCAATAGAAATCGTAGGGCGAGAACTAGCCACAGCATCTTCTGATTTAAAAATATGTATTGTGCAGCAGTCGTAGTCTTTCAACAACGTTTCGAACAATACCTCGTTCATTTTCAAGTCGTTAATATTGCAGATCTCATGGCAGTGATCCCTTATATGCAGGGTGTCCATAAAGTCTCAGTACCATTACAAGTATTTATTGCTCAGAATGGTACTGGGACTTTATGGACACCCTGTGTGTTGTGTGTGTGTGTGTGTGTGTGTGTGTCTGTGTACAATTGTTAGCCAGTTAAAAAGAAGTATGTATGCAGAAGAGGAGAGGATAGAAGCATATCTGATAGATATGGAAGTTTTAGAGATAATGAAGTAGTATGGGCGCATTGCAGGAACCAGAATTCGATGAGTGAAAGATAAAGAGCGGTGATTTGAAGTGTATCCCAAGACAGAAGAGAAAATCGTGCAGAGGTGTACGAGAATAAGAGCAAGTTAGTCTAGGACAATGCAAGAGAAACAAGAGGTGGGAGCTAAGGAATATTCAGAGGTCGGTTCGATAAGTGCTGTAGCTGTAAAAAAAAATAAATAAAAACCTTGAATAATAAACATGCTGAAAAAGGGAGTTGTTGAGCGCATCTAGCCTACAATAAAAGATGCAAAGGGAGAAAAGCTGCCTGAAAATGTAGAAGCGGGTCACGAAAATCTGAGAATTCTCGTTGAAGAGATTGTTAAGTATTAGGGAGCTCAAATTTATGACTAAATTGACAGTTTATTGTTAGGTACGAAAGCAAGGCAGGAGAATTGGACATGAAAATTAGCAGTTTGGGTTAAAAGTTGGTTTCAGGCCAGTTTGAGTTGTTTCTTCACAGCCTTTTAATATCTGTATGGGTAGGGGAATGAAAAAAATGTCGGGGAAAGTGCAGATGTAAGTAGATGGAAGATTCTGGGAAACGAAAAAAATCATCTTGAACAGTCTGGATTAGCTGACGTTTGCAAATAAGATATGTTTTGCTCATAATGAAGAGAAGCTTGACCGGTGAAAATACTGAAAAGGTTAAGCAGTAGATCTTAAAATAGATGGTGTGAGAAGGGCATTGGTTTTTACGTATAGATATTCAGGGCTCAGTGATGGTAGGATGAGAAAACAGGCGAAACGCAAATTAGGTGAAGAAAGAAAGCTAGCGGGGTTTTTTACAGAGGTGTGCAAGGCACTGAGTAAATATGCAAGCAGAAGTTGGAATATAAAGATGATGATATTTTGGTGAAATGGGTAAAATACTTCAGAGATTTCAGGGGGAAGGAGTAATGGGAGATGATGCAGAAACGACGTCCAGCGTATATAAAGCGAACGTGAACCATGGTATTGGTTGGTGGTCAGGTTTTCACGTGACCCAAACCCAGCGATGTGTAACTTCATTGCTAGGAAGACCGGCCTATTAGTGAATGTATGAATGCCTTCGGCATTTGGTCTTTTCATGATTAACCGTCTCTCTTATCTAAGTGTTCATTTAATTTTTTTCACATGGCTTTTTGTTTTGTAATCCTTTAAGTATTTCCCAATATAATCTACAATAATAAAATCCGAGAAGATCTGATCTTGTTTGACCTCCCCGGGTGACAGTAGGGGAGACACGACACAACCACCCACCCCATGCAAACCGGTTTACCCGCCCTTGGTGGGGCTAGGGTAGGTAAGAGAACGGGAGGCTAGGGGAGATATCCAAACTCCTCCTGCAAACCTGTTTGTCCGGGCGGGGTAGGTAGGGGATCGGGAGGGTAGGGGAGTCATCAGCCCCGGGTCCCACGCGCGCCAACAAGCTCGTAAAGAAATAATGACTGTCATTAACTGTTGTTTCCCTTATTGTTTCTAGCGGCTGGAGACAATTTGATATCTGGATTCTTTTTCGGAATATGTGTATCAAATTTCAGTCTTCTCGGTGACGTTTATGAGATGGTATTGTTGTCTTTAATAAGTTAATGACCGTGAGGAATGTCAAAGAACTCACGGCGTTATTTCAACCGATACGACCTTCAGTGTGGTTTCATCATGCGTAAGACAGGTTAATTTATTGGTAGAAACATTTTGTACGGGCTTGTAATCTTCATACTCGAGGATATACTGCTATCCTACGTGCTCTCTCTCTCTCTCTCTCTCTCTCTCTCTCTCTCTTGTTTGTTTTCAGACTATGTGTTTGGACTTTTTTCAATTGTGAATTGCTGGGTCATATGTAGATCTTCTGAAAGCATACACGCGCAAATACGAACGCACGCATGTTACTCTAAAAAAAAAAATCACAAACTCACACACACACACATACACACACACATACAAACGCACACCTTTAGTTCGCCTGCAAAGTGCCGTAAAGCACGAAAGTTTGCCAATAGAAGCGTTGCAAGTAGGTGAACCAGGAGCGGTCTCCACACCCATCTTGTGCAGACGGCGCGACGAGACGGGCTGAACCCCCTGGGGAACCAATTTCATAAACCTTTATGAGGTGTTGCTGCTTCCAAAAACTTGCTTTTAGATTCGTTCAAAAGAAAGAACAAGGCTGGAAGAAGAAGAAGAAGAAAAAAATACTAAATAAACCTTCGCCTTTTTCTCCTCCTCCTCCTTCCTCCTTTCCTCGTCCTCCTCCTCCTCCTCTACTCCTCTACAACGCCACCCGCCAATGTCCTCCTCCTTTTCTATTCCACATCCTCCGCTATGGCTGCTTGGTTTTGACGGTGTGCGATGCTTAAATTATCGCTGGTTATCAGATAAGAATATGAAGAATAAATGAGGAAAAGTCTGGAAATAATAAGTAATAATGTCTATGGCACTGACCATACCAGGCGATTTGTGACACAAAAGGCAATTTCAGGTGAAATCAACATGCATCAGTGAATAATTCAAATATAAAGATAAGCCTCTACGTTGCCGGAGGTTTATAGTGAGACTGGCAACTTCAAGCTTTATTTTACCGCAGGGCAACGCAAGAAAAATTCAAAGGAAAGAATAAGGGCTGGGCTTAACTGCAATGAAAGCGACAGGGTGACTCCTTATTGTAGGAGGAAAGTGCTTGAGAGACAGAAAAAAGAAAGAAAAGCAGAAGCAGCAGATAGAGTATCGCAAGGCAATCTGATCTTCAGATAAATGAAAAACGTAATGACAGTGATTTTAACACTTACCAAGCGGTTGAGGATAAGGTGTGGGTAAGTTGATGATGCATGTGTATACATATATATATATATATATATATATATATATATATATATATATTATATATATTTATATATATATCTATAATATATTATATATATATATATATTTATATGAATAACTTGATCACGAAGTATATAAAACGTGATGCTATGTATAAATAAAGGTTTTTGCCACGAAGGAAAATTTAAAAGCTTTTCAATTTTCCTTCGTGGCAAAAACCTTTATATATATATATATATATATATATATATATATATATATATATATATATATATATATGAATACTCAGGATACAAATAGTTGATAGTCACCTGAAATGCAGGTGATTATCAACTTATATTTAATATATATATATATATATATATATATATATATATATATATATGAATACTTAGGATACAAGTAGTTGATAGTCACCTGAAATGCAGGAAGTAGAATACAATTACATAATGTTGCGGGAAACAAAAAATCTATGTAAAGCGAAAAAGTGAACAAGACTATATAGATAGTATAATCTGGATTGATTAAGTTCTGCTCCTTCTCCCAGTTAAATCTGTACGCGAGACATATTTGTCCTTATTAGCAGCATCTGTTTTCCTATGTGTTTGCCTCGTCTTTCCTCACCTCCTGCTTCTTCTTTCCTCACCTCCCTGAATAGAAAGGAATTCAGGACAGCTCGTCTGCTTGATCGGTGGCCATAATTTCACCTCATCCCACAATCTTCCTTTCTATCGCCAGAAGGCTTCTTTGTCTCTGTTCTATAGGAACTATTTCTGCCATTGCACCTTTCATTAGTTCTCAACCTTTTAATGGTTCATGCACCCTATTCCAGTTTCTCAGATTGTTATTCCTCCACCCCGTTTTCAAAATTGTCTGCCTCAGAAGCTGCATTCCAAATAATATGTAAGAAAATACTTCATAAACACATAAGCTAAAAGAGGGAAAGCCCAGCATGACCTCTCAGTAATGCGGACCCAAGCACATTGCGTTTTGTGTTGTCTTAGAGCTAGTATGAGCCTGCCAGTCTGTGGTTATAATCCCCCCTCCCTCCCCCCGAAACTGAAAATTCCCCTCCCTGGCAGGAACCACTGCTCCCCTCACATTAACAGTGCACTTTAAGAGGCAGGGCTGTCGTTCTCATCTTGGTCAAGTCTTTTCCTTACACTTGATTTTTTAGGCCTTTGAACTTGAAAACATGTGTTTACCCCGCTAATAATGATTTTTTAGGCCTTTGAACTTGAAAACATTTGTTTACCCCGCTAGTAATAAAAACATGTAAGGATACAAAGAATACAAATGTATGGATAGATGTATAACAAAAGAGAGAGACTTGTTTAAAGACGGAAAAGAAAGATAAAAGCGTTCATCTGGAACGCTCTTGAAAATGCAGCAAATGTCGTCAATATTGCTGCGTAAGTTTCCACAAACTTGAAATTGAAAAACAAACATTTCGAAGCAGCACATCATTGATTTTAGTTACGAGTTTCTACAGTTGGTATATGAAGCCTCTTGCTATTACTGGAGGCTCTTACCGAAAGAATTATTCTGGAGGACTATTGCAGTTCTCGCAGTAGTTTATTTACGCGAGTCTTTACGGCATTATCGCCTGATAACTTTAGGAAACTGGGGGAAAGGAGACTTCAGATGTGGATAGACGATGAATTTTGAAAAAGTACTTTTTGAAGTATGATATATTATTAGTATTTATAGGAAATGAATGTAGGTTTAAACAGAGAATACGAATTGTTAGCATAGGTTCATCGGCCATCTAGGCTACGTTTCTTCCCTACCAAGAAGTATGTACTATCTTCATTAGACAATCCTATGCTTTGGTTAGTTTAACTGTTCTTTAGTATCCTCAGCTATTGAATGTGCTTTCAATGCCTAGTGCTGCATTGTCCCGGTAGCATCTCTTGCTAAATGCATATGACTGGAGGCAGGTGTGTGTGTGTGTGTGTGTGTGTGTAAATTGCGTGAGTATATGAAGAATATGTGTGTATGTACCAATATGTGTGAAAGTATATATGAAAGTTATCCAAAAAATTTTATGATGTTGATGACCTCCGATATTGTGATATCGAGTCAAGCTTTGAATAGATTAAAAACTGACTTCTTTTTTTTATGAAGGCTTCATTTAATCACTGTTGCTGAAGAGAATTTTGTAAATTTCACACTAAATGGGTAAACTTCAGTTACAGTTTCAGTAGTCACAATGCGCATACATTCATCCTGGAGAAGCGTCTCACGGGAGTATGGAAAGATCAAGCTCAAAATGAAAATGGGATTAATTAAAAGCAATTATTCTAAAGGATCAGCGAAGGATATGGAATCCCACTGAAGGATATGAAATGAAACTGAAGACCTTGGTTTTAAGGCCACCGCACAGATCAGACTTTTCTCGGTTGTATGGTTTTATCACCTGGTGGAAGTTAACTAAATATGGCATATAAGGTCACCCATCAGCTGTGACCTACGGCACAGCTACCCCAGGTAACAGAGTAAGGTATGGTCAAATGATGCTAAACATCCACAACTACCCTTATAAATTAGCCTTAAGGCCTAACAGGGCATAGCTGAAGTGCTTGCTGTTTTCCAATACTTTCATCATAACGTTCATCTGGACACGAATTTAAAGTGTGCGTTGGTTGTTGGTCGGTTTGGAAGAGGGACCGTAACAGCCATTCGATTCTGCCGAGACAGCCAGATTATGCGCGTACCACTGACAGTAGTCTTTGGTGGAGTTCTTGAAAAAAAAGATATTTGGAAAAATTCATTTGAGAAATTCAGGAAGAGTGAAAGTCGAAATTTAAGACCAAGTGAGCACTCAGTTCGAATGCTCTTAATGGTATCACACAGCTTCAACATCTGTGCAGTGATATAACCTTCAAATCAACTTTTCCACTTATGTTTCTGGAGACATGAAAAGTTATTTAAGTAGTTAGTAGTACGCGGTACAATTAGATTTGGCGCTAGTGTTTAATTTGGTGAAGTTGTATTGAGAATAAAATTCTACGCTAATGCTAACAAGTAAACCTGTTGTTGCGCTGAAATTTGTTTTTATGCTGTTTCCAAATTTGATAAATTAGAGGAAGAGAGAGAGAGATATATATATATATATGGCTACAATGCCCACTGTTTCTTGCATTGGAAGTAGTTCAAGACTATTATTGACCTGAGAGAGAGAGAGAGACCCACTGTTTATTCCACTGGAACCAATACCAGAGTATTATTGATTTTACCAGCGACTAGTAAGTTTCCAGTAGTATCACTGATACAACATTGTTTTTAAGTGGCTGGCTTTGTTTTTGTTTTTTTGTCGTGCATCGAACTTGGGTGAAATATTTGAAGACTGTGCTTAACACAAGTTTATTTTTGTGAAATATTTCCACATTTAATTTCACGTTTACAAGGTAACATGCGACAAAGGGTCTTGTTTACTTGTTCAATATTTATTTCGACTCGGAAATTCCAAACAGTATTTGACTCGGCGAGTGTAGTGTTGACGCGGACATTTGCAAATGAAGAGATATTTTTATTGCTTTGCTTAAAATCTTATATGCTATAGATGATTACTGCGCCTCTCTTTATTTACACATTATTTTACAAAGTACAAGGAACGCGATTTTGTCGTTTTTTTCCAAAATTATTTTTAGATCAATGTCCATATTGCTTATCCTTGTGAGTTTTCAATTCCCATTGCTATGAAGATCAACAATAACGGTGAAACTGGTTGTATTTTATATTTGCATGTAAAGGAAAGTGTATTTTAATTTTTTCTTAGATGTATTTGATACCTTTTATTATAAACGTGGCTGTTTAGATTTATATCGATGCATATCATAGTTTCTTACTGATTTATATATGATTGCGTACAGTTTTCTATGGAAATAGACAGGGATATTCCGTATTTTCTTATTAAGGTACGCAATTTCGTACAATTTTTATAGAGAATTATGCATATTTTTTATAGCGGTAAACTTTAGTCTTATTAGATTTTTCTATTTTTATTTTTCTGTAGAGACGAACATTATTGCGTCTGCATTTTTTTATTGGTATTGGTAATTGTGTCATAAATATGCTTCGTTGTTTTTGAAAGCCAAGGAAGGAATGCATGAGGTGAAGTGTCGATGGCGAAGGCAAATGAAACGGAAAAGTAGAAGGTTGAAAAGTGAGATGCATTATCGTTTGCGTAGTGTAAGCGGCGCAAGAAAGAAGTGTGTGTGAAGTTGAATGCCAATAAAAAAAAAAAAAGTTGAAAAGGTGTATCCTTCTATTTCCACACAACGGTCAGTGTCGTCGCTTCGAAGCGAGTAGGTAGAGTCTGTTAACAGAAGCAAAACAGAAAAACAAACAAATAGAAAAAAAAAAAACCATAAAAACATTGCCTGGTCGCATCGAATGTATTACCGATATGTTGATATAAAATTCCCGGCATCAAAGTAGCCCTCCTATTGTATGTTCAAGGTTAGAGAGAAAAAAAGTATGCTTATTTATGACGTCTCCTAGTTTATCACTGAATTTAGCAATTTTATCTTTTGATATTTTGTGGGATCGGAGTGCTTTTTTCCGTCGTCTGTTGGAGGTTTTAGATTTTTTTAGTTTTTTTAAGGGGGGTTGGAAGGGAGGGAGCTCAAAGGGGGTGATGGTACTCGGGAGCGTCTAATCTTTACACTAATGTTTAGTTTTTTTATAGTGTTTTGTTATGGCTGTGTAATTGGCATCGTTTGTTTATGGTGCCATGTACAGTCGGCCACACATATAAGTAAACACATTTCAGCCACAAGGGCTGGATGTGATCTGGTAACATTAGAACTGTGCCTCCAGACGCACGATGAAACCCGCCCCTCCACCGTGGCCACCGCCCTCCACACGTCTTCCCCAAACATTTTTCCCTCCAACCTTCACTCCCACCCTTTCAAGCACACGTTTATAAGATTCTGCCTTCCCTCTCTCTAATTTCTCCTTTAAGGAAAATAATATAACTGAATCTATTCTGTAGGTTTTATTTTCTCATCATGTGGAGGCGAGAAAACCCGTCTGTCAACTTTTGTCGTAATAATATTATTACTTGCTGTTACCGACAGAAGAATTAACTCGGTTTCGTGGCGCTCTTTTGTAATAATGGGATTTAGCTATCTACCAATAAAAGCCTTGTCTATCAAATAACAGCATACCTACTACTCTTTAATTATAATTGTAATATCAACAGCCGCATTCCAAATTCTTATTATTACAAAGACAACTAGCATCAGATCGTGTAGGACCTTACGTAACTCAAATTAAGCATGAAGAAATAAAGAAGGTATAAGTTGAGGAGAGAAAGACCTCCATAGGCCTAGAAGATACTGAAGGAGGAGAAACAAAGAGACAGTTATAAGAGAGAGGAAGAGACAGTTATAAGAGAGAGGACAACAGCAAGAAGGAGGCAGACGGAAAGGAGAACAGTGTAATAGAGCTGAGAGTGTGGCTGGTGTCACAAGGAAGCAACCATTGACCCGTTTTAAGTATAATGGGGGCATAGGTCTTGACTTGTCATAGGGGTTATTATGAGAGTCGATTCTTCCTTATGGTTGGACGTTTGTTTGGTCACAACCGACCATCATTGGATCACATCCGACATTGGGTCAAATTCTCGCATTTTTGTGCATGATTTTAACTGCTCGGCATACGTCTACATTTATCGATGGCAAGCATGTGCGTTTTTGTTTGTTTGTGTTCGTCCTGCAGGTGTGAATTCCCACGTTAAGAATGTATCAAGTAATAAAAAGATTATATCCTTATATATATATATATATATATATATATATATATATATATATATATATATATAATTTGACGTCCAAACCTGATATTAGTAACATTTTAACGTATATGTAATTAAGGGACAAATATTACAGTACCCTATAATTACGGATACACAATAGATTGAAAAATAACCATTTATTATGAAATATGTATCAGTATTTAGTCCATCCACCATCGTTGGCGATGACATCTTGTAGCTACTGGGGACGGAGGCTACATGATTGTAGACGATGTGTTGATTTTTTCTGAATATCTCCCATTCGGACATGGTGTGTTGGAGGAGCTGCCTTGATTATCGCTCTTGGTCTGGGATCCAGGAGTTGACGATGGTCCCCCAGCAATTTTCCAAGGGATTCATATCACACCCCTTACTTGGCCAGTCCAGCAGGTCAATGTCTCGTTGTTCCTCAAACCATCGCTTAACTATCCTGGCTGTGTGAATGGGACAGTTGTCCTGCAAAACAAACGTCACATATATAGTATATATTAATTATTTTTTACAAGAGGCGTCAAATTGTGAAGGGTGAGCAGGACATAATCTTTAATTTAAGGTTCTGCCTGTTTCTCCCTGTTTAGATCTCTCCTTTCTCCTGGTCTGAAAAGCTGAGAGATATTCCACCTTCGACCCCTCCCAAAGAGCTCGAAGCCATAAGCCACGTGAAGTTGAAGTCTATCGTGGAGAGGAAGAAGGTGGAATTTCGCTTTGCTTTTCAAACCAGGAGGAAGGAGAGATTTGAACTGGGAGACGGAACCTTACGTTAAAGATTATGGCCAGCTCCCCTTCCGACAAATGACACCTCATATGATACTTGCATATCATATATATATATATATATATATATATATAAATCATATATATATATAATATTATATATATATATATATATAAATTCACCATAACATGACTGGAATATCTTGAAGTAATAAAAGTCCACACTTATGAGAAATGTGTATCAAAAATACATAAAAGACTGGAGCTTTCGTCTACTTGATTAGTAGACCTCATCAGCCGTACTGATATTTTCTTTTCAAAAAATACAAAGAAGTTACCAAGGACAGGCAGGACTCTGGAACAGTCTCCAGCAGAGGTAGTTCAACCACGACGATCGGCTCGTCTTCTGGCCAGACATTTGAACGAGGGAATAACATGATTGAGATAGTTTGTTTTGTTGTTATTTCCCTTGGAGACGGTTCCAGAGTCCTGCCTGTACTTCGTAACTTTTTTTGTATATTTTTTGAAAAGGAAAAATCAGTACGGCTGATGAGATCTACTGATCAAGTAGACGAAAGCTCCCGTCTTTAATGTATTTTTAATACACATTTTATATAGTGTTGACTTTTATTACTTCATATATTATAATAATAATAATAATAATAATATAATAATAATAATAATAATAATAATAATAATAATAGCAGCATTACCATTGCCTACTAAATTAATACCAAATGAAAGTCAGATATTCTGTAGTTACAACACTCAGTGCTGAGTCGTTGCGAGTCAAAAAGGAAACAAACGCCGTGATTAGTTTCTTAAAACAAGGAAAAATCACCCTTGAACTTTGATGCCAGAAGATGGCGAATACCTCAAGAACCAACAACCATACAACTGATTCGTTCTCACGGAGCTCAAATGTTCTCTTCTGACTTGCAACAACTCATATATTTTTACATTTTGTAACAAGTTCTGTATAAATAGAAGAAGTTAATAATACAAGTTAATGAAACCAGCACTACAACAGAGTTTTCCCTCCATTACTGCAATTTGCGAGATGAAACTACACACTTGCGATGAACAGAATGCGCTCTGGGTAGGGAAATGCCATGGCTCGAACAGTTGGGACCATCACGTCTTCCAGTATTTCAAGGTATTGGTCGGCGTTGAATCTTCCCTGTATTTCTGCCAGCTCACCCAGGGTGTATAAGTTAACCCCACACGTTACAGGTAACGTTGCCGCTTCTGGCTTGATCGTAGATGTGCTCACTGGAGTATCCTATTTATTGCAGCGCCAACAGTGCAACTGTCCGTGCGAGGTCGACGCAAATGTTTTCTCATCAGAAAAAAAAAACTCTTGCCCAGAAACCTAAGTCTTCGTTGACATACTGCCGGGCAAAATGAAGGCGCCAGCGATGGTGGATGGACTAAATACTGATACTGTAACAGAAGGGAGGAAACATTTTTTGGTAGCGGGATGAATTTATTCAGAAAGTCTTAATAAAACTAAGATATTGTTGTTGTTTGAAGTGTAATGTGCCTTCACTGAGACTAAGCAATAGTTTTTTTGGTCGTATCTTATTATATAACATATTTCATATTTGAAACTCGTTTTATTTTTCCAATCTATTGTGTATCCGTAATTATAGGGTGCTGTAATATTTGTTCCCTTAATTACGTATACGTTAAAATGTTACTAATATCAGGTTTGGACGTCAAATGATTATATATATATATATATATATATATATATATATATATATATATATATATTATATATATATAAGGATATAATCTTTTTATTACTTGATACATTCTTAACGTGGGAATTCACACCTGCAGGACGAACACAAACAAACAAAAACGCACATGCTTGCCATCGATAAATGTAGACGTATGCCGAGCAGTTAAAATCATGCACAAAAATACAAGAATTTGACCCAATGTCGGATGTGATCCAATGATGGTCGGTTGTGACCAAACAAACGTCCAACCATAAGGAAGAATCGACTCCCATAATAGCCCCTATGACAAGTCAAGACCTATGCCCCCTCTATACTTAAGAGGGTAATGGTGCCCCTTGTGACACCAGCCACACTGTCAGCTCTATTACACTGTGTCTCCTTTCCGTCTGCCTCCTTCTTGCTGTTGTCCTCTCTCTTATAACTGTCTCTTTGTTTCTCCTCCTTCAGTGTCTTCTAGGCCTATGGAGGTCTTTCTCTCCTCAACTTATACCTTCTTTATTTCTGCATGCTTAATTTGAGTTACGTAAGGTCCTACACGATCTGATGCTAGTTGTCTTTGTAATATAAGAATTTGGAATGCGGCTGTTGATATTACAATTATAATTAAAGAGTAGTAGGTATGCTGTTATTTGATAGACAAGGCTTTTATTGGTAGATAGCTAAATCCCATTATTACAAGAGAGCCCACGAAAACCGAGTTGATTCTTCTGTCGGTAACAGCAAGTAATAATATCATTACGACAAAAGTTGAACAGACGGGTTTTCTCGCCTCCACATGATGAGAAAATAAACCTACAAAATAGATTCAGCTGTATTATTTTCCTTAAAGGAGAAATTAGAGAGAGGGAGCAGAAGTTATAAACGTGTGCTTGAAAGGGTGGGAGTGAAGGTTGGAGGGAAAAATGTTTGGGGAAGACGTGTGGAGGGCGGTGGCCACGGTGGAGGGGCGGGTTTCATCGTGCGTCTGGAGGCACAGTTCCAGTGTTACCAGATCACACATCCAGCCCTTGTGGCTGAAATGTGTTTACTTATATGTGTGGCCGACTGTACATTCGCCTATCAGCTTTGCGAGCAATAACAAATAGTATATTATTATTTTGCAGAACAGAGCGCACGGGTGGGGGGGGGGGGGGGGGGGGGGGGGGGGTGGGGGGGGGGGAGGGGGGGGGGGGGGGGGGGGGGAGTGTTGGAGGTAGTATATTCCCCTATTAGCTCTGAGTAGCAATAACAAATATATTATTATTATTATTACTTAAATATTATTATTATTATTATTATTATTCATAAGATGAACTTCATTCATAAGGAATAAGGCGCCAAAGGGGCCACTGGCTCGAAATTCAAGCTTCCAAAGAATATAGCGCGCATTAGGAAGCAAGAGGAGGTAAAGAAAAATACAGAAAAGAAAGAAGAGATCTCACTTATCATAAAGGAAAAATAAAACAATAAATTAACATATACATAAAAATGTATCAAAATGCAAGGAGATGCATTAGGGAACTCACTGGAAATCTATGAAATATAATCCAAACTAACTTCTGCTTGGTAGAAAAACTGTCGGGTAATGCTGTTCGTCTTTGCTCTGACTGAGAATTAAAATCGTTAACTTTTAGGCGAAGTTTATGGGAATTCTAGGCTTGAGGTAAAAATGGAAAAAAAATAACCTTCAACTTAAACGGTTACTCTATAATGGAGAATTCAAGCTTGATGAAAAAAAAAAAGTACTTTTCACAGCTATCTTATGATACAGATTCGGAGTTTGAAGTAAAAAAAAAAAATAATTTTCTAGGCGTTCACTTTTAAGCGAGAATGAGCTCTGTCAACTTTTATGATTTTCTAATATCAAAATGGATCTGAGTGATGCAAGACTCAAAATCGGTAGAAACATTGGAAGAAGGAAAGGTAACCTCATTGGACTGAACCATAGAATTTCGGCAAAAGGCCACGCGCTGCGACCTTTGAGGACAGTCAGCGCTGAAAATGAAATTAAGAGTAAATGAGGTTTTAAAGGCGTAGGTTTTGTTTGTTTATAAGGTGTTTTTACGTTCCATGGAACCAGTGGTTATTCAGCTACGGGACCAACGGCTTTACGTGACTTTCGAACCATGTCGAGAGTGAACTTCTATCACCAGAAATGCCCATCTCTAACCCCTCAATGGAATACCCGAGAATCTAACTCGCGGCCACCGAGGTGGCAGGTCAAGACCATACCGATCACGCCACTAAGGAGGAAACCCTCGCAGTTGTGCATGCAACAATTATGAGGAAAGGGTGGTTAGTAAGATGAAAGAAAGATAATGAACAGATAAACAGTAAAAGTAACGAAATGGATCGCCGCTAGGGGCCGAAGGGACACTGGAAAAGAACCTTAAATAATGCATAGAGTGCACCGCGTGAGGCGCACTGACAGCATTACTCGCCCTCAAGAATGTGGATTTACCAGCTTCCCTCTGTATTCAGGAATAACTTGGTATGCACTTTTACAAAGCGAATCTATAATAAGGCACATTTTCTTGCAACAACCAAGCCTGATTTGGGTACAAATGCCCATTAAGGCATCCAACAAGCTAATAAAAACAGGGTAAGCATGCCAGCATACACATCCGCAGCAACAATAACAGCACACATACACACAACCCTTATATAATCATTTAGAAGCTTGAGTAAATAGTCTATATTATTACATGATAGCATACGAAGTGCGAGCATTTCTTCACTTTGGAAGAAAGCACTATTTAGTAAGGAAATAAAAAACATTCACAATGAGCTGATATTTTTCTAAAACAATAATAATGAACTAATTATTCAAAGCATTATAATGTAGCAGACACCTTTTGACAGACTACTATAAATCACTCATATCTGTTACTCAGTTTCCTTTTCATCTTCCTTCTTTCCAAGTCCCAAGTCTGCTATTCATTTTCATTTTTACCGATTCTTTTTTTGACCCCAACAATCTCACCTGTAAACTCCAGCAGTCGACTAGCAACCAGTTCATCTATTTGTGAACCTGACAGCGAGAAAGAAACAAGAGGGGAGGAGAGAGAGAACTTCAGAAATATGAGAGAAGTGGAGGAGGGGGGAGGGGGAGGGGGAGCTGTTTAGAGCAGATGCAATGGCCTAGTATGTGATGATGATGGACTGTAAGCAAGGATTGGCCGTGTTTAGAGATGCGATATATACACACAAATGACAGAAAGGAGCCTAATGGTTGAAGGATACCTCCCTAGTGTTTAAGGGCCCTTGGGAATGACAGACTACAGAGGTCGAAAGACCCAACCAGTAGATGTAGCAACTCAAGCAAAGAGGCACAACGATCCTCGGTTCGAGAAAGATGACTGGCGACCCACCAACTATGTCATCAGACGGTTTACTCCTCGTCTCGTTTCCCCAGAGAGAGAGAGAGAGAGATGCATATAAGACTTCCACAAATGGATAATGAGCCATTCCCAAAATAAACGACCCCCAGGATTGTTTATGCAGGGATTGTTTATGCATAGTCTATGTTGAGATGCTAAGCTTTTCTTAACCCGGCCCCTCCCAACCCCCCCGACGAACAGGCTGTGATAGGGATAATAATAATGAATAATAATAATGTGACAAAAAACCAAACCCTGATAGTTTCACTTACTGTATTCCGTATCCATGCAAATTCCTTTCATATTTTTGCATGAAATATCTCAAAGCGTCGTGAAATGTCTATTTTTGCCGAAAGGTTACTATTAGCAATAAAGACTCCTTCCTTTGCCAAGAATACAAAAAGGACAAAACAAGTGAAGGCCCTTAATTAATATTGTGGTTTTCCTGACGTCACAACAACTAAGGTCACTGATGCCAAGGCGATAAGTTACAAAGCTTCAAAGAACACCAATAAAGCGACAGAACTTCCAAGAATAATCAGGCGTGAAATGCACTTGATTGTGGGGAGAAGAAAACTGACCATGGAAAGTTCGAAAACAGAAGGGATCTTTATGAAGGGATTGACAACAGGTTATAATGGACGGCCCATGAGACAAGCAGCAACAGAAGGCCGATGACCACGATTGAAAATATGACAACTTGAAAATTAAGATGGGACGAAGAAACAGCTAAGAGGAGAGAGAGAGAAGAGAGAGAGAGAGAGAGAGAGCACATAAAACAGCTTTGTCATCGTTCCGGCTCAAAACTCTCATGAATCATCAACAACCACTTTTATTTCTCTATAATCAGTGACCCATGAACAAAACTCAAAATGAAAAAAAAATGAAGAAACAAAATCACCTATTAAAAAGGTTCATAAAAAGCTTGAATTCAGCCCCTAATACCAACAACGCCTATAATCAATCAAACTCTCTTGCAAAAACAGCCTTTCATCGCGTCCACTAAAACTTTGTCACAATCCTTCATCAAAAACTTTTAAGAAATATTCTTATCAAAATTGTTCATCGTCTCCCTTTTTCAAAACCGTTCAACTCATAAAGCCTTCGAAACTTATTGTTAATTTCCTCCAAGGAATAAATTTTATCAAGCATGTTAATCAGAACCTTTTATCTATTCCGTTTTACGATAGTTTATCATAACGTTTATCGACAGATCTTACTCTCAAGCCACCCAGAGTAAGAGGCACAGCGAACACAATATTCAAATACTGTTAATGAAATTCTATACAACATTTTTAAAAAATCAAGAATGCTAACGGGAAAAATGTTGTAAATGGAGCATTACATTTTTTAATGCTCCACGTACTTTTGCCCACGTACAACTAAATAAAAATAGACAGATTACACGAAGCCTAATCTATTGAACACATTACTACATAGATTAAGAATCTTTCCATATATATTGTCTCCCATAAAAAAAAACAGTATATGTGCAATGATATCCCAAAGAGTGAAATAATCCTGAATATAAAATTATTATCCTTTAATAAACGATCAACAGAAAAAGAGATTATGGTACTGAAAGACATAATAATAAAAATGAATCTCTACCCACTGAAGAAAATAAAACGGTGGACATTTTCCAAGAATGATGGCCTTACAACAAAACAATAAAAGACCTTGATATTATAAAAAAAAACGGCCCCTAAGTAGCGAAGCTCCTCGCATAAAGATTCGGTTAAGTAAAATGTCCAGGCGTCGTGTTTTCAAAAGCCTGCGAGAAGAAAACTCGTTGAAAAATCTCCACAATAATAATGAAAAATATAAAAACGGATAATGAAGTCCTTTACAACCGAACCAGTTTTTGCTCTGCTTGTTTTCGCTTGCAAGCGCCAGGAGGGGCGTGAGGGTGGGTGAGTGAGTGAGTGAGCGAGTAAGTGAGCGTGTGTGTGTGCACCCCGCAGCCACAACATTTTAGGCCCTATCAGATAAAAGCATCTTTCAACACCCGGGGCCCAAAAAGAAAAAAAGAAAAATATAGATCGAGACGCTCAGAGAGTTTACATAGCGATATCGTTTCCAATCAATGCTTTAGGATGACCCTTCTAATATGTCCTTCTGTAAACACGCAAATCATCTAAAGGTCAAAGCATTTGATTTACCAAAACAAATACACATATATTACATATACTGTATATATATATATAATATATATATATATATATATATATATATATATATATCTATATCTATATCTATATCTATATCTATATATATATATATATATATATATATATATGTAGATATAGATATAGATATATATATATAGATATATATATATATATATATAGATAGATAGATAGATAGATAAATAGATAGATAGATATGTGTATATAATTATATATAAACATATATATCACGTATATGTAATATATGTGAATCTATATATATATATATATATATATATATATATATATATATATATAGATACACTCATATAACATAATTTATTTGTTTGCCTTTTTTTCGGGGGGAGTGGCCTAGGGGGAGATATTGTGAATCTGAAAACCGCAGCTCCTGATAAGATGAGTTTGAAAATTGATTTCCAAAAAGTCTTTCATAAGCACTGAGGGGTGGACACAAATTCTTGAGTCTGATTTTCCAAAAGACAAGTGACGCAAATAAGACATAATATTTGGCAAACATTTTTTGTGGACAAATCCATTTATGATAAACGCCCGAGTTAAGCCATTTTGTTGGTGAAGGAGCCAGACATGTTACAAAGGTGAACATCCATTCACATGAAAGAGTGAAGGTCATTCTCATAAAATAATGGTTTGCCAAGAGCTACTTTGCCATCATTGTGTCATTATGACGTCACAAATTGGACCTAGCATAAGTGGAAGAACTTTCATCTTGTAAGAATAGCAAAATGCAAACTTAATGCAGCTGAGATATTTACTCGTAGCACGGAGCCTATATCTATATCTAATATATAAAATGCTAACAGAACAACAATGTCAAAATAAATACTTAAGGTATTCTCGCCAGTTAATAAAATCTATTTTTTCGACTACATAGATATACAGAATGTTTGACCTGAACAATTCTACGGTTGAATGAGTAAGACTAACACAAAACAGCAGAAAAGTAGATTGTTTTTATTATAAACATCATTACTCAGAAGATGATCCCTATTCATAACAATGTATGAATAGAAAAAAGATAATATATCACTAATACTAATTACTTACTATATAACCACACTACTTCTCCTCTCTCTCTCTCTCTCCGGTTTATATCTCTGTACTACCGTATCGTAAAGAAAGTTTCGTCTTCATCAGTAGACATTATTACTCTCTTCTCTCTCTCGCTCTCTCCCTCTCTCCTGTTTAAACATCGTCGTCTGTTTACACTCGTATACCACCGTATCGTAATAAAAAAAATTTTCGTGTCATCAGATAGGATTGTTAATTTCTCTCTCTCTCTCTCTCTCTCTCTCTCTCTCTCTCTCTTTCATTATATACATACATATATATATATATATATATATATATATATATATATATATATATATATATATATATATATATATATACATATAACATATATATAATGTGTGTGTGTGCACGTTTATGTATGTATACACTCAACTTACATAAAATATATACAAAAACACACACACATTCTTATACGCTGAAAGAATTCAAAATTACGACTTATGAAACAAAAGAGAAAAAAAAAGAAATATCAGTTTTAATTTTCCAAAAGACTAGAAATGTCGAAAATCCAAGTTCTTCAGTCCTGAGGCTTTGAAATAAGAGGATCATTGAATGCGTTCGCTGTTCATATTTCCGAAGCTTCAATCCTGAAGCCGTCCTCGTTCCGGCTCCACCACACCAGACTGACTCCATCGATAAAAGGAAGAAGGAAGGAAGCAGCTCTGAAAGACTTCGTTCTGAAGCCTTCGAAAGATGATCTTATTCCCAATAGTCTATAAAGGTGATATTGGAACGTTCCGAAGATCCAGGAGCCGACGAGGACCAGCGCCATGTGTCATAATTTGTAGCTAAGGATAGTTGCCCACAGTATATGTAGTAGAGCAAAACTGAAGTAAATTGGTCTGATGCAAGAAATGGTGAGGACGAGAGCGTGAAAGAGACGGAGATAAAACGTTCTGGAAAAACCGAGGAAAGAAGTGCTTCAATTCCAAAGAAGATAAATTGCAGCAAAGGATAAGTGGGACCAAGACAAGTCTCATCAAAACCAGAGTCTAGAGCCGAGGGACCTGGAACATTTAGTATGGATGCCACATCGCTTATTGGCATAGCTGCTCTGGCTGATTTGGGATTCCTGCATCTCTACTGATTGCATGACTGGCCATGATCCGGCAGGGTGGACTGTTGAGGACGGACATTGTCTGTCCACACAGGACGGTAGTGCGGTGGGCTCCCTGTTCAACGGATGCGGTCGGGCATGACGAACATAGAGATGTGAAATCCTATGTCGGCTAGATGTAGGCAGTGCTCATTGTAGGCGTGAGGGGTGGGCAGTGTCTCATCCCAAAATGCTTGTGGCAGTGGTCACCTTGCATGAGTGCAGTCAGGCATTATGGGCAGAACCAAAGAGGTCCTCGTATATGTGCTGTGATTACCATGTCGCTCACTGGCGTAGCTGCTCTGGCTGATTTAGGATTGCTGCGTCTCTACTGCTTGCATGACCGGCCATGCTCCGGCAGCAAAGGATAAGTGGGACCAAGACAAGTCTCATCAAAACCACCGATTCTAGAGCGAGGGACCTGGAACATTTAGTATGGATGCCACGTCGCTTACTGGCATAGCTGCTCTGGCTGATTTGGGATTGCTGCATCTCTACTGCTTGCATGACTGGCCATGATCCGGCAGGGTGGACTGTTGAGGACGGACATTGTCTGTCACAGGACGGTTGGCGGTAGGCTCCCTGTTGAACGGAAGCGATCGGGCATGACGAGCATAGAGATGTGGAATCCTATGTCAGCTAAGATGAATGGCCGTGCTCATGCAGGGTGGGCAGTGTCTCATAGCCAATGCTTGTGGCAGTGGTCACCTTGCATGAGTGCAGTCAGGCATTATGGGCAGACCAAGGTCCTAATATATGTGCTGTGATTCCCATGTCGCTCACTGGCGTAGCTGCTCTGGCTGATTTAGGATTGCTGCGTCTCTACTGCTTGGATGACTGGCCTTGCTCCGGCAGGGTCGACTGTTGAGGACAGACATTGTATCCACCACAGGACGGTGGCAGTAGGCTCACTGTTGTACGGAAGCGAGGAAAGAAGAGCTTCAATTGCAAGGAAGATAAATTACAGCAAAGATAAGTGTGGACAAGACAAGTCTCATCAAAACCAGAGTCTAGAGCCGAGGGACCTGGAACAGTTAGTATGGATGCCACGTCGCTTACTGGCATAGCTGCTCTGGCTGATTTGGGATTGCTGCATCTCTACTGCTTGCATGACTGGCCATGATCCGGCTGGGTGGACTGTGAGGACGGACATTGTCTGTCCACAAACAGGACGGGTTGGCGGTAGGCTCTCTGTTGAACGGAAGCGATCGGGCATGACGAGCACAGAGATGTGGAATCCTATGTCGGCTAGGATGAATGGCCGTGCTCATGCAGGGTGGGCAGTGTCTCATCCCCAATGCTTGTGGCAGTGGTCACCTTGCATGAGTGCAGTCAAGCATTATGGGCAGACCAAGGTCCTCGTATATGTGCTGTGATTCCCATGTCGCTCACTGGCGTAGCTGCTCTGGCTGATTTAGGATTGCTGCGTCTCTACTGCTTGGATGACTGGCCTTGCTCCGGCAGGGTCGACTGTTGAGGACAGACATTGTATGTCCACACAGGACGGTTGGCAGTAGGCTCACTGTTGTACGGAAGCGAGGAAAGAAGAGCTTCAATTACAAGGAAGATAAATTACAGCAAACGATAAGTGGGGACCAAGACAAGTCTCATCAAAACCAGAGTCTAGAACCGAGGGACCTGGAACAGTTAGTATGGATGCCACGTCGCTTACTGGCATAGCTGCCTCTGCTGATTTGGGATTGCTGCATCTCTACTGCTTGCATGACTGGCCATGATCGGCAGGGTGGACTGTTGAGGACGGACATTGTCTGTGCACACAGGACGGTGGCGGTAGGCTCCCTGTTGAACGGAAGCGATTCGTGCATGACGAGCATAGAGATGTGGAATCCTATGTCGGCTAGGATGAATGGCCCGTGCTCATGCAGGGTGGGCAGTGTCTCATCCCCAATGCTTGTGGCAGTGGTCCACCTTGCATGAGTGCAGTCAAGCATTATGGGCAGACCAATGGTCCTCGTATATGTGCTGTGATTCCATGTCGCTCACTGGCGTAGCTGCTCTGGCTGATCTAGGATTGCTGCGTCTCTACTGCTACATGACTATCCATGCTTGGCAGGGTCGACTGTTTAGGACAGACATTGTATGTCCACACAGGACGGTTGGCGGTAGGCTCCCTGTTGCATGGAAGCGAGGAAAGTAGACCTTCAATTCCAATGAAGATAAATTGCAGCAAAGGATAAGTGGGACCAAGACAAGTCTCATTGTCTGTCCACACAGGACGGTGGCGGTAGGCTCCCTGTTGAACGGAAGCGATCGGGCATGGACCGCAAGACAATAGAGATGTAGATCCCTATATCGCTCAGGATGAATGGCATGAGCTCATGCAGGGTGAGCAGTGTCTCATCTCCAATGCATGTGGCAGTGGTCACTTGCATGAGTTCGTTCAGGCCCCCCCCCCCATTATGGCAGTCCAAGGTCCTCATATAGGTCTGTGTTACCATGTCGCTCACTGGCGGTAGCTGCTGCGATTTAGGATTGCTGCGTCCTCTACTGCTTGCATGAACTGGGCCATGCTCCGGCAGGCTCGACTGTGAGGACAGACATTGTCTGTCCACAGGATGGTTGGGCAGTAGGCTCCCTGTTGCACGGATGCAGTCGGGCATGAGGAGCATAGAGATGTGGAATCCTATGTCGGCTAGGATGTATGGCAGTGCTCATGCAGGGTGGGCAGTGTCTCATCCCAAATGCTTGTGGCAGTGGTCACCTTGCATGAGTGCAGTCAGACATTATGGGCAGTCCAAGGTCCTCGTATATGTGGTGTGATTACCATGTCGCTCACTGGATTAGCTGCTCTGGCTGACTTGGGATTGCTGCGTCTTTACTGCTTGCATGACTGGCCATGCTTGGGGATGAGACACTGCCCACCCTGCATGAGCACGGCCATTCATCCTAGCTTACAATAGGATTCCACATCTCTATGCCTCATCATGCCTGATCGCTTTCCGTTTCAACAGGAAGCCTATGCCAACAACAGTCCTGTGTGGACAGACAATGTCCGTCCTCAACAGTCCACCCTGCCGGATCATGGCCAGTCATGCAAGCAGTAGAGATGCAGCAATCCTAAATCAGCCAGAACAGCTATGCCAGTAAGCGACGTGGCATCCATACTAAATGTTCCAGGTCCCTCGGCTCTAGAATCTGGTTGATGAGACTTGTCTTGGGTCCCACTTATCCTTTGCTGCCGGAGTATGCGTCATGCAAGCAGTAGAGACGCAGCAATCCTAAATCAGCCAGAGCAACTACGCCAGTGAGCGACATGGTAATCACAGCACAAATATACGAGGACCTTGGTCTGCCTATAATGCCTGACTGCACTCATGCAAGGTGAACCACTGCCACAAGCATTGGGGTTGAGACAATGCCCACCCTTCATGAGCATGGCCATTCATCCTAGCCGACATAGGATTCCACATCTCTGTGCTCGTCATGCCCGATCGCTTCCGTTCAACAGGGAGCCTACCGCCAACCGTCCTGTGTGGACAGACAATGTCCGTCCTCAACAGTCCACCCTGCCGGATCATGGCCAGTCATGCAAGCATTAGAGATGCAGCAATCCAAAATCAGCCAGAGCAGCTATGCCAGTAAGCGACGTGGCATCCATACTAACTGTTCCAGGTCCATCGGCTCTAGACTCTGGTTTTGATGAGACTTGTCTTGGTCCCACTTATTGTTTGCTGTAATTTATCTTCCTTGTAATTGAAGCTCTTCTTTCCTCTCTTCCGTACAACAGTGAGCCTACTGCCAACCGTCCTGTGTGGACATACAATGTCTGTCCTCAACAGTCGACCCTGTCGGAGCAAGGCCAGTCATCCAAGCAGTAGAGACGCAGCAATCCCAAATCAGCCAGAGCAGCTACACCAGTGAGCGACATGAGAATCACAGCACATATACGAGGACCTTGGTCTGCCCAGAATGCTTGACTGCACTCATGCAAGGTGACCACTGCCACAAAGCATTGGCTATGAGACACTGACCCACCCTGCATGAGCACGGCCATTCATCCTAGCCGACATAGGATTCCACATCTCTATGCTCGTCATGCCCGATCACTTCCGTTCACAGGGAGACCTACCGCCAACCGTCCTGTGTGGACAGACAATGTCCGTCCTCAACAGTCCACCCTGCCGGATCATGGCCAGTCATGCAATCAGTAGAGATGCAGCAATCCCAAAGCAGCCATAGCAGCTATGCCAGTAAGCGACGTGGCATCCATACTAAATGTTCCAGGTCCCTGAGCTCTAGACTCTGGTTTTGATGAGACTTGTCTTGGTCCCACTTATCGTTTGCTGCAATTTATCTTCTTTGGAATTGAAGCTCTTCTTTCCTCGCTTCCGTGCAACAGGGAGCCTACTGCCAACCGTCCTGTGTGGACATACAATGTCTGTCCTCAACAGTCGACCCTGCCGGAGTAAGGCCAGTCATCCAAGCAGTAGAGACGCAGCAATCCTAAATCAGCCAGAGCAGCTACGCCAGTGAGCGACATGGGAATCACAGCACATATACAAGGACCTTGGTGTGCCCATAATGCCTGACTTCTCTCATGCAAGGTGACCACTGCCACAAGCATTGGGGATGAGACACTGCCCACCCTGCATGAGCACGACCATTCATCCTAGCCGACATAGGATTCCACATCTCTATGCTCCTCATGCCCGATCGCTTCGTTCAACAGGGAGCCTACCGCCAACCGTCCGTGTGGACAGACAAGTCCGTCCTCAACAGTCCACCCTGCCGGATCATGGCCAGTCATGCAAGCAGTAGAGATGCAGGAATCCCAAATCAGCCAGAGCAGCTATGCCAGTAAGCGACGTGGCATCCATACTAACTGTTCCAGGTCCCTCGGCTCTAGACTCTGGTTTTGATGAGACTTGTCTTGGTCCCACTTATCGTTTGCTGTAATTTATCTTCTTTGTAATTGAAGCTCTTCTTTCCTTGCTTCCATGCAACAGGGAGCCTACTGCCAACCGTCCTGTGAGGACATACAATGTCTGTCCTCAACAGTCGACCCTGCCAGAGCAAGGCCAGTCATCCAAGCAGTAGAGACGCAGCCATCCTAAATCAGCCAGAGCAGCTACGCCAGTGAGCGACATATATTAGGACCTTGGTCTGCCCATAATGCCTGACTGCACTCATGCAAGGTGACCACTGCCACAAGCATTGGCTATGAGACACTGCCCACCCTGCATGAGCACGGCCATTCATCTTAGCCGACATAGGATTCCACATCTCTATGCTCGTCATGCATCGCTTCCGTTCAACAGGGAGCCTACCGCCAACCGTCCTGTGTGGACAGACAATGTCCGTCCTCAACAGTCCACCCTGCCGGATCATGGCCAGTCATGCAAGCAGTAGAGATGCAGCAATCCCAAATCAGCCAGAGCAGCTATGCCAGTAAGCGACGTGGCATCCATACTAAATGTTCCAGGTCCCTCGGCTCTAGAATCTGGTTTTGATGAGACTTGTCTTGGTCCCACTTATCCTTTGCTGCCGGAGCATGGCCGGTCATGCAAGCAGTAGAGACGCAGCAATCCTAAATCAGCCAGAGCAGCTACGCCAGTGAGCGACATGGTAATCACAGCACATATACGAGGACCTTGGTCTGCCCATAATGCCTGACTGCACTCATGCAAGGTGACCACTGCCACAAGCATTTGGGATGAGACACTGCCCACCCTACATGAGCACTGCCATACATCCTAGCCGACATAGATTTCACATCTATGTTTCGCCATGCCCGACCGCATCCGTTGAACAGGGAGCCCACCCGCACTACCGTCCTGTGTGGACAGACAATGTCCGTCCTCAAACAGTCCACCCTTGCCGGATCATGGCCAGTCATGCAATCAAGTAGAGACCGCAGCAATCCTAAATCAGCCAGAGCAGCTACGCCATTGAGCGACATGGTAATCACAAGCACATATACGAGGACCTTGTCTGCCATAATGCCTGACTTGCACTCATGCAAGGTGACCACTGCCACAAGCTTTGGGATGAGGGACACTGCCCACCCTGCATGAGACTGCCATACATCCTAGCCGACATAGGATTTCACATCTCTATGTTCCGTCATGCCCGACCACCCGCATCCGTTTGAACAGGGAGCCCACCGCACTACCGTCCTGTGTGGACAGACCATGTCCGTCTCAACAGTCCACGCCTGCCGGATCATGGCCAGATCATGCAATCAGTAGAGATGCAGGAATCCCAAATCAGCCAGAGCAGCTATGCCATAAGCGAATGTGGCATCCATACTAAATAAATGTTCCAGGCCCTCGGAGCTCTAGACTCTGGTTTTGATGAGACTTGTCTTGGTCCCACTTATGGGACCTTTGCTGCAATTTATCTTCTGGAATTGAAGCTCTCTTTCTCGTTTTCCAGAAACGTTTTATCTCCGTCTCTTTCACGCTTTCGTCCTCACCGTTTCTTGCATCAGACCAATTACTTCAGTTTTGCTCTACTACATATACTGTGGGCAACTATCCTTAGCTACAGATTATGACACATGGGAGCTGGTCCTCGTCGGTCTCTTGGATCTTCGGACGTTCCAATATCACCTTTATAGACTATTGGAATAAGATCATCTTTCGAAGGCTTCAGACGAAGTCTTCAGAGCTGCTTCCTTCCTTCCTTCCTTTTATCGATGGAGTCAGTCTTGGTGGTGGTGGAGCCGGAACGAGGACGGCTTCAGGATTGAAGCTTCGGAAAATATGAACAGCGAACGCATTCAATGATCCTCTTATTTCAAAGCCTCAGGACTGAAGAACTTGGATTTTCGACATTTCTAGTCTTTTGGAAAATTAAAACTGATATTCTTTTTTTTTGGACGGGGGTCTTTGTTTCATCAAGTCGTAATAATTTGAATTCTTTCAGCGTATATGAATGTGTGTGTGTTTTTGTACATATTTTTATGTAAGTTGAGTGTATACATACATAAAACGTACACACACACACATTATATATGTATATATATATATATATATATATATATATATATATATATATATATATATATATATATATATATATATGTATATATGAAAGAGAGATAGAGAGAGAGAGAGAGAGAGAGAGAAATTAACAATCCTATCTGATGAACACGAAAATTTTTTTTATTACGATACGGTGGTATACAGAGATGTAAACAGGAGAGAGAGAGAGAGAGAGAGTTAATTCTATTTGATGAAGACGAAAATTTCTTATACGATACGGTAGTATACATAGATATAAACAGAGAGAGAGTAGTAGTGGTAGTAGTAGTAGTAGTAGTAGTATTAGTGTGAATTATCTTCTATTCATACATTGTTATGAATAGGGATCATCTCTGAGTAGTGATGTTATAATAAAAACAATCTACTTTTCTGCTGTTTTGTGTTAGTCTTACTCATTCAACCGTAGAATTGTTCAGGTCAAACATTCTGTATATCTATGTAGTCGAAAAAATAGATTTTATTAACTGGCGAGAATACCTTAAGTATTTATTTTGACATTGTTGTTCTGTTAGCATTTTATATATTAGATATAGATATAGGCTCCATGCTACGAGTAAATATCTTCAGCTGCATTAAGTTTGCATTTTGCTATTCTTACAAGATGAAAGTTCTTCCACTTATGCTAGGTCCAATTTGTGACGTCATAATGACACAATGATGGCAAAGTAGCTCTTGGCAAAAACCATATTTTATGAGAATGACCTTTACTCTTTCATGTGAATGGATGTTCACCTTTGTAACATGTCTGGCTCCTTCACCAACAAAATGGCTTAACTCGGGCGTTTTATCATAAAGGGATTTGTTAGACAAAAATGCCAATATTATGTCTTATTTGCGTCACTGTCTTTTGGAAAATCAGACTCAGAATGTGTCCACCCTCAGTGCTTATGAAGACTTTTGGAAATCAATTTTCAAACTCATCTTATCAGAGCTGCGGTTTTCAGATTCACAATATCTCCCCCTAAGCCAACTCCCCCCGAAAAAAAAAAAGCCAAACAAATAAATTATATTATAGTGTGTATCTATACTATCTATCTATATATTATTATATATATAATATATATATATTATATAATATATATATGTATATATATAATTATACACAATATCTATCTATCTATCTATCTATCTATCTATATATATATTATATATATATATAATATATCTATATCTATATCTAGGATATCTATATATATATATTTATATATATATATAGATATATATAGATATATATATAGATGTAGATATAGATATATATATATATATATATATATATATTACATATATATATAATATATATATATATATTATGCATATATATATAGAGATATATATATATATAGATATATATATATATATATATAGATATATATATATAGATATATATATATATATATGTATATATATATATACATATATATATATTATATATTATATATATATATACACGTATATGTAATATATGTGTATTTGTTTTGGTAAATCAAATGCTTTACCTTTAGATGATTTGCGTGTTTGCAGAAGGAGGAGATATTAGAAGGGTCATCCTAAGCATTGATTGGAACGATATCGCTATGTAAACTCTCTGAGCGTCTCGATCTATATTTTCTTTTTTTTCCGGGTGTTGAAAGATGCTTTTATCTGATAGGGCCTAAAATGTTGTGGCTGCGGGGTGCACACACACTCACTTACTCGCTCACTCACTCACTCACCCACCCTCACGCCCCTCCTGGCGCTTGCAAGCGAAAACAAGCAGGAGTGCAGTCAGGTATTATGGGCAGTCCAAGATCCTCATATATGTGGTATGATTACCATGTCGCTCAGTGGCTTATCTGCTCTGGCTGATTTGGGATTGCTGCATCTCTGCTGCTTGCATGACTGCCATGATCCGGCAGGGTGACTGTGAGGACAGACATTGTCTGTCCACACAGGACGGTTGGCGGTAGGCTCCTCGTTGCGTTGGGATGCTGTCGGGCATGATGAGCATAGAGATGTGGAATCCTATGGTCGGCTAGGATGAATGGCCGTCTCATGCAGGGTGTGGGCAGTGTCTCATCCAAATGTTTGTGGCAGTGGTCACCTTCCACGAGTGCAGTCAGCATTATGGGCAGTCCAAGGTCCTCATATATGTGGTGTGATCACCATGTCGCTCACTGGAGTATCTGCTCTGGCTGATTTGGGATTGCTGTGTCTCTACTGCTTGCATGACTGGCAGTGCTTGTGCAGGGTGGACTGTTGAGGACAGAAATTGTCTGTCCACACAGGATGGTTGGCGGTTGGCGGATGCGATTGGGCATGACGAGTACAGAGATGTGGAACCCTATGTCGGCTAGGATGAATGGCCGTGCTCATGCAGGGTAGGCAGCGTCTCATCCCAAGTGCTTGTGGCAGTGGTCACCTTGCACGAGTGCAGTCAGCATTATGGGCAGTCCCAAGGTCCTCATACTATGTGGTGTGATTACCATGTCGTTTACTGGTGAAGCGGGGAAAGGGGAAGGGGAGGTGTGGTGTGGTAAAGGGGGAAGGGGGAAGGGTCGTGGAGGAAGACTGTAAGCTGGAAAAAAAAATACAGAAAAAATACGATAGCAATGGAGTAAGTTTCACTGATATCAATATTGATGAAACAGAACGAATTGCTTTTTGTTAGAAACATGTCCATTGACAGGACAGGTGCTAAATATCTTAATTATAATCTCATAAATTACCCTTCGAGATCTAGTCCAGGTGCCCCAGATAATTAAAAATAGTAGGGAAGACGACTGATATTCTTCTAAAAACTCACATACAATTTGCCATTACCCAGCTAACATAGTAAGAAAAATATAGCCATAATGTAACCAGCGTTCCCCCCCCGTTTCAACTGAGCTGTTTCAGGAATGAAACTGAAGTAAATACAAAGCGGTCTTAAGAAAAGGGAGGAGGGGGGTGTTAAGACAGTTTATTATAAGGACTCGATACATCTCCGTGGTTTTTTACTGACACTCGTCCAGCTGTTATATCTTGTGGTGCTCATTCCATAATCGGTCTTGGCACAATTTTAAAGAAGGACTCCAACCCTCCCTATTCATCCGGGGTTGAGAACGGCACTGATTAGGGCTAGTTTCCCCCTTTCCGCCCCTCTCCCCCACTTTCTCCCCCTCCCTCCATCTGCCCGATTTGTCGTACACAAATAACAGCCAAGTACAGAATTATTGAGACCATATGTATGTACAGTATCCTCTTTGTGTATTTCTCTAATATATTCATATATATATATATATATATTATGTAATCACACACACATATATATATGTATATATGTATATATATATATATATATATATATATATATATATATATATATATATATATATATTATTTATACTTACATATGTGTGCGTGTTTTGTGAATTTGTGTTTGTATGAGTCCCTCTAGATAACAACAAGAAAAAACACACACACACACACAGATATATACATATTATATATATATAGTATATATATTGTGTGTGTTTATATACATACATATATGAATAGTACAGTACATACATATGTGTATTTTATATATGCATATATATAGTACATACATAATATATGTATTTATATGTATAACTGTGTGCGGACATGTATGTAAGTATGCATGTACTGTGTGTGTGTGTGTGTCAACAGGTCTCCAGTTTTTGTGGGGGGGCGGGGGGAGTTAGTGGCTGAGGCTTAGGCTTTTTCCTTTCCTGTATAGGGTGGGTAAAGCCTTTTTTGCCTCTGAAATTTTTACATTTGCATTTGTACTACTTGTGTTCAGTTTTTTAATCGATCCATATTTTTTGTTTCTTTTATTGTAAGAGCGTTTATATTTTCGTTTGCGTACATTGGTGAAGGAAGATTCTCTCCCTCTCCCTAAATGGATAGGTATTTTTCCTTGTGAGGAGAGTCAACTCTCTCTCTCTCTCTCTCTCTCTCTCTCTCTCTCTCTCTCTCTCTCTCTCTCTCTCTCTCGAGCTTTTCTTTTCCTCGTATGTCTTACATGATGATTGTATTTTTGCCTCGAATATATATATATATATATATATATATATAGATATATATATATATATATATATATATGATATATATATATATACATACATACACGCTTCATAGTGGCCAGCGTTTATTTAATTACCTCTGAAGTTTTAGGATTTAGTTAAGGTGTCTTATTCATATCAAACTATACTTCGGTTTTCTGGTCTCACCTATGACACTAGCGTAGTTCCATCCTTTCGGTGTATATATGTGACCGCATCAAGGCCGCTTTTAGAAAAAAAAAAAAAGCCCTTAGGTTGAGTTTATTCCTCATCTCGAGTCACTTCTCACAAAAAAAATCCTTTAAGAAGGGGAAGCTTGCATGCTGAATACAAAATGAGATGAGAGGAAAAAGGTAGGAGCTGTTGAGATGAAGTCTTTGCATACTCCTTAGTTTATGGAAGTCTGGGAGGTGGAGAAATGCGTAGATATGAAGAAAGCGAGGGGGGAGGGGTGGGGGAAGAAGGTCAGCATGAATAAAAAGAAAATTGGTTAACACTAGTTTCGAGATGGTTTGGTCTTGTGGAACGAATGTAAGGCGACAGATAACGATACGTGTTTAATCACCCAATTCCTTATTTGGATTGGGAGGGGGGCGGGGAGAAGGAGGACTAGAGCCGAGAATATGTTGGATGGATGACGCAGACATGTAATGTAATGGTTTATATATTCAGGATGTATATGTGATGTAGGGGTCGGGGGTGAAGGGTGGTTAGGAAGGGTTGACAGGACCATGATAAATCTATTGCGTAATAGTATTCATGAGGCACTTGAGGTTGTAGATGTTTTCTCTTTATGGTTCGTCCTCGATTCACTGTTAACAGACGAATGTGGCTTATTTCTGCTTATATATTATTATATATATATAATGTATATACATATATATATATATATATATATATATATATATATATATATATATATATATATATAAACGAGAGAGAGAGAGAGAGAGAGAGAGAGAGAGAGAGAGAGAGGTGGGGGGGGGAGGGGAATAGTTTTTATCATGATTTTTCGTTTGCTGCGTGATACAGCACACTCTTTCTCGATTAAGCAGAGGATATACAATCTAATCGTGGATGGTATGGGTTAGAATATTAGTGGAAGAAAACTCTCTCTCTCTCTCTCTCTCTCTCTCTCTCTCTCTCTCTCTCTCTCCTTCAACGAGAGAGAGAGAGATAAATTCGGTTGAAGGATCATCCACTCATGTGACCACAAGTGGACTACCCGGCAGCTGTGGCTCTCTACCTTTGAATGCCTCTCCAAACAATCTTTCTGAATTCATTCCGTCCATCCGGCGCATGCGTGAACTTTTCGCAAGTTTAGCACAGATGTGGTAACTTATCCGGAAATGTAGTTGAAGTAGAAATGAAATGAAATATGTAGAAATAATGATGTGAATTTGCCCTTAGGATATTACTAAGCGAAATAAATGCGCTTTAAAATACTCTTTCAATGCGTTTCCTCAAAAAGTTGAATTTCGTCGAAGTTCTTTAGTGTTTGGGCACTGCCCCGTGTATACCCTTTTTATCCTTCAGGTTCAAAAGGTCAAGGATTTTTTTTCCATGGAAACGAATTTGCCATTCAACTTTTTGTGGCCTAATTGTCCTTCTGTCCCGGGAATCAGAGCCCCTTCAACTCTTAGAAGTTCAGGAAAAAAAAAAAAAGAATAGCTGGAAAATTCCTTCATGCTTTCTTCGGTATTCTGTAAGGTTTTGATGTTCAGGGTTAACAACATTCACAAATCGTACCTGGTTTAGGCAGCATTCACACACTCACACACACACGATATATATATATATATATATATTATATATATATATATATATATATATATATATATATATATACATGTATATATATATATATATATATATATATATATATATATACATATATATATATATATATATATATATACTATATATATATATATATATATATATATATTATGATATATATTCATATATATTATATATATATATATATTATATATATACATATATATAATATATATATATATATATATATATAGATATATATATATATACACATCAGGAAGATCGTTGATAAAACATTCAGGAGTCCCAGGGAGACAT
>NC_061092.1:14554203-14559699 GCF_015104395.2 Macrobrachium nipponense | reverse complement strand
AGTAATATCTTGCTCTTCATGGAAAAACTAGGTGTAAAATACATTATCAAACATTAATGACTGACAAAAATTAGAGACCAACAGTACCTTATTCATCTAATGACGCAGAATACCACAAAATGTGCAGGAAATACGTAATACTTTTACGAAACTTTATAAGAAGTTCCGTCAACTGCAGTAGAGAGAAATATCGATAATGGTAAAGGTGTATGATATTGGAAGATTATCTATACTCATTCAAGATTAACTCCTTCCACGTGATTGATATTCCTTTTCAATAAGTAAACAATTCGAAACTTCCCTTCAAAGGGAAATAACTTTAATACAAATAGAAGGGGAGGCTGATATAAGTGGTGGTTACATCTCTCTCTCTCTCTCTCTCTCTCTTCTCTCTCTCAGTATATATATGTAAGACATAGGGTTTTGATTAATTATATATTGTTCGTGCATTCTCTGTAACCTGTGGAATGTGGAGGACAGTGCAGAGATAACGACCTGAGAGTAGCTGATCAATGAGTTTCTAGGGGATGGCGTGAGATAAAAAATGCTTAGTTTGTCGAGTCAATGTACGACAGTTTATGAACTCTTCCCAAAGTGCCTTTGTGAAACTAGATGCAGCTAGAACCGCGAGGCGCTAGCGAACTGTGTGTTCGTATGTGCGTGTGCGCCTCTTCTATTCATAATGCCAAGTTTATGGGAAGACTTGCACAGACATTCGGGGAGGAAGGCGAAGCCATGATGGCAGATGCCAAAGTGTTTTTATTTATCAGTGAGTGATATTCCGGTTGGGAATGGTAAGTGTTACCTTTACTTTAGCCAAAGGGGTGCTTTTGTTTGATATCTTGTAAGATGTTCCATTTTATTAACTTTGTCTTTAAACTTGTGTGTGTACTTACCAGAATGTGTTCTGTATCTTTGGCAGACGGTTCTGGATTTCGGTGGGACAGAGTTCCCAGGGCAAAGGTGTGACCTTTTGGGTGACTTGACAATGAGTATGTTTTAAGTTAGTCTGTGAGACTGGATACTTAGTTATTGATTTGGTTATTGTAAATAAACGTTATGTTATGATGCAACTCTCTCATTTCATTACCTGTTAGAATGGAGAAAGAGGTTGGAGAGAGAGAGAGAGAGAGAGAGAGAGAGATGGGGCGATTGCCGGGAGAGAGAGAGAGAGCCTGTCTGTGTGTGGGTGGGTGTGGGGGTCGCCTTCCGTTTCGTGTCCACGCTTACCGTATGAAATACATGAGGGTTTTTTCCCATGTAATGGTGGTGGCAGCGGTTAAAAAGGGGATATAGAAAGTTTTCTTGCTTTTTTCTATGCCTAGGAACGCCAATGAAGAGATATGAGTGGCCAGTTAGAAAAATAAAAAGGGGCCGTGACTTAGCGATAGTTTTCGAACGACAAAGCTTTGTGGGATTGTGGAAAATCGTTAAACTGTTAGTTTTCAGTTACTTAGTGGAAAAAATGAGAAAATGTCTGTCTGATTAACTGTGCTAAAGGGAGGGAAGGATTTATTATGGGGACTCAGCATTTTTCCCAGGGAGTCAAGCCTGAAGCAGTGAGCTCACCCACGTGTGACTTTTGCTTGTGCAATGACGAGTGTTCCGAGATACCTGTGCGGCGGTCGTTTGTTATATCACTACCGCGTTTTTACGAAGAATTTCGAGTTCTTTTTTCCCATTATGGATGGTGATGTGTTAAAGAACTATTGTTTATCAAAAACTTTGATTCCATTTCGGAATCCAGTGATCTACTTTTGATTTATTTGTGTTCATATTTTGCTCTGAGTTGATAGATATCCCAGTCCTTTATTTTTATTTGCATTTACTCTCACTCCATTCCTTTTTAACTCGAAAGTGGCCATCAGTAAATGAATATAAATTCTTCATACAACAAAGCTATATCTATGTATGGTCTTTGCCATCACACGTTGTGTAGTAAGTTGCATTTTCTGATGAGCTTCAAACCCAATATTTCTAAATGGACGAGAATGTCCTTAATCTCATTGTTCATACTGATTTAAATCCTTGTAATCATTCACTGTCTGGAATTGGGGATTTCTTGAATGCTTACATTAGATAATTATAGTGGCAAAAATCTCATGCTTACCTATTGTAAACATTTTTATAGGCAAATAAGAATACTAAAGAACTGAATGTAAAATTTACTGTCGAACTCTGAGCCGTTTGTTGTGTTTAGGTTTTCGTCGGATGCCATTCTGTTGTTTATAGAATTGGTTTATATAATTAGTAAGCTGAACACAAATTTGTATAATTTGACATTAAATACTATCCCACTAGGTATACCGAGTCTTTCGAAATATACAGACCAATAGTAGGTTAAAAATGAATAAAAATCGATAATACTTAATTTTAATTTTCTGTAAAAGAAAACTATTGTGCCGGGTTTGTCTGTCCGTCTGCACTTTTTCTGCCCGCCTCATATCTTTAAAACTGCTGAGGCTAGAGGGCTGCAAATTTTTATGTTGAATATCCACCTTCCAATCATCAAACAATAAATTCCAGCTCTGTAGCCTCAGTAGTTTTTATTTTTATTTGGGGTTGTTAAGCTTTTTACTTTTAAAAAATTTCTGGTTTAAAATTTTGCCATTTCAAAATAAATAAGTAAATAAATAAATAAATGATTTCGTTGCTAAATATAAAGAGCGGATACAAACAGAAACGAGAAAAAAATACCAATAAACAAAAAACAGAAAACTTTTCGTTACTATCTGATCAATCCGTCCCAAATACCATTTGAAAACACTCTCCCAAACAAAGCCAATAAGTTTTGTCTAGGCATAGTGCGTCTGAATAACTCCCATTCAACAAAACATCCGATATGATACCGAATCCTTTACTTCATTCGTTCTACGAAGCCTATCTATTGCGCTCTCTATATATTAATGATATACGAACTACATTTTCTAGTGACTCAATCAACATGAAACAGATGGATCTGGCGTCTTGCTACAACAATTATCAAGAGAATGAGAGCACTGGGTTTACAAGCAAAAAAGCTCTATGAAGCGCTTTTACGCAAGGCGGCGACGACGGTGAACGAAATCCTCTGGGAAAGTCGTTATTTTCGCCTTTACATATGGGGGGGATATAACGATGTACCTTAGTTACGCAAACCCCTCCATTTAATACCTCAGGTTTCGTCTTCCTTTCCCTCCCGATACGCCATACAATTACCGTCAAGGATGAGCTCACTATGGAAAATCCGATATGGAGTGGATAACCAACCCACCTAATGAGATACAGTAATGTAGCACAAATCTGAAGGAATGTTTTACATGCTGGTTGCAATCCCTGTTCATAATATAACCTAAGAGTATAAAGCAGGATGCCGGTCCGTTCGATCAGCTAAGTTTACAGACACTGGGTCTGGTCAGTGCTATAGCAACCTCATCCCAAAAGACTTGGATAACCGGATGTCTAAACACTTTCTGAAGCCAAGCCTTCATAGAGCAAAAACGTATGCTGAGGAAAAAGCTTTATACATGCAGACCTACAAACCGGTATGCGTTGCATCTCGACATAATTTTTCTACCACGTCGGAATGCAATAATGCACATGCGGTTGTGATCTGATTTTTTCCTAGAAATTTTTTTGTCCAAATAAAACAACGGACCTTAACGATTCAATTAATATTTTCCTACGCTATAACTGCTCATAGCAATATCGCACAACGAGGTAAAACGTCTAACCCAAGAGCCAAAGATTTGGCATTGAAACCACAGGCGTTAGAACAAAATAGATAGAAGAGGAAACAAGAATGATAAAATTGCCACAAAAATTTCATAATGAAAACTACCATTTAAGCGAAGAAAAAACAACAATCCACTTAAATCCTACACAGAAATATGCCTGATTTTTAGAACTAATCTAATTATTTATAAGAACCAGCTGAAAAAAAAATAAATGACCAATATTTCTGCATCATCAATCACAAAAGCATCTACCCGATACCCAGAAGAAATTTTAGTGGGGCCAAAAAACTGACAAGTTACGAAGGACTGATAGCAAGTGAGATTTTCATTTTCCCTTCAAAACTGTAGTCTTGTTACTTAGATTAAACTGGCTTTTCCGCCAGCGTTGGTGCTTGCTCCTGTAGCAACCTGAATGGATCATGTCAAGATTAGCGAACCCACTATTTTCAAGACAATATTATACCACTTTGATATATATATATATATATATATATATATATATATATATATATATATATATATGTATACATACATACATACACACACAATATATATATACTTATGTAAATCAGAGTGGTATACTGTCTTGAAAAATAGTGGGTTCGCTTATCTTGACAAGATCCACCTGACTAGCCTGCAAAAACAATACTGCACTAGAGTAAAAAGGACTTAATATGTGTAAATAAGAACTCCCATGTCTGCCTTTCACGAGCCACTTAGGAGAAGCAATTTTGAAACCTGCATCCTAAACACCCTTATATTTAAGACACTCCGGCATCCTCGTCAATCTGGCAGTAAAGGGTGGCACGTTGGGGGGGGGGGGGGGGGCTTTGTTGGGGGGGAAGGGGTGGCAATTCTGGAGGTTGATCTTTATATGCAGGAATGGGAGCGCAGCTCAAGGAAAACTAATTAGTGCTAATCAACACAAAGGACAGTGTGCATCTATTTAACGCCATTGCCGTCTGGAATTATGTACAAGACGTGATGCACCAAGAGGATACATACACTTGGATGATGCTCTCTGCCAATTATGGCAAACCTCCAAGTGGATGCACACATGCAGCTCATGTTCTCATAACAACCGGAGTGAGACGACGCTCCCGTCACTTTTCGTTTCGTGGTTTTTTTTTTTTTTTTTTTTTTTATCGTAGGAATAACTGTATATCTCGTTTGGTTTGCTCACTTTAATATGACTGCCCGAATAATATGATATGTGGCAACTATAATCAATTTCAGTGTTTTGTCTTTGAATGAAACGTGATTCAATTAAGCATTTTACATCTCAAAATCACAATGAAGTTTTGGTGCAATACTTTTAGAGGCAGTGGAAACAAGTTTTACTGGTCATATGCTTACATAATATCACTGACAGTTCTTCCAGAACGAACAAACAATACATTTCAGCTGAAAACACTGAATTTAAAAACCCTTCATGGATTAACTCGCAAAATATAAGTAGTTTAAAAATGAAAACCATAAATATCATGAAGTACTCATACTATCAAAATAATATCTCCACGAAATAGGTCAATTCAGATCTTTGGATGGCAGCAGTCTACATTGCCTTTCAAAAGATAACAGAACACTAGATGCATAGGTATGAAATTTAAAATTTGACATGAGCATCCGATAAAGATGAATAAACATTTAAACCCTAATCGGCTAGATTCACTGAATAGCTATGTCAATCTACAAATCGGTAAGATGCAGCTTTCTAAATCAGCCTAAGTGCTCAAGTCTAAAGTCTCTCTCTCTCTCTCTCTCTCTCTCTCCTCTCTCT
>NC_061092.1:14544203-14546703 GCF_015104395.2 Macrobrachium nipponense | reverse complement strand
TTTGGTGGGGGGCGGAGAACGAAACGAAAACGGGTGGGGCGGGAACGAAACGCAGAGGACGAAGCCAGTCCTCCAGATCACGCGTGAGTGTGTGAAGGAGCAAAGATCGCAGCAAACACGGCGTCCCGGCCTTCGACCCTGCATACAAACGTGCTAGAAGAGGAAAATTTAATTTCACGCCTCCAAAATGACTTGTCTTTCCGTGGTTTGCCTACACGAGCGAGACCAGGGAGAGAGAGAGAGAGAGAGAGAGAGAGAGAGAGAGAGAGAGAGAGAGAAACCGAGATATATATATATATATATATATATATATATATATATATATTCAGGGAGAGAGGGAGAGAGAGAGATGTTCAGGGAGAAAAAGAGAAGCCGAGAGAGAGAGAGAGAGAGAGAGAGAGAGAGAGAGGGAGGAGAGAGAATTCGGGGAGAGAGTATCACGCCATTACTGAGCAGCAGAGAAAAGAGATTCGGGGAGAGAGATACTCACGCATAAAAAGAGAAATCGAAAGAGAGAGAGAAAGAGATTCGAGAGAGATACACGCATAGATCGAAAGAGAGGGGAGAGAGATATTCAGGGAGAGAAAGAGAAACCGAGAAAGAGAGAGAGAGAGAGAGAGAGAGAGAGAGAGAGAGAGATTCAGGGAGAGAGAGAGAGAAACAGAGAGAGAGAGAGAGAGCTTGAAAAACTTCGGGAAGTGAAAGGATGAGCCTAAGCCGTACGACTACGAGGTTGTACGCCAAACTTAATCAGACGGCCAGATGAGGCCTGTTAATATTAGGGCGTATGCTCCGTAATGTTTTATTTTTTATATTTTTGGGTTTTACCGGATACTTTCGTCTTAGAACTCTCTCTCTCTCTCTCTCTCTCTCTCTCTCTCTCTCTCTCTCTCTCTCTATTTAACTCTGATAAATTTGAATCAATAAACTATGGAGACAGAAGGAAAGCTATATGCATATAGGGGACCTAATAATGAGACAATCACAAATAAGGAAGCAGTTGAAGACCTTGGTGTGATGATGAATAGGAACATGTTATGCAACGATCAAATAGCAATTCTATTGGTAAAATGTAAAGCAAAAATGGGAATGTTGTTACGGCACTTCAAAACAAGAAAAGCTGAACACATGATTATGCTTTATAAAATATATGTTCGTAGTCCACTTGAATATTGCAATATGATATGGTACCCACACTATCAAAAGGATATTGCACAAATAGAGTGTACAAAGGTCCTTTACAGCTAGAATAGAAGAAGTTAAGGACCTTGACTACTGGGAAAGACTACAATCCTTAAAATTATATAGTCTAGAAAGGAGAAGAGAATGCTACATGATAATTCAGGCATGGAAACAGATAGAAGGAATTGCCGGAAACATCATGGAGCTAAAAATATCAGAAAGAGCAAGCAGAGGTAGATTAATAGTGCCCAAAACTATACCAGGAAAAATAAGAAAAGCACACAGGACATTAATCCACTACGCACCAGCATCGATAATGCAGCGTCTATTCAATGCGTTGCCAGCTCATCTGAGGAATATTAGAGGAATGAGCGTAGATGTGTTTAAGAATAAGCTCGACAAATATCTAAACTGCATCCCAGACCATCCAAGATTGGAAGATGCACTAGCAACTCTCTGGTAGACATTAGAGGTGCCTCACACTGAGGGACCTGGGACAACCCGAACAAGATGTAAGGTATGTGAAGGTAAGGTCTCTCTCTCTGTTCCTCGCATAGACGAACTTTGAAGTTGGTTATGAATACTTACCTAATCGAATTGAGAATACTCTTATTGACACACTTCAGCAAGGCTCAGGTGCCTCATGAAGAACGTATTAGAAGTTTCAGTTTGTGTGGCTTGTCCCCGTTTAACTCAGTAAAAGTACGGATAAGTGTGATGCTCTCTCTCTCTCTCTCTCTCTCTCTCTCTCTCTCTCTCTCTCTCTCTCTCTCTCTCTCTCTCTCTCTCTGATACATAAATTCTAAAGCTATTCCAAGTTTATTCCTTTGTTGCCTGTGTAAGAATGTAGAAATTTATTACTAGAATTTATGCTTCATTCTCACCCACAGTTCTTTGACCTTGAGACAAACGTTTGTTCAATATTTTAGCGACAATTCTTTTTGTTTTACACTTTCCTGATGCATTCAGTTTTCGTGTCTCATTCTGCTGGGTGTTTTTTATCACATCATTGTTTTTTGTTTTTTTTGTTTTTTTTTTAATAAAGGTCAGATATATTAATCCTGAACTGTTTTGTGTTTGTGAAGGAAAATATTCTTATAAGGATTTATACAACAAGTACTGACAAATACCGGATAATGTAAGGTTTCAAGATATCCTGGACCGCTTGAGATCTGATATATGTGGAAATAGTCATATTTATATGTTTCAGATTAATTTTTTTGATATTTGACTGTAAATTGGCTTCGAATTATATGTATGAGAGGCATTCCAACCAAATTAACTCGAATTATAACTCCTCAAGTTCTATCAGTGACTA
>NC_061092.1:14514203-14539203 GCF_015104395.2 Macrobrachium nipponense | reverse complement strand
GCTAACACCGTTCATTCCTTTTACTGCACCTCTGTCCATATTATCTTTCTTCCGTCTTACACTCCGACCTCTCTTAACAGTGTCTGTATGCAACAGCGAGGTTTTCCCTCATGCTGCACCCTTAAAACCTTCTTTACTCTCAATTTGCCCTTCAGTGTTGAATGACCTCATAGGTCCCAGCGCTGGCCTTTTGACCTAAAATTTTATATTGTAGTTTCAAATTCCGCTGTCTATCTGGTACATCTACTGCAGTTTTACCCGATATATCTATGTCAGTTCGTCCTTAGTCTTCTGTAGTACGTTGGGACCATCATCAGCTCCATTGAATCTCCTGGGTATTGCCTCGTCACAGCACCTAATGCGCCCCAGAATGTTAATCAAGAAGTTGACGTTCGTACTTGATAAACTCCGCTACAAGGAGTCGGGCTCACCCGGCACAGTAAAAGACAGCAGCTTCATGAGGCTCTCAAACGACATCGGGGCTCCCTTGACCCCTCATCAAGTCAAGGATGTCATTGTTAAGTACGACCGTAATAAGTAACTTATTATTTATGAAGTTTGGAAGGAAAAGCAAAGAAAATGGGTAGTACTGCCATTCGTGGACGTCTTAAACAGAAGCACCTCGTATTTGACTTTTTCAGATGTTTTATATCTTCGAAAAGGAATGTTAGCATCCCGTTCATGTTGCGAGCCTGTTGAAGAATTAACGAAAAAGCATTCCGCATTTGCAAATATGTTACAAGTCTGCTTTATTATATCATATATTACCTGATTTTACAGTACGACCAAACATTTTATAAATGTCTACTTGGTTAGTCAAGAAGTATAAATAATTCCTCTTGGTATATTCTTAGAAGGAGGAGTAGTATTTGAATAAATTTGGTTGCATAGTTCTGAATTAAATACCGAACTTTGTAGCAGTGTGTAATGATAAATTTGATTGAACATAAGAATTTTTTTTTATTAAAGGTAGCTTTTGATTTAGGTGGTTCACAAGTGTCAGTCACCTAGGTTCACATTTCCACTGATAGTAAAATGTAATATGCAGATTATAATGAAGGACTCTCTCTCTCTCTCTCTCTCTCTCTCTCTCTCTCTCTCTCTCTCTCTCTCTCTCTCTCTCTCTCTCTCTCTGTTGCAGTGAATGTTTTTTTCTGTTGCAAACTTGAATTTTAAAACAAATAGAAACTGAAGCTAGAATTTTAAAACAAAACAGAAACTGAAGCTAGAATTTTAAGACAAAACAGAAACTGAAGCTAGAATTTTAAGACAAAACAGAAACTGAAGCTAGAATTTAAAAACAGAAATTTATGCTAGAATTTTAAAACAAAACAGAACCAAAGCTAGAATTTTAAACAAAACAGAAGCTGAAGCTAGAATTTAAAAACAGAAAATGATGCTAGAATTTTAAAACAAAACAGAAACTGAAGCTAGAATTTTAAAACAAAACAGAAACTGAAGCTAGATTTTTAAAACAAAACAGAAACTGAAGATAGAATTTTAAACCAAAACAGAAACTGAAGCTAGAATTTTAAAACAAAACAGAAGCTGAAGCCAGAATTTTAAACCAAAACAGAAATTGAAGTTAGAATTTTAAAACAACAGAAGCTGAAGCTAGAATTTTAAACCAAAACAGAAACTGAAGCTAGAATTTTAAAACAAAACAGAAACTGAAGCTAGAATTTCAAAACAAAACAGAAACTGAAGCTAGAATTTTAAACCAAAACAGAAACTGAAGCAAGAATTTTAAAACAAAAACTGAAGCTAATATTTTAAAACAAAACAGAAGCTGAGCTAAAATTTTAAACCAAAATAGAAACTGAAGCTAGAATTTAAAAAAAAAACAGAAGCTGAAGCTAGAATTTTAAACCAAAACAGAAACTGAAGCTAGAATTTTCAACCAAAACAGAAACTGAAGCTAGAATTTTAAACCAAAACAGAAACTGAAGATAGAATTTTAAACCAAAATAGAAACTGAAGTTAGAATTTCAAACCAAAACAGAAGCGGAAGCTAGAATTTTAAACCAAAACAGAAACTGAAGCTAGAATTTAAAAACAGAAACTGAAGCTAGAATTTTAAACCAAAACAGAAACTGAAGCTAGAATTTTAAACCAAAACAGAAACTGAAGCTAGAATTTTAAACCAAAACAGAAACTGAAGCTAGAATTTTAAACCAAAACAGAAACTGAAGCTAGAATTTTAAAACAAAACAGAAACTGAAGCTAGAATTTAAAAACAGAAATTTATGCTAGAATTTTAAAACAAAACAGAAACTGAAGCTAGAATTTTAAACCAAAATAGAAACTGAAGTTAGAATTTTAAACCGAAATAGAAGCTGAAGCTAGAATTTTAAACCAAAACAGAAACTGAAGCTAGAATTTTAAACCAAAATAGAAACTAAAGTTAGAATTTTAAACCGAAACAGAAGCTGAAGCTAGAATTTTAAACCAAAACGAAACTGAGCTAGAATTTTAAAACAAAACGAAACTGAAGCTAAATTTAAAAACAGAAATTATGCTAGAATTTTAAGACAAAACAAAGAATAATTTTAAAACAAATCAGAAACTGAAGCTAGAAAATTTTAAAACAATTTCAGAAAACTGAAGCTAAGAATTTTAAAACGAAGCAGAAACTTGAAACTAGAATTTTAAAACAAATCAGAAACTGAAGCGAGAATTTTAAAACAAATCAGAAACTGAAACTAGAATTTTAAAACAAATCAGAAACTGAAGCGAGAATTTTAAAACGAAGCAGAAACTGAAACTAGAATTTTAAAACAAATCAGAAACTGAAGCTAGAATTTTAAAACGAAGCAGAAACTGAAACTAGAATTTTAAAACAAATCAGAAACTGAAGCGAGAATTTTAAAACGAAACAGAAACTGAAACTAGAATTTTAAAACAAATCAGAAACTGAAGCGAGAATTTTAAAACGAAGCAGAAACTGAAACTAGAATTTTAAAACAAATCAGAAACTGAAGCTAGATTTTAAAACAAATGAGACTGAAGCGAGAATTTTAAAACGAACAGAACTGAAACTAGAATTTTAAAAACCAAATCAGAAACTGAAGCGAGAATTTTTAAAACAAAATCAGAAACTGAAACTAGAATTTTAAAACAAATCAGAAACTGAAGCGAGAATTTTAAAACGAAGCAGAAACTGAAACTAGAATTTTAAAACAAATCAGAAACTGAAGCGAGAATTTTAAAACGAAGCAGAAACTGAAACTAGAATTTTAAAACAAATCAGAAATTGAAGCTAGAATTTTAAAACAAATCAGAAGCTGAAGCTAGAATTTTAAATCAGAAACTGAAGCGAGAATTTTAAAACGAAGCAGAAACTGAAAACTAGAATTTTAAAACAAAATCAGAAACTGAAGCGAGAATTTTAAAACGAAGCAGAAACTGAAACTAGAATTTTAAAATCAGAAACTGAAAACTAGAAATTTTGAAGCTAGAAGCTAGCATTTGATTTTTAAACAAACAAGCAGAAACTGAAACTAGAATTTTAAAACAAAATCAGAAACTGAAACTAGAATTTTAAAACGAAGCAGAAACTGAAACTAGAATTTTAAACAAATCAGAAACTTTGAAGCTAGAAGCTTTTAGCAAAATCGAGAGAAACTTGAAAGCTAGAATTTTAAAACAAATCAGAAACTGAAGCAGAATTTTAAAACGAAGCAGAAACAAATGAAACTAGAATTTTAAAACAAATCAGAAACTGAAGCTAGAATTTTAAAAACGAAGCAAGAAGCAGAAACTGAAACTTTTAAACGGAAATAAAACAAAATCAGAAACTGAAGCTTAAAGAGAACTTTTAAACCGAAACAGAAGCTGAAAGCTAGAATTTTTAAACCAAAACAGAAACTGAAGCTAGAATTTTAACCAAAACAGAAACTGAAGCTTGAATTTTTAACCAAAAAAGAAACTGAAGCTAGAATTTTAAAACAAAACAGAAACTGAAGCTAGAATTTTAAACCAAAACAGAAACTGAAGCTAGAATTTAAAAACAGAAACTGAAGCTAGAATTTTAAACCAAAACAGAAACTGAAGCTATAATTTTAAACCAAAACAGAAACTGAAGCTAGAATTTTAAAACAAAACAGAAACTGAAGCTAGAATTTCAAAACAGAAACTGAAGCTAGAATTTTAAAACAAAACAAACTGAAGCTAGAATTTTCAAACAAAACAGAAGCTGAAGCTAGAACTTGAAAACGAAACAGAAACTGAAACTAGAATTTTGAAACTTTTAAAACAAAACAGAAACTGAAGTCAATCTGGAAAACTGTTGTCATATGAAAATATGTTGTTTTATGATTTAGAGACCGACAATAAACAAAGGGTGCTTTTACCCATAGTGGAATTTGGCCCAGGCGAGCAACGAAAGTTCACCCGGGTCTCTCCTCCGAAGCCAGACAAGTACAATTTGTTCCTCTGCTTCAGCTTTTGCGGCCAACTGACATTTGTAATTAAGGAAGAATTTCGCGCATTCTCGGAGGCGCACTTGCTGGTCTTAAACAATGTAGGTAATTTTCACAAGAAAGTGCAATTAATTTTGCGGCCTGGTATCTTTGATGTTGCAAACAGAAATAAAGTGTCTCTTCCGTAATTAATCGTGGGCGTTTGGATCATTAGCAGTGCAGTTGCAACCAAACAAAAAGACAAAAATCTTGTTGATTTTATACGTTTGTATCATCAACAGCACATTTACAAAACATGCAGAAGGTGGGCAATACATGCAGTATTTTTCATTTATTAATTTTAGTTTATATAGAAATTTGGGTGTCTATTGTTCTTTTATTTAGGAATTTTGGTGTCTTAGTCTTAACGGCTTACAGTATGAAGTACTTAATACTTGTAAGAATTTAACTTCCACAGTCCATTAAGTTTTGTTGATAGTTTCCTAAAAGAGAATCTTATGATATAGTTGCATATTTGCAAACTCTGGAAAAACTGAAGTGTTTTGTGAGATGGTTTCCCGCATGTTTCAAAGAAATTAGCGTGTATTGTATTATGCGAAAAAGGTGACCACAGCTCTGAACACTTTCTGTTCACATTTCACTTTTAAAACCCAGCATGTGCCGGGTTCTACTGATTCAAAGATGCCTTTTCCTATTCGGCGTGGCCTTTTGTTGTACATAAAGATTCACTTTTAGAAAGTAATGTTAGAGATGCGGGTTTGGAGGGAAAGAGGGCACTTCAAAATCAGAAGAATTTTCTTATATCTGGAATCTTATCTACGTAGAGCCGATATCCAGTACAGTCGTATCGAAATTCCTTCCCAGACCTACGACTGCCTCTCCTTCCTTTCAGAAGGTATTAATGACAAGACTCCTCTGTATTTCATTGTGTCCTTTAGGTTCTAGTGTTCTGTAAAAGAAAGCTATTGAGATGGCGGCTTTGTCTGTCCGTCCGCACTTTTTCTGTCCGCCCTCAGATCTTACAAACTACCGAGGCTAGAGGGCTGCAAATCGGTATGGTGATCATCCACCCCCCAATCATCGAACGTACCAAATGGCAGCCCTCTAGCTTCAGTAGTTTTTATTTTGTTTAGAGTTAAAGTTAGCCATAATCGTGCGTCTGGCAACTATGTAGGACAGGCCACCATCGAACCGTGGTTAATGGTTCGTGGACCGCGGCTCATACAGCATTTTACCGAAACGTTTAGTGAATATTATATACATCGCCTTTTTGTTGAGTAGGAGAAATGTTTTACACGTTTTAAAATAACAAATTTAGCCGAGGAATCGTGGTCACTACGGTACACAAATTTTTTTTTGTATTGTTTTCCTTTCGCGTCTCGAAATGAACGCTTGAGAGACCAAGGTCTAGGTAGAGTATAGGTCCAGACCTTGTGAGAGACAAGCCTTCAAGAGGTTCGTGCATTTGTGGGAGTGTACGTTAATATCTCGGGAACGGAAATAATTTGGTTAGCCTCGTCCTTTGAATTTCGCTTTGGCAATAGCTCGTTCACAACCTCGAATTGCGTTTACTAGGAAGGATAAACGGAGGTATACATAATATCATTTATAGGACGCTTTCCATTGCAGGAAATTAACCTTTTAAGGTTTTCACTGGAGAGCGACTCTGCTAAATGTTTGCATTTCTTATAATTGTTATGAATACCTTTATCAATGTCTATTTTTATTTCGTGTTATTTATTTTTTATTGCCGTGCGTGGTGGGAGAGGGCCAGTTCTCAAGCACAAAATGTCTTTCTGTAGATAGTGACTAAAGTTGACGTGTGCATTCACCATCCATACCAGTAAACAACAGTGCGTGACACTAAACCACAAAACAACAACAGCAAAAGCAATCCAATATTTTGGGCGTTCCGCTGTTCCCAGTCTCCTTGACAAAAGTAAATGAATATCTTCAGTCATCTCTAATGTTTTCTGTAAACTAAGATGGAACGGATCTGGTGATAGCGTCAGTATAAAGGGTAGTCATCTCCACTTATGAATTTTCAGGTTTTTTTTTTTTTTTTTTTTTTTTTGTATAAAAAGAAAGCAATGGTGTTTTCCGATGTATACAAATCACTTCTAAGGAGTAAGAAAATTTCCAGGTAGATTAATATGCATCATTATGGCAGAAAGGACAAGGTATCGATAATCCACTATTAGTATTTTACATGACACTTACACTGTAAAATCATATTGGAATACATTATCACTTGAAATGCATCTTTTTATCGTAATTTCCTGACTTGCCATTCCTCATGGGCTGATCCGCTACGGATAAAATCAAGCAAAAATTCTCATCTCCGCAGGATTCGTGAGAGAGAGAGAGAGAGAGAGAGAGAGAGAGAGAGAGAGAGAGAGAGAGAGAGAGAGAGAGAAGAGCCATGAAAGATTTTCAATGAAGCGTGTGGATGAGTAGGCACATAGATATGGCTACATGTCCCAGGGACTTTTGCCGCCCCCGGCCATAAGAATATTCAATAAATCAATCCCGAATTCCGGTTTTAATCGGACTGCTTTGTTCTTTGATCCGTGGGGCGTATGAGCCTTTCGCCCTTTTCCTAGTTACAATTGTTATTTTTTTTTATTTTAATCGTAATGCGAACACCAGTTGCGAATCTACGAATGATTTCGAGATTGTGTACGAGTTCCTTTACTCTCTCTCTCTCTCTCTCTCTCTCTCTCTCTCTCTCTCTCGTAGCATGGGGAAAAGATACCCACAAAAGTTATTTTCCAGTTGTCGAATGTGCTTCCAAGGTTCACCGCAAGCATGCTCCACCTAGAAAGCTTGTTGACTTGCGCTTGCAAGCACAGTATTCAGGAATACTATGCACACTAAGCTTTGAACTACTTTATTAATAGTAGCTTTAAAATGCCTTCTTATAAATGACTTACCTTAGATACTTCGCAGACCTCCACGGAGGATCCCAGATTGGGTGTTGCGCAATCATTAGTTCCTCGCTGGACGAGTGGTTTTCGCGCTCGGCTGCCAATTCGGTGGTCCGAAGTTCGATTCCCGGCACGGCCAACGCGGAATCAGAGGAATTTATTTCTGGTGATAGAAAGTCATTTCTCGATATTGTGTGGTTCGGATCCCACAATAAGCTGTAGGTCCCGTTGCTAGGTGACCAATTGGTTCCTAGCCACGTAAAAATATCTAATCCTTCGGGCCAGCCCTAGGAGAGCTGTTAATTAGCTCAGTGATCTGGTAAAACTAAGATATACTTAACTTTTGCTACACAATTATTGCATTCTTTTAAAAGCAATAAAATGAAATGATGATGAATACCATGAATACAAGAGATTAATTTCGAGTTGTCTTGATTTTAAAGGTAAAAGATTGAACGTTGCGTAGATTTCATACATCGGCCACCTTCCTTTTCTCAGGATCCTGGACGAGTCCAGATGAGGTTTGAGGGTTTGGATCTTCAGACAGATTTTAAGATTTGACTGCTTTTCAGTCTCTCATTTTACGCAAGCATTGACAAATCCGCAGTTATGCATATGCACATATATATTTAAAGATAAATCTGTTCAGAGAGCTTTTCAATCTGTACAGATTTATCTTTCAGTAATATTTACATAAACATAGCAGTGGATTTGTTTCTCCATTTCAAGACTCGTGATATTATTATTATTATTATTATTATTATTATTATTATTATTATTATTATTATTATTGCTTAGATTTTTACAACTGAGTGTGTTTAATTTTACAGTTTTATTTTTATTTATGATTTTTCTCTATTTTTTTAATATGCATAATGGAATGACATAATTTAGCTTTCATTATTATTGCTGTCGTTGCTGTTATTAATAAATTTTTTTTGTATGCATCTGCGCAGTTGTAATTGCGTACATTTTTAATGTTTACCTCTTCTCGCGTTGTCCATCTCTTCCCATTTTCTTTACCCGAAAGGAAAACGAGAGGAGAACACAAGGTAAATCCCGACACCGAGAAGGCGATGCTGAGTATACGCTCTGATTGCATCTCCTGTCCCCATCATCGCCGCCATCACCATTATTATCGTCGTGCGGTCTCCTCCTCCCTTTCTCTCTTTCCGTGCCCTTTCCCCACTCCTTTCTTCGTTCTTTTGCTTAATATTCCTCACTTTGTCCTCTCCGCGTTATGTTGTTTTTCCTCTTCTTCTTATTCTTCATTCGCTGCCTTTTCTCTTTATTTCTCTTCGTTATTTTGCCTTTTTTCCTCCATTCATCCCGTTTTTCCTCTGCTTCCCCTTTTTCTTCATTCGCGTCCTTTTCTCTTTATTTCTCTTTTTTTCCCGTCCTTTCATCTCCTTTATCCTCTTTCTCTTCATATTCTTCGCCCTATCTTTCTTCCCTGCTTTGCCGTGCTTCTTATTACCTCTTCATTTTCTCCTTATTACCTCTTCTTTTTCTCCCCACCCCGCCCCCTTACTCCTCTGCTCTTTTTCCTCCTTTTCCTCATATTTTTCCTCCTCCTCCTCCTCCCCTCCTCCTCCTCCTCCTCCTCGGTCTATCTTTTTCTCCTTCCCATCGCCGTGAGCATCGAGTTCTTTTAGCGGGAAAATACCGGCAAGATTTGCCGACAATTAGATCAAAATTGCAATTCGTCTCTCTCTTTTTCTTGGCCGCGGGGCGGCAAACCCATGAATAATTCTGAAGTTAATTTTACGGGTCTACACTATTAACCCCGGGGCCAAATAGAATTTTCCGGTTCTTGATAAGAGAGAGAATATATGTTGAAATGACTCGGGGGAGGTTACTTCATAAGAACCTGTAATTTGGATCTCTCTCTCTCTCTCTCTCTCTCTCTCTCTCTCTCTCTCTCTCTCTCTCTCTCTCTCTCATGATTATTTTCCCTCTCTTAATTCAATCACAGAAAAACGAAATTTGCTATCGGAAGTCAAGCGTTGCGGACATTTCTATCGGTTTTGTTCGTGTCAGTGAACTCTCTCACAGGGCTGGGCTCCGAAGCGTTTCACTAAACAGCTACGATGGGATTTGGACCTGCTGGTTTTTTTTCTTTCTTTTTTAGGCACTTTGCTTTGATTTTGTGGTGCTCTACATTTGCTTACTCACACTGTTCTGATTTCGTTCTGCTCTGCATTTGCTTACACACACTGTTCTGATTTTGTGGTGGTCTACATTTGCTTACACACACTGTTCCCTTTTTGTGCTGCTCTGCATTTTCTTACTCACACTTCTGATTTTGTTCTGCTCTACATTTGCTTACATACACCTCTGATTTTGTTCTGCTCTACATTTGCTTACACACATTCCTGTTTTTGTTCTGCTCTACATTTGCTTACATACATTTCTGATTTTGTTCTTCTCTACATCTGCTTGCTTACACCCACTGTTCGAATTTTGTGGTGCTCTACATTTGCTTTCACCCACTGTTCTGATTTTGTTCTGCTCTACATTTGCTTACACCCACTGTTCAGATTTTGTTCTGCTCTACATTTGCTTACACACACTGTTCTCATTTTGTGCTGCTCTGCATTTGTTTACACACACTGCTCTGATTTTGTTCTGCTCTACATTTGCTTACACACACTGTTATGATTTTGTTCTGCTCTACATTTGCTTACACACACTGTTTTGATTTTGCTCTCCCTCGCATTTGCTTATACACACATTTATTTACACTATGTATGTATGTAGTATATTATAATATATTATATATATATATATATATATATTTAATATATATATAAATATATGTATGTACGTTTGTATATATTATATATATATATAATATATATAGATAGATATATATAATATAATTATAATATATATTATTTATTATAATATACATATATATAAGGATATATATATAATATAGATGTATATATATAATATAGATATATATAATAAGGATATTATAATAATATATATATATATAATAATATATAGTATATATGATATATATATATATAGATGATATATATATAGATATATATATATAATATATATAGATATATATATATAGATATATATATATATTATATATATATTATATATATATATATATATATATATATATATATATTATATATATATATATATCATAATATATATATAATATATATATATAAATCTATAATATATATATATATATATATATATATATATATAGTATAGATATATATATATATATATATATATATATATATATAGTTTTATGTGCACTTTCTGACTGTGTTAAGTAAGTCTCTTTAGTTTGGTTTTTGTTCCGTGTTCCATGAAACAAAAACCTTTCTCTGCCTTGATGATGTTTTTTGATGCTAAGTTTCTCTCTCCTCTCTCTCTCTCTCCTCTCTCTCTCTCTCGCTCTCTCTCTCTCTCCTGCTATTACTCTTTTTGGTAATTAGAGCCGAGGTTATGAGTCTGCGACATTTGGAGATGGAGGAGATGGTTAGTCTTGAGCTGTACCTCCAACTCCTATCGCCCCCTCTGCCCATCCCCCCCCCTCCCCCCGAATTCCTCTCCGTCCCTTTCCCTTAATGTCCCCTCCCACCGTCCCTTTTCCTTTTCCCCCTTGTCAACATTTCCCCTATTTTTCCTATACGTCCTTTTGCCCCACCCCTTTCCCATCAACCTTTTGCTCTCCCTCTCCTTCCATCGCCCCATTTCATCTCCGTCTCATTCCCTTTCATCCCTCTTCTTATTTTCCCTCTCTTCTTCTTTGTCCCAATCCTCTCACCTTCTATACCCCCTCCGCCCGCTCCCCTCACCCGCTCCTCCTCCTTTCCTCTCTGTTCCTTTCCATCTCTGTTCCTTTCCATCTCTGTCTCGCACTCCCTGCTCCTTCCTTCCATTTGTACCTCCCCTTCCTCGTCCTGAGGCAGCGCGTCTTGTGCCGCCTCCTTCCCCTCCCCCTCCTCCTCCTCCTCCTCCTCCTCCTCCTCTCGTCTCTGGTTTAGCTTCATTTTAGTATCAAAGAAAGGATGACGCGATTTTACCTTCATATTTATATTATGTTTATGCGTAATGTAATGTTTTTGTTTCTGAAGATGGGTGTTGATTTTTTGGCAGAAATGACCTAATTAGTTTTATTATCTTTCTCTTTTTTACAGTAGCTTCCTATTTCCCATTTGTTTGTCAGTGCCTTTCTTGTGGCTGTTACAATTTATACACTAATATTTCGGCAGTTATTACCTATTAAAGCATTTTTATGTTTTACAATAGCAACTTCCTATTTCCCATTTGTTTGTTAGTGCCTTTTTGTTTCTGACTTCTTCATATTAACAATTATGTTGCTTTAACTTTCATTGTCCCAAAAATATTGCAAGGTTGTTCTTAACTCTTTAGTGACAAAACTATTAATCGTACTCTCGTCTTTCTGATCGCCAGTATGTCCTCTGCAAGGCAGCATCCACTTGTGACTTAATAACTCCTCTACCTATGCTTTAGAATTATCTCTGCGGGGTAGAAATTAGATTCTGTCAACGTCCTCGATATTTCTAAGGTATGTCACCGAGTCTGACATTAGACTCTGTTGACTTGCTTCCTTCTCAGGACATTAATCCATCTATTCCTCTGACCAGTACACCTGTACACTCATTAGTAGCTTTTCATTATACCAATAAATTGATGGTACAACACCTGGTCTTTACTCCATTTCTCTAGTGTTTTCCTAAGTTCTGCTCTCTCACCTGCTCTTTCCTCACCCCCTGTAGTCAAGCTTAAGCCCCATTTTTTCCCTCTTTCTTTTAGACAAGTGCGATATTTTTAGACATTAGGTCACCCGTACAATCGGCTTTACGTTCATTTTTTTCTCTCCTTAAGAAGTACCATTCATGTGGAAAATCGATTAAAACGTCGCTGACAATCCTCATCTAATTAGCAATTTCTTTCCCACTACAGGTCGCCCTGTCCTGGAGTGACCCCCAGTTGGTTTTTCTCTTAAGTATACATTCTTCGTCATCCCCACTGTTTTTTGAACACTTCAAAATTCCTTGGTGGTGGTCTGGTTTAGCTATTTTTAAATTTGATTTCTCATAGCATGGGTTTCATATTAAACAGTTTTCTCATTCTTCGTCTTCACTGTTTTTCTGAACATTTCAAAATTCCTTGGCGGTGGTGTGGTTTAGCTCTTATTTTTAAATGTGACATTTGATATCATGGGTTTCGTAGTAAACAGATTTTTCATTCTTCGTCTTCTCCACTGTTTTTCTGAACGCTCCAAAATTCCCCGATGGTGTTTGATTTATCTATTTTTAAATTTGACATTTGATTTTTTATACATGCTTGTGATATGCTCTATTGGCATGACGAAGAAAACTCTGCTTTATGAAGATTTGTTGTCGCTATCTTACTGGAAGATTGTTTTTTTAGACTGTAATGAGTATGATTAAATTTATCCACTGATAAAACCGAACAATTCATATAGATCTGCAAACCATCATTAGTATTATATTTAAACAATGTGTTTATGAGAAATGGAAGATCAGCCTTGCAAGAACGTTAACGAAAAAAAAAAAATGAGGAACAAAGAAGAACGGGCGTTGCGAATTTGTTCACCTTGTGGGGGTAAATGAGACTCTCGAATATAAGTGGAGGAAAGGATTTAGTTGTTTTTGTAAGGAAAATTACTGCAAAAGCTAATAGAATTAACAAAGATAGTAACCGACCGACAGCGCTTTCCATTCTGTTTTGTTTATGTAAATACAAAATTCATTGTGGTTGTATATATCAGAGTTATATATATATATATATATATATATATATATATATATATATATATATATATGTATATATATATATATATATAGATATATATATATATATATATATATATATATATAATGTATATATGTGTGTCTATATATGTTATATATATATATACGTATGTGTGTGTATATATATATATATATATATATATATATATATATATATATATATATATATATATGTATATATATATACACTATAAATATATATACACACACGTATGAAAGCCATGAATTCTGATAAGAACTGAATGAAGAAATTCGTCTACTCAGGTGGAATTCAGACATGTTTTTACTAGAATGGGGATAAGCTATCCTTACCATAGTAATGGTTGTAATATTGAGTTTTTTTATATATTCTTTTAGCCTTAATACGTAGAATTGACTGCTCACATAGGTTTCACCTACTTATTGTAAGGCTGCATTAAGTTATACATACAAATACGACACTTGTTGCACCTTCCAAAATTCATACCCAGCTTATACGCAGACTTAATCAGACGCCTTATCTGAGCCTTTCAGGAGGCTGCTAATTACCTCCAATCTCAGAGTGCACGTTATATTGAAGTTAGGCGGAACACTCGGATAGGAAATATATTTTGGAGGCATTCAACCAAATCAATTCCCGAAACTGGCGTTAAATATATCCGGAAATATTACGCATAACTGAGAACAGGCAGGCGGTGTTTATGACCAGGCTGATGACATAACTGAAGATGTTTTTAAGGAAATATATTACTAAGTTTGACCACTTTTCGAGAAGGGATTAACATAATAGCTTTGAGTGACAATTCCGACGAGAAATCATAATATGAAGAATGTTCATCTCGAAATATCGAAAACCAGTCTTGAAACGAAAGGTCTTCGATGCACAGTATCTCCCGACTTCTCTGCCTGGAAAAATAATCTCGTCAAATAATGTTTAGATCCAGATTCAGACCCGGGGGGAGAGGACGCCTTCGCCGCTTTCATATCGTCCCGAGGAAGCATCTGTCCTCCTCTGATGTCTCGGAGCGTAATGTAACTTTTTCCCGTGTGGTACTCGGCCGAAAAACAGAAGGAGACATCAACTCGGGAGTAAAGTTTACCAGGCTGGAATATGAAACGGTACTCTTAAGACAGGTTCAAGCAATGGCTTTAGGACAGGGGTTCTCAAACTTTTTAACTCCACGACCCCCTTATGAAGTTTCAAATTTTCTATCGACCCCCTAGACTAGCATTTAATAATGAAAAAAGAAAACAATGTCAGAATCAATTTGAGTAGTATTAGTTTAGTACTTGGCATTCAGTATGATAAAAAAAAGTAACACCTAGTAGGAAAATGTTTGTTCTCAAACTTTTTAACCGCACGACCCCCTTATGAAGTTTCAAATTTTCTATCGACCCCCTAGACTAGCATTTAATAATGAAAAAAAAAAAAAAAAAAACAATGTCAGAATCAATTTGAGTAGTATTAGTTTAGTACTTGACATTCAGTATGATAAAAAAAAGTAACACCTAGTAAGAACATGTTTGTTCTCAAACTTTTTATCCCCACGACCCCTTTATGAAGTTTCAAATTGTCTATCTACCCCCTAGACAAGCATTTAATAATTAAGAGAAAAAAGAAAAAGAAAACAATGTCAGAATCAATTTGAGTAGTATTAGTTTAGTACTTGACATTCAGTATGATAAAAATAAAGTATCACCTAGTAAGAAAATGTGTTTGGAACTTTTCAATGTACGATTATATGTAACTTAATTCTCCGACACGTTAGTTATTCATCGACCCCCTTTTGACCCCCTGACTATTCATAGACCCCCTTGGATGGTCCCATTGACCCCTGGGGGTCATATATCGACCACTTTGAGAACCCCTGGCTTAGGATGAAGAGGAATTTGGTAATGCCCAGGGATATCTTTGGAAGTTTCAGACGTCGTGTGTAAGATTCTGGATGTTTTTGGTCGTACTTGGAAGCTCCTCCGTATTTTAATATGTCCAGAGAATTTTTGTTGGCCTGAAATATGTTATAGAAAAGAGTCATTAGTGCTGGAAATTTCCAAGTTTCAACATTTACGAAGTTATTTCTTTCATAAGGTGGTTCATAGGATGACGTCATCCTGATAACCTTGCCAAGACTGACTGACTCTCTCTCTCTCTCTCTCTCTCTCTCTCTCTCTCTCTCTCTCTCTCTCTCTCTCGTGATGCATTCTCAGATCGTACAGTGTCTTTAAACTTAGCATTGACTGCATTTTTATGGCCTTTCGAGGAGAGAGAGAGAGAGAGAGAGAGAGAGAGAGAGCTCGTTAGTGAAGTTCTGAAAATGATTCGTAAATGTAATGTCCTGTGGAAAAGTAATATAATTTCATTCAAATTTATTAGAGGCAGGGAAAGTATCAGGGGAAAGGCGTAGTAAAAATGATTTCTAACACAGATCAAATTAAGAAAAGTGAAAAGGAATTAATGGCAAAATGGGTTAAATTGAAATTTACTTTAAAGAGCAAGAGGAACAATGAGGAGAAGACGTTGTGTAAAATACTTCGAAATAAAACGAGATAAAAAAAAAAAACAGTTGAAAAAGGGATGGTGAAAAAAAAAAAATCAAATTCCTTTCAAATGAAGAACAACGTTTTTCTCGGCGCGCGTTTATTATCCTCCGCGGATGGAAAAAAAGCTGCTACAAAAATGTAACAGCGTCCCAGCCTCCGAATGTTACCTGAAAACAGCACTTGTGAAAGGAAACCGAAAGGTTTAATTAACACTTCCCTTCATCTTTCAATGAAGTCGAGAGTGAGTTGCACTAATTATGCCTCCGGAAAATGTCTTGGGGTGGGCGAGTCTGATTTCTCTCTCTCTCTCTCTCTCTCTCTCTCTCTCTCTCTCTCTCTCTCTCTCTCTCTCTCTCTTCTACATTATCTTTGTAGCACGAGATAATTCTCTTTAGTCGACAACGGCCGTGGCTAAAACATCCTGGCGATTCTTAAACGTTAATTATTTCCTTCCTTCCTTTTTTTTTTTTTTTAATTCTCGCTTCTTCTTCTTCTTCTTCTTCTTCTTCTTCCGTAGCTAAACTCCATCTCGTTCCGAATGGCGTTCCTCTTAACCATCAGTTCTTGGCAAGTCTTTTTGCGTGAGGAGGTTGCTACCTACCCGCATGATCATCTCCAATCTGGCTGTGACCTCCCGCAGTCTGCTAACTGCCAGGCACCATAGATTATCTAGAAATGGGACTAAGTTGTTCTCTCCGTGGGATCGGTCTCGAGTCTCTCTGCGGCGAGGGATTGGCGTCAATAACTTAGGTGTGGCGTCGCGACGCCAGTTTTAGTAACCATAAATCAATTATTCAATCTTTGGCGAGGTATGGTCGTTGCCGTTAAAACGTAGGGAGTCCCGCTTATTTAAATATATATATATATATATATATTATATATATATTATATATATATATATATATATGCATTGTTATCCATATATGTTTGTATTATATATGTGTGTGTGTGTGTTTGTGTGTATAAGATGAACATACCCTCAATTCCCAAGCAGTTTTTTTTTTTTTTTTTTTTTTTTTTTTTATGATCCTGTGTATGGGTTATACGTAGGACGTCGTTGGCGATAAATTGTCTTTATTGTCCCATTCACCTCTGCTTCTATATATTTAGTAGATAGCCCAAAAGCTGTTTTTTCTTCTCTTTCTTCTCTTTCTTCTTCTTCTTCTTCTTCTTCAAGCTGCATGTTCACGTTACAAGTTGGTTTGCTGCTGAAGGTTAGAAAATGTCTTAACTTCCTTATGGCGAGATTAGGATGAAATTAAAAATTTATTTTTATTTTTTCGCTGATAGTTATTTCTTATGCATTTTTTTTTTTTTGGCCAATGCAGGATTTTGTAAGTATCTGGTATAATATCTTCGTCATGAAATATATAATAAACTTATGTTTTACATAAAGAACTGAAATGGAACGTTTATAAATCACGAGTTGAAAAAAAAACCTGCAAGACATATTTTTATTGTTATTGTTATTGATCAAGAGCGTATGACCATTTTTCAGAAGTCTAGACAGTCAGGCAGTAAGTCTGAAGACACCACACCGTATGCAGTGCATCAGAGCAGTTAACGAGAAATCACCATAACGCACATAAATGCAGATGAGACTGATACGTTCTCTCCATCTTTGTTGTGAATTAACTTTCTCCCTCGGCTGGTAAACGGGCTCTGTTCTTTGTTCTCGATCTCGGGATCCATGCATGCCATTAGGCCTAAAGCTAAGGAAAATATTAACTAACCGTCAGAAATTCTTGGAGGTTTCTTACGACAGTTGATAGTTATCTATCGAGTAACCTGCGACATCAATTTCCAAGTGTATTGTTTCGTAAGAGTAAAGTTATCGGGGAATGTTTGTCATTAATCTCTGTTTAGATGAGTGTCCGTATTGTAGGTGTTGTGGGTCCGGCAGCAGCGATCATTGATAATCTCTCTCTCTCTCTCTCTCTCTCTCTCTCTCTCTCTCTCTCTCTCTCTCATACACATTCATTTATAATTTTAAAGTAAATTGATCCAGGTGACTTAATAGGGTCTTTATATATGTTAACACCACGAAACTCCCAGACTCAGAACAAGACGAGAATGAGATCCTTGACTGAACTCATTTACATTAAGAGATCGTAAAAGGATAACATATATCAAGTAATGGTAAGGGAAATACATCCCAAATGATAAAATAAGGAAGAGAGATGTGATGATAAGGAGACTGTAGAAAATGTGAAGTAATAATGATAAGAGAGGTAAAAGTAACGTAGACAAATGTTATGAAAATAGCGAGATGTCGACCGTCTGCGTTGACGTTGAATTTGTGTTTTTGAACAATCCATTGAAGCTGGTTTTTAAATCTACGAATTTGCAACCAAATAATATAAATCGTGTATTTAATCACAACTTCTCGGTCTCTCTGTGTGCGATCTTATCCGTCTCATTCCCACAGCATTAAAAGCCATACAAAGAATTAATGTGACGTTGAATATCTCAACATAATGGAACAGTCACTTACCCTTGCAATAGGGCGTTGGTGACCCTGGTAGTTGTGACGCCAGATAACTCGCAATCAATCAGCCAATTACCCTTGCAGTCTCATTCACGAAGGTAACCAAGATGGTTATAGTAAACCATCTTAAGTCTGGATCGGCTTCGTATACTGAAAATAATTAGGCTGATGGACTATGTTTCTTAATATGATGATAAGTAGTATAACAACCTACTCTAGATTGTAGGTCTCTTGAGAAGGAGCCGGTCTTGAATGATATGAAAATTTGAGGCAGGTATAGTTAAAGAAGTTGGACAGCCAGGTAGGAAAATACCGAAGAGAATTAATATAAACCTAAAGGCGGAAAGCTTTGCGCAGTTTGAACCGAAGAGCCGCTGCAAACAGCATCTACAAAACTGGAAAAAGGGTCGCTGGACCCTGAGGTTGAAATGCTGCTCCATATTACTGGTAATGTGCTGCAATATAGTGGAGAGATTATCCGCTGGTGCTCCACGCGAACAGTAATATGGAGCAGTATGTCGTCGTAATTCCCAAACGTTGGTGGTGGAGCCGACCGTTAATATGGAACGGCAGTTGTTGCTGGAGGCCAAAAGTGCGATGGAAAAGCTGCCTGTTTCTTAGGAGTCTAAATAACTTTACTTGACTTTTTTGTTTCGAGGAGCACTTATGTTTAATATAAAACGATTTCCATTATTATTATTATTATTATTATTATTATTATTATTATTATTATTATTATTTTGTTTTAAAGGGTCCACAATAATAAAAAGTTTTGCGACCCTTTAGAACATTATATATACTCTTGCGATAGAGAGTTTTTCCCAATTACTATTATTATTGTTATATGAAACGTGACAGTCGTGTTAGTTTACGCTACACAAACGAAAAATAATAATAATAATAATAATAATAATAATAATATAATATATTATTATTATTATTATTATTATTATTATTATTATTATTATTATTATTATTATTATTATTATTATTATTATTTGTTTTATATTGCTGGCCATCTGATGATCAAATTGAAACAACGTCGGGCTAGGTCTATGCCTGGATGGGCAACCACCATAAAGACCTAAACGCTTTCATATCTGCAATCCCCTTAGAACATCAATGCGACAGGGCTTGAGGCTAGCAAGTTCATCCCATAAACGCTGAGCTGAAAATCGAGAAGGCATCACTTGCTGGAGCCATCCATTCCGGGAAGTGTATATGAATTATATTAATTGATTATATTATTTATATTATTATTAAATTATTTTTGAAAAAGACACCCACAAAATTACTGTGTATAACGTGTTTACTTATAAGTATTTACACTTTATACACAGTAATTTTGTGGGTTTCTTTTTCAATCTTCAGAAGAAAAGTGAAAGATGTTTTTGTTTGGTTTATTATTATTATTATTATTATTATTATTATTATTATTATTATTATTATTATTATTCAAAGAAAACTCATAATCACAATGAGTCAATATAGAGGGAAAGTAAATCTACAGTAGTGTGACTGCTTTACATATTTGAAATAACGCAATCAAGCAGTCACACTACTGTGGATTTACCTTCCATTATTATTATTATTATTATTATTATTATTATTATTATTATTATTATGGAGACGATGTAGCTCGTAGCAAAAACAGCCGTCCTTCCAGAGAGGTGACATTTATTGAAAACCATCAACCCGACGCGGTTATACGAATGTCGAACGTACTTAAGTATGCGCTGAGTGGTGGCTTCCCCTTCACACTTGAACGACCGTTCTCCAGAAAGAGCATAACGGGAGCTCTTGAACTCGAATGATATTTTTTCTTTCCTCCTCCTCCTCCTCCTCCTCCTCCTCCTCCTCCTCCTCCTCTGCTGTTATTAATATAGACCATCGAAAAAAAACACACATTGGAAGATCTCGAGAGAGAGACACAGAAAGGGCTGTGGATAAATGAAAATGTTTTACGTTTTTTGAACGAAAATGCGAAATATATTTCATAGAGAGACTAAGAGGGGAGGAGGAGGAGGAGGAGGAGGAAATGAATAAAAAAAAAATATTGATGTCTGAAAATCTGAAATAGACTCTCTCTCTCTCTCTCTCTCTCTCTCTCTCTCTCTCTCTCTCTCTCTCTCTCTCCTGTGATTCAAATTCAGTACTGAAAAGACGAGCAGTCATCTTTTCATTCCGGTATTGAGAAAAGGGAATATGTTCTTCCAAAGAAGTAAATTCACGTGTAGCTGCATTTCCCCCAGATATTAAGGTCGCCATCATAACAAACTGCAGATCACATTTTTTTTTTCATTTTTCATATATTAAGAAAGCATTCTCGTTGCTCGGAAATTTTATATTCAGCGAATATCTTTGTTTATTTGTATGTATATACACACACACATACACACGGTTTTCACGTGCACGCAGGCATAAATGCTGAACAGATATTTGTTAAAAATTGAGACCGGACCCTACCCGCTTACCAGTGGCTCCCCTCGGAGGGGGATAGTGCCGTCGTAAACCCCATGCGGTGCACTGTAGGCATTACTTGACGTTCTTTGCAGCGTCCCTTCAAAGACCCTAGCTGCAACCCCTTACATTCCTTTTACTGTACCTCCATTCATATTCTCTGTCTTCCATCTCGCTTTCCACCGTCTGGTAATAATTGTTTCATGGTGCAACTGCAAGGTTTTCCTCCTGTTACACCTGTCGCACCTTGTAGCTGTCAATTTCCATTTCAGCGCTGAATGACCTCATTTGTCACAGCGTTTGGCCTCTGGCCTAAATCATTTATTCTTTTCTATTCTCACCAGTGACTTCGAGTATGGTTTGTGCACACGCTGTACCATCTAAAAACTACAGCCGGCCCCCCCCTCCCCATGTTTCATCCAGATAATCCGGTCCAAAGAATAATATCGTTTTTATTCCCAACTTTGATAGCACCTTGAACTCGATGTCAGGTGGCTGCTTTCTGCTTTGTCTGCAGATATTCAGATGTTATGTGCTGAATTAAAGAGCCTCCGGATCGTGTGCACTGTAGTACATTTTGTTGCACGATGTTTTCAAAGGGGGGGGGGGAGTGGTTTTTCATACCATTTCTTCCAGATTGTGTGATCATCTGCCCTCTCCTCCCTATCCTTAATCTGTTACAAATTTATTTTTGTTTTAAGAAGTTAGCTTTATCATTTTTGTTTTAATGATTTAATAGACAGTTTTATTGCCATGCATGTTTCAATATACGTTATGTATGTAATGTGCGTATATATGTATATAAATATGTATATATATATATTATATATATACACTACATACATACATATACATATATACATTAAATTATATATATATTATATATTATATATTAAAATATATATATATATATATATATACGTATGTGTGTGTATGTATTGAAAGAACTATTCAGACAGGAGAGAGAGAGAGAGAGAGAGAGAGAGAGAGAGAGAGAGAGAAGAGAGAGGATGGTAAATAGATTGAGAGAGAAATGAATGAGAAAGAAACTCAGACGAGGCCAGAATGTGGCAGTCATTATTTCAGGACAATGAAATGGAGTTGAAATTTATTGCCTAATATGGCAAACATTACTCTTTGAGAAGAATGTGGTGTTTCAGGAGATAAAACCGGTTGCATATGCTCGAAAGCTGTGAGCCGTGGACAATAAGATCTTAGGTTGAAAATCTTCAGTGGTGATCGTAGTCCCTTGTGAAGCATTTCTGGAAATATTTGAAGGAATAATAAAGAACTACTCAAACGTGATTTAGAAGATTTTGAATATTCGAAAAGATAGTCGCACCCCGTAATATATCTGTCTATCTACCATTCTACTATCTATCTCTATCTATCTATCTATCTACTACTATCTATATATATATATATATATATATATTATATATATATATATATATATATATATATTATATATATAAGTGTGTGTGTGATTTTAAATCACGAAGAAATAAAACTACGTGATGATTATATGAACAAAGTTCCTTCGTGGCTGTAACTTTGTTCATATATATATATATATATATATATATATATATATATATAATATATGTATATATATGTATATAGATATATATATATATATATATATATATATATATGCACATATATGTATATCTGTGTGTCTGTGTGTATATGCGTGTGTACGTGTCTCTGTGTATGTACTCACACACACGAAGTATAAACATTTCATACTACCTTAATGTGTGACGCACTAAAACTATGTTCATACGCAAGAATATTCTAAAAAATGCGTTTACATGTTCATTTACATTCGTACTAGCTTTGTTAAATAATTTTAGTTTTATTGAGAACCACTGCCCCCCCCCCCCCCCCCCCCCCCGTAAGTATTGAAGCGCTTTATATTTGTCATGGGATTTCCAGAACAGCGAAATGTTCAGACATTTCCTGGCAGTTGAATGGAATGATGTACATGTCTACGTATTGTTCTAAACCTTCAGGTTTTAGCCCAATTCATGTCAGTGTGCAGTATTAAGTTACCTTGACATATATTCCATTTACACTGCCCGTTTCGAGAATATATCCGGCACCTGCTTTACAGTGCATGTTATCGATATGAGTCGACGAAAGTCGAGATCTGAATTCTGCTCATTATTTGCCTCAATGGTGTGATCGGTATGGTCTTGGCCTGCCACCTCGGTGGCCGCGAGTTCGACACTCGGGCATTCCACTGAGGGGTCAGAGATGTGTATTTCTGGTGATAGAGGTTCACTCTCGACGTGGTTCGTAAGTCACTTACGTAAAGCCGTCGGTCCCGTTGCTGAATAACCACTGGTTCCATGCAGCGTAAAAACACCATACAAACAAACAAAAATTTTTTTTTTTTTCATATGAACACTATGTATATCCATGATTAATAGTAGCCACCATAGCTTTTGTGTGTGTGTGTGTGTGTGCTCTTCCTTGCATATGTGACTTGCAGTTTGATTAGACTGTTTTGAATAATCAGACTAGTGGTTTTCCCTGAGGATTGCAGGCGATGAATTAGAAGACGCTCCTGAAAGTGAAGAAAGTGAATAAGTCATCAAGAAAAGGTATTTAACGTTTTCACATCTTTTGATGACCAGACTAAATCATCCATGGTGCGTGGTTTGTGGTCTCAATCCTTACAATTTACAGTGAATTTTCACAAGGGTGTGTGGAACCTAAGAGGCCATTAACTTGCAATGAAATCTTCCACAGAATAAAAAGAACATGCGAAGTGCCTCAGTGGCGTGGTTGGTATGGTGTTGGTGTCCCACCTCGGTGGTCGCGGGTTCGATTCTCGGCCATTCCTTTGAGGAGCGAGAGATGTGAATTTCTGGTGATAGAAGTTCACTCTCGACGTGGTTCGGAAGTCACGTAAAGCCGTTGGTCCCGTTGCTGAATAACCACTGGTTCCATGCAACGTAAAAGCACCATAAAAACAAACAACAAACAAAAAGATCATACGTTGAAAAACAGCCCTCAACGAAGAAACTAACAAGGAAGTATTAATAGTAATTACAGCAGAGACTGGAACAGTGAATCATAGAGGTATATAAGCCTAATAGATTGGATTCCGAACTTTTCCCATCAAAGCACACCCAGTAATATTCACTTATCGCTTAGATCTTCTGTCTCGCCAGCTTGGCTTTGTTTCACCAACGTACCATATCATTTTTATTTAAAAACATTACTTGTACCTATTAAATTGTTAAGAACTATGCCACATCTAGAAGCTAGTCAATCCTTTGTTGTTATTCTGATAGTCCTTTTCGCCACCTTTGATTTGTGCAAATTCAGTATTAGATTGCTCCTTTCACTGTACCTCCGTTTATATTCTTTCTTATGCCTTACATTCCACCCTCTACAAACGATTCATAATGTAACTGCTAGGCTTTTCCTCCGGTTACACCTTACAAACCTTTTTACTGTCAGTTTCCATTTCAGCGCTGAAAGACCTCTTAGGTCCCAGTGCTTGGCCTTTGGCCTAAATTCTACATTCCATTCCATTCAATTTTAATATGAGATTGCACATTTTTGATAATCGAAGTTTTTTGATAATCGAAGAAATATCCATTGTCCATAGGATTGCATTGACTAAATCATTCAGTATCCCTTTCGCCGGCGGTTCTGATTAAGTAAAGAAAATATACTTGTGTTGCAAGGATGCGTGGGCGTTGTGTGTCCCATGGTGATGTGCAATAAATGCCACTGGTATGATAATTACCCTCCTGCCCTCCACCAACAGATGCCAAGTGACAGAAAACAAATGACCGTTAATTAAATAGCTATCAATTTGCCGATGCGCAGTTGGCTCCGGGGAGAATAAATGCGAATGGAAATAAATGCTGTCGAATGCTGCTATAAACAAAGGGATAAACTGACGTTGGGAGTCGTAGTAAACTGCTGAGGGCGAGAGAGCGCTGGAACCTAACAAAGCAAAGGTTAATATTGTGGTACTAGATTAGTGGTGGTTGGTCCGTTGGTTTTTTGTGTTGGTAATTGTGCATTTGTGCTGAAAGGAGAGAACGAGATAGAACTTGCTAACACTTGTTTCATAGTGCAACTGCGAGGTTTTCCTCCTGTTACACCTTTCAAACCTTTTACTGTCAATTTCCATTTCAACGGTGAATGACCTCATATGTCCCAGTGCTTGGCCTTTGGCCTAATTTCTATATTCAGCTCAACTCCACAATAATTAAGGTTGCCGGGTTTGACCTTTAAAATTCGCAGGTGAAGGTCACAATTTTTTTTTTCTGCGACGTAAAGAAGAGGAATAATAATTATCCTTGGTTTTGGTGTAGT
>NC_061092.1:14486703-14509203 GCF_015104395.2 Macrobrachium nipponense | reverse complement strand
AGACATGGAAAGAAAAGGAACAAAGAAACGTGCTAAAGTAACGGGTAATGAGATAAAGCGACAGAGAAGATGCGAGAGCTTAGTAAAGAAATATGGATATCAATAAACATACGAAGTTATGGATTAAAAAAAAAAAAGGGCAAAGGAGGAAATGGAAGGAGGAAGTATAACGAGCACATGACGTTATGGAAAGGGAAGAGGGGAGACAAATGAAGAGGATGGGAGAATAGGAAATGCATCAAGGGAAAGAGATGAGAGAAGATTCTCTCTCTCTCTCTCTCTCTCTCTCTCTCTCTCTCTCTCTCCGTATTATTATGGTTATGAAACGGCTAATGTTTATAATACACTTGGTCATACTTATTATGTAAATAACATGTATAAATATCTATTTATAACGTTTCGTATATTTTTATAAACAAGAGTGATATCATATGGGATTCTACTCTTATTAAATGAAATGCACTTTAGATTTCAGTAAGTATTTATGTATTATAACTCACAAGCTTATACACACACACACACACACGCATACACATCTTAGAGTTTTTTCACCATTAAGCCAAAAAGGAGTGCATTTAAAATAATAAAATAAAAAGACAGTGGCCTTTGCCACATTCATACTTCAACTGCTGACCACCTGTGTTGAAAGCTTCTGCAATATTAGCCATTTCATACAAGACTCATTGGCAGTTACTCGAACCCTCCTACAAACACTGCACAATTCATCTCGTGCTTCCTGAGTATTAAAGCCATTCAGTGTGTCTCCTGCCCCATCTATCCACCACTCTGTAGGCGTTGTTTCCACCTTCCAACTTCGCAAGTGGACTAGACTTTTCAGCAACCTAAAATTCTGGATTCCTTATTTTCATTACCTAACCACCTCGAAGAACTGTCATCGAGCTTGTCAATTGTGTCAACCCTTGTTACCACTTTAACCTTATACTGCCTGACCTTAGAAATTGTCCAGAATTTTCCCTTCTTTCTTCAGAACTTGATCATTTATGATCTAAAGAAGTGTTTGTTACAGTTACATAAAATTTTGGTTTAAACTTGAGGAAATATGGATATGTTCCCATATGGGAACAATAGGAGGATTAAGGTTAATATCACTGCACATTTTTCACCCTTGCAGTTCTAGTTCTCCACATCTACTCAGCAGACATTTCTCTCAATAACTTCAGCCTCTTTTTCCTTAAATTTATCTTTCACCTTTTTAGAGGAGAGTTTTCTCAAGAGTCCTTTTCATGCATTCTAACCTTAGCTTCCATAGACACTCAAGTCATTTCCCCAATCTTTTGCACAAACCCTGCTACCTTCCTCTTTTCAAAGCCCCTCAGTGGCGTGGTTGGTATGGTGTTGGCTTGCCACCTCAGTCGCGGCGAGTTCGATTCTCGGGCATTCCATTGAGTGAGGGGTGAGATATGTATATTTCTGGTGATAAAAGTTCACTCTCGACGTGGTTCGGAAGTCACGTAAAGCCGTTGGTCCCGTTGCTGAATAACCACTGGTTCCATGCAACGTAAAAACACCATACGAACTTCCTCTCTTCACCTTTTCTTGACGGTTATCCTTTATATTTACCCCATCATTCAGTAGTGTAGGGAAAAAATAATAGTCATTTCGGTCGGTGTGGGCAGAAATGAATCCCTTACCTGTATAATGGTAGCAGCCAAAATAAAGTTCGTTGGGAAACAAGTAATATCGGGATAGATAAAAAAGGAAATAATAGAAAAGGAGTGAGAGCAAAGGCAAAGAGAGACAATAGTCCCCCCCCCCTTTCATGTGTGTAGAAAGAGAGAAAGTACTTATGTTTATAGAAATCTGTAATTAGTCTTAGAAAGGGAAAAGAGATCGTCGAACCAAGTAAAGAATTACTTGAATGAATTTGAAAGTAATGGAAAAACGGTTTGTGAATGTATAAATCCGTTGTAAAAAAATAATAATCAAAGTAATTTGATGCTGGGAAAATAAAGTGGATAAAAGCCACAAGTGAAATGTGAGAGGGATGGACGGAGAAGAAGAGAAATGCAGAGAACGGAAAAAAGTGATGATGGAGAATAGCGGTGGAATTGTCCGAAATGGCACTGAGGGAAACATGAATAATGGGGCGTAATGATGAATTCATGAGAGTGAGAGACGAAGACGATAACGAATTGAAGAAATGAAACACCAGACAAGTACGAAGGCAGAAAAAAAAAAATGGGGAGAGTGAGAGAAGCGAGTGGAAGAGGAAGTGTGAATGAAAAAATGAAAGGTAAAAGCGGGTTGAATTTAAAGGATTCTGTGAGACTGTAAATTCTGAATGAAAATGATACGTGACGAATTTAGGGGAGATGAAAAAAAGAAGAAAACTTGGTTAATGAATGGCAGAGAGGAAGACAGCAGAAGAAAATGTCATTAAGAATAGTTTGTAATAGAAGATTAATCAGGAGTAGGGATGTCAATCAGAAGAGAATGAAGACCGAATTAAAACAGAAGAAAATATAAGTAGAGGATAAAGAAGAGAAATGAGCAAGAAAATCTCCTGAAAAAATGCTGAGATGTAAGAAAAAAATATAAGGTTAAAACGCAGAGGATCTATTGAAAATGAGTCGAAATTGATATTTATGAAAGAAGGAAGGTAACAGACGGCCAGTTGGAGGAGGCAGTAAGACAGGAAGGAAAAATGAACAAGGAGGAAGGACAGGCGTTAAAAAGGAGACAGGGGGAGGTAGGTGGGAGAGGGTTGAGGGAGTTGGGAGGTGAGGGACAGTGAAAGGCACGAAGTCGATAACGAGGAATATACAAGATGGCAGGAAGAGAAGGGCTGCAAAATGAGAGCAGAATGAAGAAGGAGGGAATTGACGAAACAAATTTAAGAAAAGATCAAATGTAAAGAAAATGATAAAAGACGGGATAAAAATGTCGGGAACAAGAAGAGGCCGAAAGAAGTGGAAATTAAAGATAGGGAATATAATAGCTGATAAAGTATTCGGAATGAGAAAGAGAAGAGGAAGAAATGGCAGATAACGTAACAAAGCAAGAAGTAAGTAACTAAATGAACCTAGGTGCCAGGCCCGTACCCAGAGTTTTTTATGGGGGTCTTTTTTTTTTCAAAACTGGACCTTTTCTTCTATAAATGTCATTGCATATAAAGTGACAATGCAAATTTCAAAAGCCTGCAGTGTCGTCAATTTTTCTCTTGACCATATTATCGTAGCGCAGCTTTAAAATTATCTTTTCTTTACTACAATCATTTACAAATATGCTGACCTGTATCGTATTTCTATGATCACTCTTGTATTTCCTATTACTAAAGTGCGATGTTAATGTTTAATAAAAAAAATAATAAAAAAAAGACTTTCTAAAAAAACAAAATATTGTTATTTATTACTTTCTAAGTACAGTTCGGGGAAATGGATAATTACAGAAAGTATGGACTTCCAGAAATTTTTTGTGGGGTTGGGGGTGTATCTATAGTTGCTTAGAGACCTGAAACTGAGGATGCAAGGGAGACAGAAAGTCGTAGCAAATCTCGTGCTATGAATGGCGTGGGGAAACAGATGGGGGAAATAGCTAAATAGCTGGGTTGAGAGGTAATAGAAATGGGCGGAATTAGACAGGGAACGACGGATTCCAAGGGAACCAAGATGAATGACCAAAGACGGTAGGGAAGATGGCAGGAGGACAATCAGAAGTACTACAAAAAATGGTGATAAAGGGGTCCGCAACATTCAGGAGAAATTGGGTAGAACTTGCTAAAGAGGAGGAATGAAAGGGTGAATGGTAAAGGGGCGTTAAGCAGGGGGATGACAAAGGTGTTAAATGACAGAGGGAGATGGGAGGTGGGAAATGGGAAAAGGTGAGATATTATGGCAAAGGGTCCCATAAACGTAGACGAGGAAAGAAAATGGAATCATCAGAGGTTAGTGTAAATAGGAAATGACAAAGGAAGAAGTGGGTGTGGAGAGACAGAGCAGGGGAGAGAAGAAAAAGGGGAAAGTGAGAAATGACAAATGAATGGCAAGGTGGAACTGAGCCAAGGTTATTGGAGCCGTGAGATGTAGAAGTTTACGAAGAGAGTAAGTGAAAAGTTGTAAGACACTGAGATGAGGGATGATAAAAGTATGGAGAGAGAGAGAAAGAGAGAGAGAGAGAGAGAGAGAGAGGAAATGTTGAAAAGGCGTGAATTGGTAAATGATTAGAGTGAAAGGTGAAGTGAAATTAGAGAAAACCTGATGGCAAGTGCCCTGAAAAAAATATAGGAATTAAAGAAGACAGAGTCATGGAATTGTTATAAAAAGAGTAATATTGATGGTTTAACGAGTTATTAAGGCAATGTTATCGATAGAAAGAGAGCCTACGTACTTAATACTGAAGGAGACGGAAAAAGGAAAAAGAAAGAGAGCAACCATGTATGAAAAGGTAAACGGTAAAGCCGAGAGAAAGTATGAAATGATAAGTAAGAGGACCGGAAACTCCTCAAAAATGTTTTACACGGAATATGAAAGCTTCTTTTTACCGCAAAAGAATTAATCACATTCCCCAAGCATTATAAATCACTAGGACAAATACATTTAGAGCCAAGGAACGTCCTTTATATCCTAAGCTTAAAAAAAAAAGGAATAAATAGTTCTAAAAACGCGGAACCCTACCCTTCTCTCTACCCCTCCTTAGCCAAAGACCGTAAGCTCTCCTTACATCTCAACACGGTCAAAATGGGAGAGGGGGAAATCTGCGGTGTATGAATCCGCAGTTTTACCTTACTCAAAATTTATGTCAAAAGGAAGAACAGGTTTATCAAGTTTTGTGCAGAGTTCTCGACGACCCTCGCGCCGAGATGTAGTGATGCTGTAAGCTATTTTTTTCTCCCCTCCCTCGACGTTTGGTTGTTATTTCTCCGGCTGTTCAGGAATTTGATTGCTAATGTGTCTATGTAGTAGACGTCTGAGAGGATGTGGTATATTATGTAGCTCCCTGTAGCGTAGCGTGGAGCGAGTTATTTTCATCTTGGAGAATGGCTGTCGTTCCTCGAGGTCTTCAGGAATATGTTTTGCTTATATCCCTGGCGTTTGTTTGATTTTTTTTTTCTCTCTGTCTAATAATTCGATTGGCTGTATTTATGGTTAAGATGATAGTGCAGTGAGCAAGATGGTAGTGCAGTGAGCAAGATGATAATGGAGTGAGAACGCTGATAGTGCAGTGAGCAAAATGATAATGCAGTGAGCAAGCTGATAATTCAGAGAGCAAGATGATAGTGCAGTTAGCAAGATAATAGCCAAGAGAGAAAGATGATAATGCAGTGAGCAAGATGATAGTGCAGTGAGCAAGATGATAGTGTAGTGAGTTTGATAATATTGCCGGGAGCAAGATGATAGTGTAGTGAGCAGGATAATAGTGCCGGAAGCAAGATGATAGTGGGGTGAGCAAAGTGATAGTGATGGGAGCGAGATAATAGTGAAGTGGGCAATTTTCTTCAAAAAGTTTGGTCATTCTTTAGCTACGTGTACATACCTGACCTACATACTACGTGGTTGACAGGATATACGATAGCTCCTAGTGGAAAGCAGTAAGCCATCTCCTCCCCACCCCAACCCCCGTCATCCCCCTCTCCCTCCCTTCCTGGCGTTCTCGAGCCGTTTAAAAATTCGATTGCCAATGCCCCTATGTAAATGGCTGAGAGAAAACAACGGATATCGTTAAAGGAAAGAGGAAGTAGTTCAAGACAAAGAGGGCTATCAGGATATGGGTGAGAGGATGGACAGGTATTGTTGTTGAGGGAGAGAGCAAGCGAGGATGTGACCGGGAGAGTGGACAGCAAAACAAAAAACAAAAAAAGGGTCCGTAAGAGCATATGCATAGAGATGGAAGTGATGAAAAGAGGTTATGGAAAAGTAGTGAACACATTGTATTTAATTAGGAGTAAGATGCTGCTTAAAGTGCACAGAAGATTAGGGGGAATACATTATACAGGTATGGTATAGTAGACGACATAAGTAAATGCCATTTAAGTGAAGAAGTGACACATTAAGAATCAGGAAAATATAGAAGCGAAATTTGTTGTCTTCAAAGAAAACAAAAGATACAGAAATTGGAATAAAATAACGAATCACGCCAACGAACCTTGAAAAAAATACGAAAGTAAGAAAAAAAAATAGCCGAAGCCGATAAAAACAATTACCGGCAATAACGCACAGAAATAACAAAAAGCTCGATGAAAAAGAAATGAAAGGAAAGGTCGGGTGATTGGGAATAAGAGAATAATGCGAGATGAAGAGGAACGTGGTAAAAAAATGGAAAAAAATTCTCAAAAACGAATGATGAATGAGAAAAAAACAATGTGGGTGGAAATTAGTAGAGCTTTTTAAAGTTTAGAAGGATTAGGTATGAAAATGAAATAAAACTGAAAATAGTGAAATTTGGAAGTGGGATTGGAGTAGGCGAAAATAGCTTATGTATATGAAGAGTGGAAGGGAAAAAAATGGAACGGACAAAAAGACTAAGTGACTGAAGATGTACGGAAAAAAATGTGTTAAGCAAAGCGCGGAAAAGAAACGAAAATTAGTGAGGAGCAAACGAAAGTGAAGATACAACGGGCGGAGAAAATATTAAGGGGATATGAACTGCGAAAGAAGTAAAAAAAGAAGGTCGGCTAACTTGGTGTGAGAGAGAGAGAGGACAGAATAAAAAACGTTGGGAGGAAAACAAGAGGAAACGTTGGGAAGACACAATTGCCCGTGAGAAGCAGAGGATGAAGAAAGAAGGCTGCGAAGATTATTAAAGAGAGAGGAAGAAGAAAAAATGAAGGAATGATATGGGACTGGGAAATATATATATATATATATAATATATATATATATATATATATATGTATATATGTGTGTGTGTGTGTGTTATATATATATATATATATATATATATATATATATATATATATATATATACATACATACATATACATATTACACACACATATATACATATACATATACATATTACACACACATATATGTATATATATATACATATATATAGTATATATATATATATGATTACACACAATACACATACATACATACATACATGCACACTCATTTGTAAATACGTGTGTTTGTGAGTGTGTGTGTGATGTATCAAAGCAACCCCACCGCTTGGCCACCATAAGAAAGGGGAAATGACAGAAATAACAAATATGACTGCGTTAATTGACTTCTCTCCTTTATATAATGACAGACCTGTCTCCTAAATTATGACACATTACAAATCTCCGGAAACACTGAAGAGGACGTAGAGTGTCGTATATTGTGTCTGCATGTATGCGTGAAAGATTGTAGACGTAGATGTCTTTTAAGAGAATGGAAAAGGGACATTTTACAAACAGAAAGAAAGGGAGAAGGAGAGAGAGAGTAATGATAACAGTATTTTTTAGATTTTACTGCTTCATGATCTTCACTTTCCGTGATATAGTTTTTACCGTGCACTGGTAAGATAATAATAATAATAATAATAATAATAATAATAATAATAATAATAATGTTTAAGCTGAACCTTGGTTGCATTATTCAAGTTTTACTTTCAAGTCTTTTGATGCACGAACCCTGAAAGAAAGAAAAATGGATAAAAAAAAATCGACTTAGAATATTAAGCCCAAATGGTAGCTCTCCTTAAATGTAGCCCACAATGCAGTCTGTTCAGAAAATATTAATGAGAAAAGTAGAAATAATTTTTTATTTATGAATTTTAAAAAAATATAAATAAAATATGGTCAAAGCAAATTAGATGAGATGAAAAGAAACTGCAAAAACAGGAGAGGAAGAAATGTAGAGCAATGAATAGGTAAAAACAGTAGATGAAGAAGTGTAAGAGCAAATAAAGGACGGATGAATGTAGAGTAAAAATATGAATATATGAATGCATGGAACATAATACGCTAATAGAGACAGTTAGTTTTAGGGAAAAAAAAGGGACACATGAAAATTGTAGTCAAATGGAAGTACTCGCACTCTGAACATTATACCTTTTATATAAAAAGTAGTAGTTGTAGCTTATGAATTGAACGAGATACGAGGCATACTCTTCACTAAAACTTTAGGTAGGGAAGTAAATAATAATTGAATGGCGGAAGACATTTAATATGCAAATTAAACCATAATTGATATATAAAACAGGTTAATATAAATAAAAAGGAAAATGAATTGAATGCTCAAAGTATAAAAATACATAAGAATTCAAATCTGGAAAAAGAATTTAAAAAAATATATAGATACAAAATATGAATTTGATTAACACGACACATCCGAAATAATAAAGACTTAAAGTGAGGCACGTGAAGTGAACGAAAAAAAAAAGGGAGGGGGGGGGGCGGTGGGGCCATTAAAATTTCGTAAAATTGTCGGGCAGGCGAGGGGAAAGAATCGCATTAATTGACGGACGGAAGAGAATAGAAAGGAACGGACGAATTGAAAATAATCCCCATCCCCCATGTTTTGTGCTATGAGAGTGGAGAGAGAAGTAGGAGACAGTGAAAAAGAAGACGCAGAGGAAGGGGGCCATTGGTAATATACGGGCCAGCCCTCATAACTGTCAGCGAAGCGGGGTTCTTACAGTGGAATGAATGGCCACGCTCCTGATATACTTCCAGCTCAAAAAAAAAAAAAAAATGAAGAGCTGCTCGTGGTGGTGGTGGTGGTGGAGGAGGTGCTTCTGCTACGACGGTGGAATTAAGGTAAAATAACTAAAAAAATATATAATAATAAAGAAAAAAAAGGGCGATCGATGCCATGTTTATTTCCATTTACAAGACAGCGCGTTACATTCTTTTCGCAGTAAAACAAGGTTCCGTCCGTAGCCTTCCTCCTCCTGTCTTAGTTTCTTTATTTTTTTGTATTTTATTTTCATTGCGGATCCAGAAGATTTCTGTCTCGATGGAGACGTTAATCTTTTTTTTTTTTCTCGTAAATAATTGACTTATATTGAAGGCAATTTTTTTATTTAGCGCTTATAAATTAATCTGCGTCTTTGTAAAGTAAGGTAATAAGATGTTATCTGCTGGTTTGGGTATTAGCTCTGATTAACGTTGGTAAAGGGACCGAATGGCAAAGAAATTTATTTATACATACATTTATACATACATACACTATATACACGTTTATGCATTCACATAGATTATATATATATATATATATATATATATATATATATATATATATATATATAGTGTGTGAGTGATATTTCTATTTTTCATTACCGTCTTATGTATGATGTATTCCTATGTATCGTATGCTTTGAAATGCATGAAGCTATTAATCTCTCCTACCTTTACAACAGATCTACTACACTTTGTACTCGACGACAAATTCTCTCACCCCCCCCCCCCCCCCCCCCTCAAAATTTTGCCCGATTTGCATTTTAGTTCCATCGGCTTCATAACTTATTTTTCCCAGCATTCCTCTAGGAATTCGGCGGAGACATCGTGGCCCGGGATCTGTGCGCTTCCACTTGGCAGTGTTCCCTTCTTTGCAGGAAGGTTTTCGTTACTGAAGCATCCTTAAGCTTCAGACCCGTAACTTCCTCCGATCCCGTTTTTTCCTTCTCTTTACGGTTTTCGCTGAAGTAAATTGTTATGTGCGTGCTCTGTGGGTTAAGGGAAGTAGTAGAGGTGACTTTGATTCAATTTTCGTGTAGTGATATGTGTTTATATATTGTGTTGTGTATGTGGGTATACATGTGTACGTTTATTTATACACACACACACACACACACACACATATATATATATATATATATATATATATATATATAATATATATAAACAAACATGTATATCCATATACAAATTCACCCCACGAAAATTTATATATATATATATATATATATATATATATATATATATATATATATATACAAACAAATGTATATTCCATATACAAATTTTCACCCCACGAAAATTTATATATATATATATATATATATATATATATATATATATATGATATATATACGTATGTATCTATGTATGCAAAGAAAAATATTTTAACATAATATCCTTATATGATGAAATGTTCGAGTAAATACCTCGTGCCCTACAGTATTTTATTTTTGTCTTTTAAAACTCCTTCCTGATTCCTCGTATAGTAAAAGACTTCATTAAAAAGGGAGTTTTGCTCTTACGTTTAAAAGTAATTTTACTTCTTACGTAACGTCTGGGATCTTAATAGATTTTTAGACGGAAACTTTAAGGCTACAAAGAAATCTGTCTTCAGGTAAGAAGTGGCTTTTTTTTTTCTCTTGGGTCGGGGATGAAAAGGTATCTGGCAATGAAGAAAGTGCCTGAAGATAAGGTTTACGAAAAAGGATTTGTCAAGGACGAAAGAAAAAGGTATCCCTATCTAAAGCGTTGTATTTCTTTAGGGAAAAGTAACCTTCTCCCTTCTTTCTCAGATTTAAAGTGTGTGCTTTGATCGTGTTAAAACAAACATTTGTTTTCTGTTAGGGGCAGTAAAGGCGTAGGCTTCAATAAATACTTTAATATTTCATGTTAGCATAAATTATTTTGGAGTGAATATCAGTTTGTGAAAGTGCCAACGACATCTGAGATACTTAGTCTTCAAGCAAAAGAAAAGAATGGCTTAATCTAATGAAAAAAAGTGACAAGGAAAGCATTTTTTGTAGGTAACTGCTTGAGTAACAAGAAAATTAAAACTTTGGTGTAGAATTGGAAAACGATTTGACAAACATAAGGAAAACTGGAAGTAGAGGGTAGGTTTGTGGTGTTAGGAAACGAACAAATGCCTTGTTGTTTCTTGTTTGGAATAAATTTTTGAGAAAGAATAAGATAACTGTTTTTTAAGCCATTATGTTGTCCTGCTCTTGTTTGACACCCTGCTTACATATTCTTTCATCTGATGATGTATGAGGAATAAAGAATTATGTCAGTTTTTTGCCTCTAACCCAATTTTTAAGACGCAGGATATCATAAACTTCAAATACCAGTATATTGATAGTTCTTCGTGAATTCAGGTTTTTTTCAGCATCTAATTTACTATCCTACTGCATAGCAATAATTTCGAATGTCAAACTGAATGGCAGATTTTGAAAACCGCTTAGCTGCTTTTATTGTCTTTAGTTTTGATATATCTTCAGGACTGGGACATTCCAATATTATCTAAGTGCTAGAAATGTGGTAAATTTATCTGGTCTGTTTTGATTGTTTGAAAGAGCTTTCGTAGATGTAGAGTTTTATATGCATGTAATAAATTTTCGAGCTTTAAGCTTTGTCTCTTCTTCATAGTGGTTCGTGAAAAAAGAATTTCCGGATGTTATTCACTGCATACTCCCATATGTTACTGCACTGATTTTCTTCGTACTAATTATAGAATTTCCTATCAAACACATTTAAGTCACTAAATTCCAATTTTTGTCTAGCTTCGCACAACCAGAGATACCTTTAGAAGTGAGTGCAAAAACCACAATTTTAAAAGTGGCCAAACCATCCTAAAATCTTCCAAAGGTAACATAGCAAACCAGCCCATCGTCTGCTTAGTTCGGGGTGAAATCTGGCAGCAGTCGATCGGAGATCGTGTAATGTAAACAGCCATAAGCAGGAAGGGAAATGCAAATTCAATAGGGCTTTAGATACACACCCACCCGTACAATTAAGTGTTTGGGCTAATGGGGGGGATTTGTTCCCAGACGTCACGGAACGTATAATAAGATTTTTTAAGAGTGTAAACATTATTCTGCCGCTAGATGACGAGCTTATTCTTCAGTCAAGAAAAAGGAACAGGACGAATATCTTAATTATTTCCGATGTGTTTTCGTTAAATCTCTTAGCTTCCTTTACATAGAAATCCAAGACAATACTTTAGGCATTCCTAAAATACACTCCCACATATAAGAATATAGTCACCGTAGATAGTTTAATCTCATTTCTGCAGCCAATCCAGCAATGAAATTGTTTTAAGAGGAAATTGCAAATTGGACCTAACACACATTGATGCTTGTTGCCTCCTCCGACGTATTAATGATCCCTTATGCTTTCCTGAAACCAGTCTGTTCAAACGCGACAATAGCCTACATGTGAAAATACGTAGATAACAAAATAACGATTGCATATTAGATCGTTTTAGGAATGGTATTCTCATGTTTAAGAAGCAAAATCAGATTCTTAGTGTCTGAACACCAGACAAAATCTACGATCTCTTGGTTAGTTTTTGTATGAAGAAAAGACGCCTATTGTTCAAATTGCATTCGCCCCTTTAAGCATAAGAAAAAAGCCTTAATGTTCTGTGAACTTGAAAGTAAACATTGTAAACCAGTTGTCCATACTCCTTTACCTTGCCTCCATCTTTGTCTTTTGTGACCTACCGCCAACCCTCAATAATTCCAGTCCCCCCCCCCCTCCCTCTCCATCCCCTTTCTTGAGAGAGAGAGAAAGAGAGAGTTTGTCCTGTTCCAGTCTCTTTTATTCTGGCTCAGATTTCGAGCGATATCTTTCAAGATTTTTCGTAATTCTTCAGAGGGAGACACTTTAACGGTTTGCCTTGTCCTTCCCAGTGTCATTTTGAAGGAAATTTAAACATTGAATTAAATTAATCAGAGCACTAACGTGGTAAGGATATTGTCGCGATAATTGTTCTTCTGTGGATCGTTAAAGATGTAGTAACTTCATCGGACAACCTTAGATCATTGTTAATAATAATGCTATCTTAATACTATTATTATTATTATTACTATTATTATTATTATTATTATTATTATTATTATTATTATTATTATTATTATTAATGCTCATATAATTTTGTAGAACAATGTGAAAATTCCGTTGTCTCACCTGGTAATTAAATTCAGGTATGTTAATAAAGCAAAAAGAATAGCAAGGAAATAATCAGCCAAACGTAAGACTTACAATTAATAACAATCATTAGAAAGCTATATTATTAAGACATATAATTAATAACAATTATTAGATGGCTAAATTATAAGGATGCACAAGCAAAACGGCGACCACACGTCAGTCGTAAATAGCAGCTTACAATTAGAAAATAACAAATAAAAATTAGAGCTTCATTGTAAATGAACACTGTCAAATGTTTACGTGGAATTTCTAAAGACAAAAAACATCGCTGTTATGAGCTACAGTCTTGTGTAACGTGAGAGATCCACTGGCTACTGATAAGTGCACTACTTTACTAAAGATACAAATTTTTGATTAATAGCTTTTTTTAATCAATCCCTTATCATCTCAACATTTGCATCTTCCATTCCTATTCCTAGTCAGTCCTCCAATCCTCTGATTAGGAGCCGACTCTCCCATAGCTTAAAGGGCAAAACTCAGTACCGGTATTCTTATGTCTAATGGGATTGTGCTGTATCTGAGGTCTTGCCGTCTTCTGTTTTCTTTAGGAGAGGAAAAACGCCGAATGAGAGGAGTGAGAAAAAAAGTAATGTGTGTGGCCAGCAACATACAATTTAAGGCAAAGAACAGTGTAGAGCGCAGCTATGCGAGGGGCTTCAATATACGGTCTTGCAATGTGTTCCTCTTGCTTAGTACACAGGTTAATCAAAGGGAGGAATGAAGTTCTTTCAGGAGGATTCGGAAGGCTTTCTAAGAGAGAGAGAGAGAGAGAGAGAGAGAGAGAGAGAGAGAGAGAGTGTGTATGCGTACTTTTAAAATATATTGAAACAAGTAGGAATTTGTTAAAGAATTTGGTGAAATAACTGGATGGTCCAGTTCATGTTTAGTTACGGTTAAAGTGAATAATATAGAAGAAAGATTTATGCTAATGACAGATTAGGGTACAGCTGAATGGACTTCTATATATGCAAACATTAAGATAATAATGCCACATCGCTTGCATACATAGAGCAAAGTCTGTCCTAAGCAGTCCATTTTTCCACAAGCAACAAACAAACAAACAAACATCTCGGAGTGTGTTCTTATATCTGTACTTTTTCTTCATGTCGTGACGCGGTTCAACGGCTGGATAACCTCGTTAAAAGTTCTCTTGTCTTCGCCTCTTCTTCTCCCCTCTGTTTTCTGTTGAATCTTCCTCGGACATTAAATTCTTTCTCCCGCCGAAGTTGACCCTCATTCCGTGTGCCGCCACCACCACCGCCGCCACCACCACCGCCGCCACCACCACCGCCGCCTCTTCCCCAGTCCCTTCACGTCACTTGTCTCTTAGGAGGTCGGACTGTCCCTTTTGCTGGCGTTTGAGGTCTTAGAAGCTTGAATATATATATACCAGTTGCTGCCTCTAGTGTGATCTGTGCTATTCCCGTCGTGGATAATTGATTTTCTGTTTTATATTTTATATTTATATATATATATATATATATATATATATATATATATATGTATGTATGTATGTATGTATGTATGTGTATGTATGTATGTATATATATATATATATATATATATATATATATATATATATTTATATATATGTGTGTGTCTTATATATATATATATATATATATATATATATATATATATATATCTATATATATATATAATATATTATATATAGATATATATAGATATATATATATATATATAGTTATATATATCTATATATATTATATATATTATATATATATATTAATCATTAGATAATATGTTAAATTCTATATCTTAAACGGCGAATTCAGTAGAAAATTTCCAACTCGTAATAATTATTACATAGATAATAAACATTTTCTCTCTCTCTCTCTCTCTCTCTCTCTCTCTCTCTCTCTCTCTCTCTCTCTCTCTCTCTCTCTCTCTGTTAATCAGTAAGCTACTCCATCTTACTATTTCAGTTCTTCCATTTATTTATTTATTTATTTATTTTGCATTGAATACCATGTCACAAAACTGACTCACACTGTCTCAAGACCAGCAGTATATCCCTTCCTGGATAGCAGATATATATATAAAAATAAATTGCAAAACTTTGCCCAGAAGTGTCATTGCAGATATTATTTCATGTATCTTTCCCAGGAAGACGACAGACAGGTTTTGAGAGTCGGTTAATCTTATCAATTTAGTATCTGTTCTGGTTTTTCGCCATTTAACCCCGTGGTCAGGCAAAACTTTATTTTGCCCTTGAACACTGCTTTCCAGTTTTCGTGCCCACATACCCCCTTCGGTACCGGGTGGGCTTACAGAATTTTATGATGTTTTTCATAGTAGCTCTCGGTCTTTAGAAGTTCCTCCATGGAGAGGAAGTCTTAAGCTTCTGCTGAAACTTTTTCGGAACCATATCATTTTATAATTGTCAATTTCCGGTAATCTTTGAAAACATTGTGGTTCGGTGAATCGATAGATAGGCTGACCATAGATCGGCACAGGTGCGCTTTAGCTATAGATATTTATGTCTCCTAAGACCCTTATTCAATAAACGCTCACTTTTGGAACAAATGCTCTCCCTTCCCTTAGTACTAATTTATCTCGTTTCGAGAAACTTCTGCAAGTGCTTATTTCATTTTCAAAAGTCTTATATCAATTGCATATTTTGTCGCCAGCTGTATGTACGGTTTTTTTTTTCCAGCGCTTTCGTTCTATTTGTGTGTAAGAACGAATAAATATGAAATTTATGCTATAGGCGAGGCAGTAGTGGCTGGGACGTGCTGGAGGATATCTGGACGCCAACGTAAAGATATCGAGAGGAAAATTCGTTTAGAAGGGAGAAATCAGTTGTCCCAGGAGGTAGACCAACCAATGCTACCAACCAGAAAGCCTACACCGCCCTCTTCGCTGCCTCTTCTCTGTAGAAGCGTTTGTGTTCTTCCACGTTCTTCACGTCTCTTGCTGCTGTTTTTCTTAAGTTGTGAGGTTGTAATTAGGAAATCAGTTCGTCCACGAGTTAGTTCACTACAGTGAGTCAAAAAGGTAACGCACCTCCTAGCAGTCTGACCTGAAGGTTTCGTATTGTACCCTATATTTCTATTATTCTTTCGTTGTTCTCTGTCTCGTATTCAACTTGAGTCTTCATTTTATGGAGTTCTCTTCTATTGCGCCGTTTGTTTATTGGCCATCATTTGGCTTTAGAATAGCCGTGACGTTATTGATTTATGAAGGACTTTTTAGCCGTGTGATTTCTCCATTGCATGGATTTAACCAGCCATATTCCTTCTTTGAAATAGCTTTGTGTAAATAGCGGAAATCAAAAGCTAATTTAAGTCATTATTCCAGCTAAAACCAGTACCCTAAGCATTCAGTGACAAATATTTAATTAGCAGTTTAATTAAAAGGTTCCTGTTGTCAATAAAGTTTTTTTTTTTTTAGGAAACTGTAACTTTCAGAAGACTTTAAGGAATAAAAATGCAATATTGATATTGCGGCCGTTATTGCACACTCACGGCACTGAAGTACAATAACAGCTTCAGAAATGGTCCCGACATTCGAACACCCTCATCATTTGATTATTATGGTAAATGTTCTTGCGTATAAGTTTTCAAGGATTTTCCACCAGTATCCTGAAAGGATAAAACTTTGTTTTTATATTCTTGTCTCAAGTAGTTGACTGCCTTGGAGAATTTATTTCCATGAGAAATTTTACTATTCAAGTTTATCATTTTATTTATTTATTTATTTATTTATTTATTTATTTATTTATTTATTTATTTATTTATTTATTTATTATTTATTTATTTATTTATTTAGCGGTAGATTTTCAATTTGCTTCAGTCACTATTAAAAAACCTCCTCAAATGTAATTCCACGAGTCATTTAAGACATTGTGAAAAGCATAAAGTCAGTAGCTGTTTATAATTATTGATCAAATTACTTGAAATTTCCCCTTTTGTAGAATTCATGGAAACAAAAAATTCCCAATATATTGAAAACTTTTACAGGAGAGAATTAGGAAAAGAGGAGGGAAGAGATTTTGCCCAATGAGGTGAAAACCAGAGTGATTATTTTTGGCTGACTAGGTTAAATGACTTCTTTGAGGCGGCAAAGTAAAGAGAGTCATGGTGTGTTCCAGTCTGTGTATTCTTGAATATTAGCCATTTATGATCCATAGTTAGTCAAACCCTCTGGAAATGGATAATCAAAGTTTTGAAATGTATAAGTTGACTGACTCGCTAATGATGTTGCACGTCCCATCAAAGCCGAGTTAGGCTCACCAAATAAATTGGCATCGTGTACATTACGCTAAATAGTTTGTTCGCTGTGGAGATGAGCGGGTCCGTTATTAGATGGAGAAGGCTGACTAGAAACAGCGACCCCATATAGGAATGGGAAAAGCTAAAGACAAAAAAAGAAAGAAAGGCAGAAGTTATTATTTCTCCAAAAATGCAAATCTATCCAATGACTTAGGCAACCGGTGTTTTAATAAAATGACTCGGAGGCGATCAAATTCCAAACATTATTTGGTATAGATTTTCGTGAGGACTGTTCTTGAGGACTGGTTATTATAACTAGTTGGATGTTTCATCGTAACAGGGTGGTCCTGAGACAGAAAGAAACCCTTGATTATAGATAGATGTTTGTGATCAAATCCAATTTGAATAGAGGGGAAAATGGTCAGCCCAAAAAAATAAAAATAAAAACCAGCTATATTTAGCGCTAGTTCAGGCGATAGAGCATGTCGGGGGTTTTGGTGGGTTTGTGGGGAGGGTGGGTGCTTCTACGTAGCGTAAAATCCAAAGACCACGGTGACGTAAGCAACCCTGTTTCTTAGAATTCAGTTCCATTTGAAGTAATGAAAACATTTTATCGTGATTAGGACTCGTTACGCTGCATTCATATTTCCCGACAACTCTTTTATTTATTTATTTATCTATTAGTTTTTTATTTATTTTTTTTTTTTTTTTTTTGCTGCTTTTGGTTAGAAATAGAATCGAATGCATCTCTCGCCATTTTCCCATGTTCGGTAGGCGTTTCACGTAATTGGTAAAACGCCCCGTTTAGACCATCTCAAAAATTAACAGAACAAGAATAAGAAAGAATGGCGGGCGGTTTCTTTGTTCTCTATTGTCGCCCCTTACTTTGATGTATTACGTTTGATAATCATTTTCTTTGACCTGCCGTACAAAGAGAGAGAGAGGGGTTTGGGTGGGGGGAGCTTTCCAGTGATTTTCAAATTGTTTGAAAAGGGCCTATTGAAACAGGGATTTTGTGGTCGGAGTAAGGCGGAAAAACGTCACCTAATGAAATTCGGGATAATGAAGTTGCAGGCCGCCTGATATATAAATTCGTCCGCTCTCATTATTTGTATATTGTAACTGCTAAAAGTATACTACAGACAATTGATGATGTGTATTTATTGATTGGAATAACGAAAAAGTTATTCTCTCAACTCTCTGTGTGTGTATGCGTTTGTTTACAGGTGTAATATACAATGACTGTACACTCAAACGTGTCTAACTCTGTGCTTTTGGATGTAAATTTCTCAATGGCGTATTGATATGATAATGTTAGAGATGCTTACCTTGTTCGTATTTCTATGTCTATATATTAACAAAAATTGTTGGCTATGAATCACTTCTTATAAAAAAGAATGTCGTTCAGTATTTTTATATTATTTTAACAAAACACGTAGCCCACATATCAATACTTATAAAAAATGTCGTTCTGTATTTTTATTATTTTAATAAAAAAAAGTAGGCCATGAATCAATAATTATATAATATTTAATACTATAGTTGTAAATGGACTCGATTGATATCGTTGTTTTTTATTTCTTTTTGCCTGGTTCTCTTAACCTTAAAACGTGCTGAGCTTGCAGATTGTTTGAGAGCATTTGTGTGTACTATGTGGTTGCATAGTTTATCGTTATTGCTTAAACACACCCAGGTACTTAGTTTTTAATTAATTTCTCGACCGATGCATTTTAGTACCCCATCTGTTTGTTCTTCGACCCAAAAGGTGTTGGCGCTGGAGTGTGACTGTGTGTATGTGTGTGTATGTGTGTGTGTGTGTGCGTGTGCGAGCGCTTGTACGTTTGGCTTCATGGATGGGCGTCATGTGAGCGGTTGTGACAAGGCTGACAAATGCTTAACGTGGAGCACAACGTTCAGCGAGGATTTCCCTTGGGAGGGTAGGAGACACCCGTTCCCTCCTCCTCCTCCTCCTCCTCCTCCGACGTCCTCCTAAGTCCTCCCTTCACCACGCACCGCCTCAATTCTCCTCCACCCTTTCTCCTCCGCCCTTTTCATACCACCTTTTTCTTTCTTTGTTATCAAACTTCCTTTGCTGTGTGTGTGTGTGTGTCGGGGTTTGGGTGGGCCGGAGGGGGGGGGGGAGGCCGTCGGTGGGAGTCTGCTGGTAGGGGGGGGTTGGGGGGGGGGATTGGTTATGTTTGTTTTATGACATGTGGTCCTTTTACGCGGGATGAATTTGTCGCCTATCAGTTGCGGGTATTTTCCCTGATAGTGCAATTCTGGTACTTTTTTGATTGAATAAGTATAGAAGCATTATGATACGGGTTGTATATATATATATATATATATATATACATATATATATATATATATATATATATATATATATATATATATATATATTGGTAACCAAATATTTCTGGTAACAATAGCCCGTAGTTTTATATATATATATATATATATATATATATATATATATATATATATATATATATATATATATATGCGCTGGTTCGATCCCATGAGACGACGAACTTATTATCAACTGAAAAATTCCCGGGGAATATATATGAAAATATATTATTTCTGAGGTAGAGCGAATTGGATATTAAAGGACATTTGTAGCTTAATGATTGTATATGAATCACGGTGATGTGATAAAATTCATTCAAAATTGTATGCGTATTGAGCCACATGGCTATTCTTCATTCATTTGCATAATTATATGTTTATTTGTTGTTTACATAGAGTCTGTCACAATTCCCCCCAACGTATCTTTACAGCCGCATTTACATAAGAGACGATTCCCATTCTGCGAAGAACAACCCCCCACCCCCCCCCCCCCCTCCCCCCCCCCCCCCCCCCCCCCCCCCCCCCCCCCCCCCCCCCCCCCCCCCCCCCCCCCCCCCCGTAGACGAATGGTACGAGCAAGGGTACGAGGCTCTTCATTGCCTCTCCCGTCGGCCTGAGCTAAGGCGTGGTTGATGGGAGGAGGTGGTCCTCCGGTTGACGCATCGGTCGAGAGGATTGATTCCATACAGGATAGGATATCGGTTGACAGGATTGTTCCTGCGGGGTTGAACGCCTCCCTTCCGCCCTCCCCCGTCAAAGTGAATATGACCATCTGTCCAGTGACCTGAGTCGTTTAGTGTCACAATTGTGAGCGATGAATTTCTTAACTGGATGGATATGGCGGAAACAGAGGTCTGTTGCAAGTTCTCCTTTAGTGTTAGGCGTCCTGTTTATTTCTAGAAGAAATAGAATCTGGAATTTAACTTATTTTATTTTAGAGAATTTAACCATTACTCTAGTTTAAGGAGGTTAACTATTATTTTAGGTAAGGAAGCTTAACTATTATTTCAGGTTTTGTGAACCTCGTACTCATTTTGGAACAACAAAGATGAGATGTATAAACTTTAGTATGGTGTTCTCTGTGACGTGAAGTTCACTCCATGGTTAACGTTCTCACTTCATTTGTAAATAAAATACTCCTTTATTTTCACACTCAACGGAAACGGAAGTGGTTTCAGAGATATTACCTCAGTTCAGCAATGCTGTCTCGATGCAAACTTAAAGAAACCTACAGATCTTGTGTTGTTGTTGTTGTTGTAGGAATTTTTATATACATTCTTGATCTGGGTTGTAGGCTGAAATTCTCATCAAAGTCATGACTTCGGTTGTGTTAGGGGAATACTTGATGTAATTCTTAGTAAACTTCCTGACGTCGGCGTATACGTAATCATTTACAATTCGGAAACTTCAGGTAATATTAAAAATGAACTGTAAACTTGGTGACGTCGGCATATAATGAATTACAATCGGAAAACTTCGGATTATAATAAAAATGAACTGTTTATTTATATGAAATTTGCTCTACTGCTAAACTTTCCAGCCAGAATTCATAAGAGATCAAAAGAGGAATTATTGTCGCTGGCTACAACGACAAGGCGCGTAGTCCAATCGCCAGGAGTCCTATGGAATATTCAACGGTTTCCTCTGTCGGGACTTTGTTTAATAATGCTCTACAAATGCCGCGATTCATTCCCCCTCGTATGTTTTTGGTAGAAAGGAAGACTAGCAGAGTCCTGTCGGACATGGCCTGTTTGTCTGTCTGTGGTTTTCATCAGTCCCTTACAGACGAAGTCCTTCTGCCTGTCTGGCATTCAGTTACTTAGCTCCTCCTACATTTTTGTAGGGATTTCAGACAAACTTTGGATGACGGTATAAAGGGATATCATCTATTTCTCTGTCAATTTACTCGTCCGTCTGTTCGCCTGTCACACTTGCCTTATCATTGCAAACTCTCCTGGACAGCTGAATGAATTTCCGTCAAACGTGCTGCAAAGGCAGGCTATCATGCATAGATAATGGAAGGGAGATCATATATCTGTCTGTCCGTTAGTTTGTCTGTTATGCTTACCATGTCGTCGCAACTCCTACACGCTTGAAGTGGTATCGGTCAGACTTTGTACAAGGGCAGAACATCATGCATCCCAGCTTATGCGAAGCTTCTTCCCTTCGAAGAGGCGGTGTGCTGGATCATTCCGATGGAATTATCCAGCAAGCTTCTTGCGTGAAGTTATTGCAAAAACTTTAGTTCGGCTCCCCATCTAGTATCTGAAAGCCCTTGCATCAAACGGTATATTCATTTTAAAGATATGTCAATCTTTAATCCTTAAAAATCCCTCGTAAATTTTTGCAGGCGCGAATGCATTACTATAATAGTTTTTTTTTTATCAAAGATAAACTTGAACTCGAAAATCCTATATACTTTTGCCTAATCCTGTGCACCCTTTTCGCTTGTGCGCGTCACTTCACCAGACTGACAGAATGGATCAAATGAAATTTTAATCCAAAATAGGTTTTACACTACAGTAGCTCAATCCATGTTGTGTCAGTGTTGGTCGTTCTGCTTGCTGATAGGCGTTCTCTTTTACGTATGCGTGTTTTGGAACTCTGGAACTCTGCACCTTCTGTTACATTTAGAACTAGGAATGCTCATCCCTTTGATAACCGAATGTGGAAAATCCTTGTACAGTATAAGTCAAGAGTAGGAATAAATGTATGCTTTGCCTTTCACAGTTCTGCATACGATATCTATAATTACAATAGGAAGGATGTTCGAAAACTTTTGTAATTGTTTGCGGAATGTATCTTGGTTTTCTGTCGGTGTTTACTTTCAGAATTGTCGTGTCACGCATAATTTTGTCTTTCTGGTGATAGAAGTTCACTGTCGACGTGGTTCGGAAGTCACGTAAAGCCGTTGGTCCCGTTGCTGAATAACCACTGGTTCCATGCAACGTAAAAGCACCATACATACAAACAAGCATACTTTTGTCTGTTGATCAACTTGTAGTTACCCAAGTCGTGTTGAATCTTCATGGATTACAGAAAAGCCACGGTCAGCCGCTCATGTAGAAATATTTCTTG
>NC_061092.1:14429203-14481703 GCF_015104395.2 Macrobrachium nipponense | reverse complement strand
GGTTGTTCATTCACATAGCGTCGTTCTTGAGTTGTATCTCTTGTTATTCTTCAGTTTTCCTTTTCTCCGCATTATTCTTATCTTGCTGTTGTATCTTTTTCTCTCGTGTTAATGTTCTCGCTGTAGCGTCGACCTGTCTCTTCCTGTTTATTTATATTCGTTTGCTATTTTTGTGTTGTAATGCTTGCTATCCAGTCTTACTTTGCGTAATGCGTTTCTTGTATTGTATCTCTTTTATTCTTCTGTCTACTTATAGCTCTTTCTTTCGTCTTTCTTTCGTGTTACTGTTCTCGCTATAGCGTCCTCCTTTCGTCTCCCGTTTATCTATAGTTTTATTCTATTTGTCTGCCATAATGGATTATACCACAATCTTGCTTTTGTGTAATTCAGTATCCTAATACTTAAATATTGTTTTCTTCTTCACTGTTGCGTCCTCCTTTCTTTCAAGTTGTTTATAGTCTTATTTTATTTCTATTTTATATTGTTCGTTAGCGTCTTATTTTCGTCTTTCCTTTGAATAAAAAGCATGCATTTCTTTCCCTTTTCATTCCCGTATTTTTTGCTATATCCATTCTTCTCTGTTATTACTTTACTTATCAGTGCGTGTTCTTTCTCGAACACTTGAACAGAACGTAGTAACTCTGCTCTCTTTCCTGTTTCTGCATTTTTCTCTTCTTTGCAACTTTACCTTCACGTCATTATTTTCTTGACTGTTGCGCCGTCCTTCTAAAGTAATGAGGGTATAGTTTACTTTATTACCTCAGTCATTCCTATATCTAATTGACCCTCAGGCGTCGTGAGAAGGAAACGACACGGCGATAAAGATTACTTACTACAAGCTCGGCGATACCTACCATGTGGCGATAAAAACAAAAGAGAAAATTACTGCAGTAGCAAATATTGATGAGGCAAAAAGCACGGTAATTAAGTACTGCAGCAAATGGGAGCGGTATTCACAGCGTAGCGTAGGTCAGAATGTTTGAAGTCTGCTCTCTCTCTCTCTCTCTCTCTCTCTCTCTCTCTCTCTCTCTCTCTCTCTCTCGTATAATATCGCAATTTCCCGTCGAATTTGGCGGCGAAGACATTGTTTCGGTAACAGGTTAATTCACCAGTTATACATTTATTACACATTACCAATACATTGATTTTTCCTTTAATTAGACCGAGGATAACATGTGAATGGATTAGTAAGACTGACAGGCATTATCCATGTGACTTTTATTTAAATACTTCTCGCTTTTATATGGGAATACACCAAACGTCAGTAGTCGATTCGACTTTCATCGGTGAATGGTAGTACGTATAAAGTTTTTATGCATACATCGGTGACTGAAGGTTCATGCAGTTGTCATTTGAGGGCGCTCAGTGCCGTGGACAGAAACAGCTGACAGAGAGAGAAAGAGAGAGAAAGCATTGTTGTCATGATACATGTCAAATGAATAGATTATCAACGTTTACGTCATTCTCTCTCTCTCTCTCTCTCTCTCTCTCTCTCTCTCTCTCTCTCTCTCTCTCTCTCTCTGTGTTGATGTCTTGCGCGAACGCCTTCCAGGTTTAGTGAGCTCGAGTATGGAGCCTTTGTTCTGGCACAAAGCACATTAAAAGCGATTCTAACCTGGATTCCTGAACAATGTCTTTAGTAATGGTCTTTCAGAAGTTCTCCCTAGGCACAAGTAGGCTTAAATGTCTGGAGTTATTCTTTATATATATGGGTGTATGGAGTTATTTTATTTCCTCGTATACTGTAAGGAATTCAAGGAAGTCAGTCTTAGTTCATGATGTGTGGTTTTGAGGTAAAATGCAAACGCGCGTATGTACACACATACACACATATATACATACATTCATTTTATATATATTATATATAATATATATATATATATAGTTTAGATATAAAGATATATAACATTTGTTTACGTATAAATATATATGTATATATATTATATGTAAATATATATATATAGATATATATATATTATATAGAATATATTATATATATATATATAGATATATATATATATATATATATATACATATATCATATATATATATCATATATATATATATATATATATATATATATATATATATAATATATATATATATATATGTAGATATCATATATATATATATATATCTATACATATATATATATATACTTGTTTAGATGAAAGGCGGCCATGTTGAGGAAAGCATGTTTACTCCAAAGAATCCTCAGGTTACTGAGTTCGTCGTCAACCTTTTTTTTTTTGGCACACGTCGCGCCGCTCACCTGTTTCAGACGCCCTCTGTCTCTTTTGGGATTTTTGAGCCTTGGCGTCCCAGTATGTGTTTGCTTATCATGTATCCAACGTTTTCTCGGCCCCCCTGGCTTTATTTGAAAGACTCCAGGCTGTATTACATACAAAAAATTGAGCCCTCAGTTGAGCCTTCATTTAGGTATATGAAGTGATTGGTTTTGCCGAAATTTTCTTGGTCAAGGGTCTATTTCTGACTCAGCAGTTAAGAAGGAATATGGCAGTGACTTGGTTTTGGCTGGAGCCACCGTATATTATATATGAAATATTTATATGTCAGCGTACCCCAAATGTCCTACAACGGACGGTTATTAAGGGAGATCAACGCGCCAGCGTGATCCCAATGGGAGTTGCGGTACCTCCCGATCCCTGGGATTATTCCATGGTGGTTTTTTATATATATTATTTTATAATATATATATATATATATATAATATATATATATATGTGTGTGTGTGTGTGTGTGTGAGTGTGTGTGAGTGTGTATGTATGTCTGAATATTTATATGTGCATATCTGATTTGGAAAATCAGTATTTTAGGGATTACGAAAAATAAAGAAGATAGTCATGTGAAACCTCTACATTTTAGAGTAAGTTTGAAAGCAGAGAAAAACTAACGAAATCGTTTTGTTTAATACAGAGAAAATCTCATCAGAGTGATGCAAAAATATTCGAATAGATTAATGTGATTAATCGAAAAGGCATAATTTCCTTTTAAAAAATGACCCTGACAGAACCTGAACTGGAAAAAGAATAAATTTACGCGACATTTTTGTGTTTCTTAACTTGTATCCAGCGTTATGGGTATTAACATGTTCTATTGCTGGTACCAAATTGTGGCTATCAAGAACAACGGCATGTAACGTCTTACGAATGGTTGTGAATATTTGATATATTAATGACCCTGAGTGTATTAGGTGTGAATGTAGCGGTTTAAAGAATGTGTTTATAATTTTGTGTATTAATATTTGTAGCTCAGTTTCGGTTTTGTTCTATCACCAATTATTTCGAGTATTTATTATCATTTATGTGGTATATGAAAGTTCTTTTTTCATGTATTAATGAACATGAGTGTGTAAGGTATAAATTTAACGGTTTAAAGAATAAGTGCTCATATTTTTGTGTATTAATATCTGTAGCTAAGTTTCGCTTATGTTCTGTCTCCAATTATTGCTTAAATTATTTCAAGTGTTTATCATTATTTATGCGATATATGAATATCGTTTTCATGTCGTTGAAAAGAGGCAGGCTCTCTCTCTCTCTCTCTCTCTCTCTCTCTCTCTCTCTCTCTCTCTCTCTCATTTTCGCACTCACCCTTGCTTATTAGATAAGATCCACCATGAGGTAATTATAAAGTTAAGGAAAGGGATCATACACTGTGTAGGTATCAGGAAGATGAAGGAGGGTTTAGCACGGAAGGGATCCTTATCCTATCACAGGCCAATATCGCCTCTGAGAACCCGATCTCCAGAGGAGGAAATGGCCGGGTCTCCTTTCAGGAGGAAACACTTGGCTACTCTCTCGCTAAGGCCCATAATGAACCAATTTTTTTCTCGTAATTACTGTTCTTCGTGCTTTTTAATGTCAAGGAGTTAATATTTATCCCCGGAATCGAGCAAAGAATTATCGCTCTTAATCAGATTTCTTTTACGTGTGTGGAGTCCGTGTTTGTTTTCAGATAAATTGAAGGCAAATAGTGATAAACTTTACTCCATAAAAAATGTGATACATGCGATACTTGTTTCTTGACCAAATGAATATTCAGTTAATGTTAATCGTAATTGTTTGTATTTTATTGATTTCATTGTATGAACTCATGGCTCAGTCGAGCATTGCCGCTCATGGAGTGCGTATAAGTTAGGAGTCTGACATCTTTTCTATTGATTTTATCTAGATCCTGCCATTCACCTTCTTGTTGTGCAAATTAATGATGCTATCATATAATTTTTACATTCGCCTCCATGACGTTTCGTTGTGTACGTACAAAAACTCACACGCACTTACGAACATAACATATAATACATGTACATGTATAGATAGATGTGTTTGTTTATTTACGTATGTATGCATGTATGTATGCGTGTTTTTATGTAATATAGGAATGAACTGCAATGAAAATCTCTCTCTCTCTCTCTCTCTCTCTCTCTCTCTCTCTCTCTCTCTCTCTAATAACAACGACCTTGTGTATCATTGACATGAAATAAGTATCATTTCGCATGTGACCAAGCGTCACTCGTGACCATCTAAGTCATTTCTCCGCCTTTTCTTTTTGTTTTCTTGGTCTCCCATTAGCGAAGCTGGAGGGTTTTCTCTCTCTCTCTCTCTCTCTCTCTCTCTCTCTCTCTCTCTCTCTCTCTCTCTCTCTGTGTGTGTGTGTGTGGTTTTGTCTTTGCTGTGTATCAATAAATTGAACCAAGAGAGAAATAAGGAAATTTTAAATGTATATGAAAATTGTTCTCTCTCTCTCTCTCTCTCTCTCTCTCTCTCTCTCTCTCTCTCTCTCTCTCTCTCTTTGTTTTGTTTGTTTTGATTTTGTTTATGCTGTGAAACAATAAATTGAACCAGAAGAGAAATAAGGAAATTTTAAATGTATATGAAAATTGTTCTCTCTCTCTCTCTCTCCTCTCTCTCTCTCTCTCCTCTCTCTCTCTCTCTCATTTTTTATTTTTTTAATGGCAGAGTAGATGGAATCAGGGAAGGAAATTTTGAATGTACCAACCAATTTCAGAAGAGGTATAAAAATCGTTGTCTTAAATGCCTCTTCTATCGGGCAGTTTTAGGGCACTAGTTATCCTGGTGATTATTCTAGCAGCCGTATAACCCTTTATAAAATACAATGCAACAATTTAATGGAAATAACTAAATATATATTAATCTGGATTGATTACTCGGTGGAGTTAAAGCAAGAAAGCTTCATAATTTATATATATTTCCCGAAGAAGTTCTGCATTGTTCTGATGACTCATGCTACGATGCCACACAACCCCAAGTAAACACGGAAACTCGATCAACTGCTGATTGCTCCCGTGATTTATAGCTAGTTTAAACTAGCTGGGCGTCGGTACGCCTTAAGACTCATTGCTCTTATGATTTATATCTAGTTTGCCGGCAGAGGTATTCGTCACATTGATCGCTGACAAGGCGCTTGGTCCTATACTGCCACTTTTTTTTTCCTACTTACCGCTGACATGTGCTCGTCGTCTATACTGCCCGGTTTTTTCCTACTTCCGGCCTTTTGAAAATGAAATTGAATTTTGCGTTCAAAAGACTATATGACATTAGCCGTGTCAATCATGGGACATGTCCCTGGCGTTTTGATGGAGTTTGTTAAGTGTCCAGTGAAGTGTTAATTACTCACATCAAAAGATATTTCGACCTCGTCGTTTTTACCGTCACCTGCAGGAGCGGCGAGAGATCTCGGATATTAAGAATATTAAGAAAATTGTCCAAGTTTGATCATTTTAGAGTCGTCATCCCCCCCCCCTCCCACATCCCCCCTTTTCTCTCTCTCTCTCTCTCTCTCTCTCTCTCTCTCTCTCTCTCTCTCTCTCTCTCTCTCTCCGGACGACAATTTAATGTCGCAGTGGAAATTGAAAATTTGCCGGTACAAAGGTAAGAGTATTCTCGATGGCCAAATTGTCATGTAATGAAAATTGCGATAACGATGGATAAGAATAATACAACATTAGGGAGACGGAAATTGGAATAATATTATAATCAGGACATTATACTTGCGTGTCCGTAATCTCACGTCTGTGTATTATGCAACACGCGTGGGAGCGCTTAGACACTCGGAGTATATGTGTGTGTGTATTATATATATATATATATATATATATATATATATATATATATATATATATATATATATATATATATATTTGTGTGTGTGTGTAAATATACATACATACATATATATGCATAATGTATGTGTATGTATGCAAGCAAATGCTACACGTATAACGTAAACATATAGGTTCATTATCTAGCGCTTTCATGTTGCTTTCATGTTTAGTGTTCTACTCGAGACGTGTGAAAAACCAACATTCTTCTTGATTTTCAACTTCTGCTTTTTCACCCGTTACTCACTTTTTTTTTTTTTTTTTTTTTTTTTTTTTTTGTTTTTAAGTATATTGTGGTGCTTGGTGATGTTTTGAGCAGACAGATTGATAGTTAAATAGGTTTCCGTTTAAAAAAAATCTCCATCTAACTCATTTAAAAGATCTGTTTGAAATTTTTTTACGGAACAAAGAATTCAGGCCCCCTCTCACCAGCAAACTAGGACCCTATATATATAGCGACTATGGCCTTATTGCTATTTAATGGGGGCTGCTCTATAAGCAAGAGCCTGTGCAAACAACATTATCACTTCTGTTCAGAACCAACGGACTTCCGTCCAGAAGACGCCTGACGAGACGGTTGAAACTTCAACGCCCTTAGGAAACCCGTATGATGTGAGAACGACTTCGAATCGAAGTTACTGTAGACCTCACATCCGGAAACTCTACGGAAGCACCCAGCCTTGTTTAACTTCCTCCCGTGTGCGTGTGTGTGTGCGGTACAAAAACGTGACGGAGCCTTTCCTATTATTATCAGTTTTATGAACATCGGCCGACTTTTAGCAAAAGTTAGCACTGAAGAAAATTGTACAATAAAAAGAACTGAAAGATCTTTGTATAAAATCAGTCCAACTGATGCGGCCATCCTTTACAACAGAATGATAATATAATGGTGATAATAATTCACAGTTGAACGATACTGCAATACTTCCAAAAATTCCGCCTCAGTGGCGTGATCGGCACGGTCTTGACCTGCCACCTCGGTGGCCGCGAGTTCGATTCTCATGCATTCCATTGAGGCGTTGGTCCCGTTGCTGAATAACCACTGGTTCAATGCAACGTAAAAGCACCATACCTTACCAAAAATCGATTGGTATTAGTATTCGTTTTTCTGGTGTTTTACAACTTTTGTTTTGAGAAGACGAACATAAAACAGATGAATGTTTTATTTTGTCAATTTTTTCTGACCGAGATGAAACACACTTCCAGACATAGAACATGACCCAAGCCAAGGTGAATAATTACGAAACAGAAAGTGGCCACTGTTGTGTGAAGTTTTCGCTGAGGTTGAAAACAGAGGGAAATAGAACTGTGCATATACCCTGCAGAAGAAAAATTCACGGCTGAAAAATTTCATACGTTCGTCTGCTTAATTTTTATAGAATTTATTTGTCTAATTTTATTCACGCGCGCACACAAATAAGGTCACACAGCCACATACATTATATACAATATTATATATCTTATATATATATATATATATATTATATATATATTATTAAATTCATCTAGTTCATCTGTCACATCATTCAGTCACCTAGTTTTCGTGCCCAGTAATTGTCAAATGATTTTTGAAAATTTTATTTGACCTATTTTGAACCCTTCTCCCTCTACGGTGACTTAAGAATTAAAGTTATTTTATCTTTTCACCCCCTCAGTCTCTGTGATTACCAAACCAACCCTGTCCCGTCCGTCTTTTCGTGTTTGCAAAGTTTTATGTAGTTGTCTTCCATTTGTATACCGCCCTCGAGTCGTAATTGCCCCTCCCCGCCCGCCCGCCCCGTACTCTTCTCATACTGCGAATATATATATATATATATATATATATATATATATATTATATATATATATATATTAATATATATATGTATATATATTTAATTTATATTTTTATATATATAATATATACATATATATATATATATATATATATATATTATATATATATATATATATATATAAAAAAAAAAAGAGAGAGAGAGAGAGAGAGAGAGAGAGAGAGAGAGAGAGAGAGAGAGATTCACGAATTCCAAAAATGACGAGGTAATATTTTTCGTCTCCCGCAACCAAAATTGATTTAAAAAAAAAAAACGAAAGCGAAGGGTTTGAGACTGGTTTTGTTTTCCGACCCCCATGAATATTGAATTGCAGCCTTAGACACTCCCTCCGCGCCCGTAATTGCTTGGATAAAATTATTTGTGTGTGAAAAGGAGGCCATCATCAAAATAAGTGTCCAGAAGGGAATGGCGAGATTCGTGGACACACGCACACACACACACACACACACACACACACACACACAGAAACACACTGAGGAAGTTTTAGGCAGTGGCCGTTTTCTTCGCTCTATATTTCTTATTCTTGTGTAAACTACGTTTACTTTTAGGATGTTTATGAATCTATAAATCGAAAGTAAGGCGCTATCGAGTAAGGCTTATGGTTAACGTTACATTTCTTATTGCTAACGAGCTTATGCGCGATGTGAGTTAGGTGTACGCATGGAGATAACATAAACCATACTGTCATTATAAATGGTTATTAACACATACATAAATGGTTATTAATACGGACATAAATGGTTATTTATATATATATATATTACAAACATGAATGGTCATTAATACATACGTTACATACATAAATGGTTATTAATACATGCATGAATGGTTATTAATACATACATTGCATACATAAACGGTTATTAATACAAACATAAATGGTAACTAATACATACATTACATACATAAATGGTTATTAATACATACATAAATGGTAAATAATATGTACACATTACATACATAAATGGGTTATCCTTACACACATATGGCTATTAATACATACATGTGCCCCCAGCATCTAATTTCCTGTATACTACGATATTAAATGTTATCGCATCATTCGTCATCGAGAATAACCCAAACATCACAAGAGTTCAAGGGTGCGTTCTACGCGTTTGTGTCCCAAGGAACTGTGAAGTCACGCGCGAAAGGGCAAATATTTGATCGCTCAGTATATTTTCTTACGCGCGTCGTTGTCGGGACACAATTCGAGTTTTCGGCGCACACAGATACTTTCATTCTATTTTCTTCCGCTTGTTTTTATGGGAAGTATGTTGAATGTCTGGTTGTTATGTCTGCAAATATAATATGTGTGTTTATAATAGGTGTGTATATATATGCATATGCACTTTATGACACATGCACGTCCATGTCAAAATACCTAGTCGACTTTCGAGGTAAATTTGTATGTATTCATGCATACATGCATCTTAAAGTCATTCCATTTTTGAAATATCCCCCCTACTATATAACTAACGTCTTATACTATATAGTATCCAATTTATGGTTTTGGTTTCCGGATTCCCCCCGCCGCGACTTTTGGGGGAATTCGTTTGTATCATATGATCGTCGTTTTGCGATACTCAAATAGATATGAAAATTATTAACTGGTCTGGATTCCAGAATGTAAATGTAACAGTGCGAAAGAATATGAACTAAAGCAGATTTAGTTTAATTCTCAGAAATCTTTCTGAAATAAGATTGGGTACGAAAAATAGCCTGTATTTCAATGACGTCAAGTCATGTACAATCAAACTTTCATTAGGTGTCTGGTGGAGAGAGAGAGAGAGAAGAGAGAGAGAGAGAGAGAGAGAGAGAGAGAGAGAATGAATTGCGAAATCTTGTTACATTCTGTACGTTTATTGTATTTACGCTGTTGAAACTGAAGCAATGAGAAACACAAACAACAACGCATAGTTCCACTTCCGGCAAATAAAGTTATGAAAAGCCAGAAACTTTAGATGACTTGGAACAGGACTGGTGGCTATGTTTATGAAGGAGGTGGGATGGAGGTGGGGTCGCGGGGTGGAGGGGTGGGGTGAAGAAAGCGACTTGATGTTCCGAGACAAAAAAGATTTTCGTCTGTCCGCAGAGCGGAGGAAATCGTCCATAGTGAAAGCGGAGAGTGCTAATTGATACCTTTCTTTTTTTCTGTATGCGACTAGTTCTAGCCCTATTCCTTTTTCCATTTACTCGTTTGTCCCTGGAATAATCTGGAAACTGGGAGACGGCATTTTTTTGCCATTCATTGGCAAAAAAAAAAAAAAAAAAAAAGCTCTATACAAATATTAATTTTTACAATTCCATTTTCTTTGTAACAGATACGACATTGCACATGACTAACGCATGACAAGGTAACACATAACCGGTTAGTGACATCACCAGTAGACGTAAGGTTGTAAAAGGTTTTTTTTTTTACCATAGAGTTTTTTCATTCAAGAAGGGTTTGTCTTTACGCCTTAGTCCACTATATGAAATAAATAAACGATTCACAATTCATCATTATATTATTCATCATCACATCTTGAATTTTTTTTTTTTTTTTTGTTATTCGCTTTCATTTCACCATAATTAACACAAGTATCTGCTGTTTTTGGGAACATTGAAGATTCATGATAATTAGTGTGTTTTTCTCTCTGATATAATTACCATATGAAGAAAAACGGACATTTTGTGCTGAAAATATCAACTAGCTGTCAAGCCTTCGCGTGGGATATGTAATGCCATTTTGAAAGTCTGCGATAATGAAAATGTAATGATGTTTTCAAGTTTGCCTCTCGTATGCAAGAGGAAGACTAGCAGGCATCAAAATAGCATGAAAGGTGATCGAGACGACCTATATATAATGGTGTAGATACCCACATAAGACCGGTTACCTAATATACTAACATTATATATGAGTATATATAGACACATTGATATAAATATGTTTATATACACATAAATATATAGCCTATATATAAATAGGTATACATATATTTTATACATATGTAAGTATATTTATAAGTGTATATATACTTATTTATAATGTTAGTATATCAGATAACCGTTGTTGTAGGTATCTACACATTACATATAGTCTTGATTACATATATGTAGATAATATATATATATATATATATATATATATATATATATACATATATATGTTATGTATAATATATATATATATATATATATATATATATTCATTGTCTCGCATTTCATGTTTTCGCTATTCACTATCTTGATTGAGGGCGCCGTATTGAATTCTTCATCTTGAAACTTATCAGAACAGATTGCGTTTATGGTTATCGAAGAAAAAAAAGTATTTTGAACAACAGCAAGTCCACAGGATAGGTACGGAGAGAATGTGGAGATGCTACAACAGTTTAATAAGGATCAGTATCCCTATAACTAAGGCAGAAAGTGCCCAGGGCTCTCGGTGTGGTTTGTGATGTGCATCGAAGCCATTAAAATTTTAGCATGTTTACTTGTTATTTTTTGGTATGATATAGACTAATTAGATTTAGTTATTGAAATTTGGTATAATTCCGGAGTTAGTCAATCCTAAATTTTGTTTTTTTTTTTTTTTTTTTTTTTTTTTTTTTTTTTTTTTTTTTTTTTTTTTTTTTTTTTTTTTTTTTTTTTTTTTTTTTTTTTTTTTTTTTTTAGGATCCCTGCTTAAATCCCATGCAGATAAATGGCAAAATAGAAAAATCAGCCGTAGCGAATAACACAGTCTATTTTACAATAACTTTTGTATCTGGCCTGATTTTGAGCAACGATTAGGAAATTCGATAGGGTGGCATCGCCCTGGTTTTGTTGGATATTTTATCAATATTTAACGCAACATTCTTTAGAATTCTAGATGTTGAGGTGTATTCTCTCTCTCTCTCTCTCTCTCTCTCTCTCTCTCTCTCTCTCTCTCTCTTTCTCATTTTAGAACGGCAGTAGGCGAATTTTATAACTAAGTAAATCCTTCTGTCACAGATGTAGTTTTATTGTGGATTCGACTGAATTTTCTCAAAAGAGAGCAGTTGTTTTCCTTGAGAATCTGGATTCATTTCCGGACATCTTTTGCAGTAAAAAGTAAAATACGGATCTTTGCGGTTTACCCACGTGATGTGTTCTTCCATTGCCTTCATTTTATTACCAGAACACAACTTGCTTCTCATTTCTGACTGATGAAGACAATTCAAGAAGTTTGCTGGAGAAGCAGCGTAAGTAACACAGGAACTCACTTACCTGGTACCTCAGTTTGGGTGACATTTGAAGCAGCTTTGAATGTTATTTTCCAAAACACCTATTTAATAATAATTTTATTTAAAGAACTCCGCTTTCATTTTCATGACTCAGCTTGATATCTTAATTTGTTTTAGGAATTTTATAAACTTTTATTGTACTTTATATAAACAACTATTATCTTGAAAGTGTGAACACCGTATAATCCCGAAGTCGGTGATAATTGGCTGCTTGGAAATTAAAGAGTTCTGGGAACCATACAATAAATTCTAGAGAGATTACACGATAATACTTGCGATATAGATCCGATTGTACCTTTGAAACAGCTAATAAGAAGTCAGTGTAGTATTATGAAAAATCACAGGTGATTGAAGATGTATGTAACACTGTTGAAGCATCATTGTTTCTGCAATTATCTTTGGATCTGTCATACATTTTCAAATTTATTTTAACTTAACTCCCTGTGATATGATAGGGTTAATGATATAAATAACCTTTCTTGATATTCTCAATACATTCGTATGTTAGCCGTGAAAGTTGGCTTTCAGTCATACTTTCAGTATTATTTTGTAATGAATTAGAGATTCTTCTCACCCAATTTGGGCCATCTCGCCCCATTGTAACCTCGTGAGGTGGATCGAAAGTTAGATTTTCAAGAAGAAGCGACGACACAGCTCCAGTGTCCGTCTTTGGTTCTCCTTTAAACTTGGGGAAGACTTGGATGAGGAGGAGGTGGGGAAGACATTAAGGTGGAGAGCTAGTAGGAGGGGTGGTAGGGCGAGGAGGAGGAGCTGGGGTTAACAGCAGGAGAAAGAGGTCGTGGTTAGGTTTAAAAATCTCATGACGTAACCTTTACATACCCAGAGAGTGCAGCATTTATCGCAGAATTTGCAATGCGCGTTTCTGGCCGAGGTGACGGATGATGACGCAGTTTTTTTTAAGCCATTTGTAACGTCTGTTTGCCCAGTAGTGAATTTCTGTACACTATGCACACGTTCTCATTGAAATAGACCATTATATATCATACCAAATGACCTGTGGTTGTCTGTTGTCTATTACGAGTAAAACAATAGTACTATTTTATGCCAAGTTACTTCATGTCCCCCCTGCTCAGGTCGTTGAATAATAACGCACTGACCCGGACTTTCTTTTACTCCTTTTCCTTCCTCTTTTTAATCCCCCTCAGCCCCTTTTCACCCTACACACACTTTATTTTTTTCTTCACCCCTCCCCCATTTGTGAAATTAATCACGAGGTTTACACCAGGCACGGGAAATAAATGGCTGTAATGTCGTGAGATCTTAGCCGGGGTTTTTCTTTATATTTCTGTGACCTGTCCCGCTCTCTGCTGGTACATTGTTAACTGGAAAGGAACAGTAATATTTCCTTTTTTCTTCTTTTTTTTTATTCCCTTTCGTGCGCTTGTGAATTTCCGTTCAAATGGCCAAAGGAGCATGTGTTTAGATTTCTAAGAGTTCTCACGTTCTTAAAAAAAAATTTTTTCCCATTTTTCATTTACTTGAAGTCATTTCATTGTTCTTAGTGATGGATGCTATTTTGTTCGCAATGCATCGTGGGAGCTGAAGATCCGATTTTAAATGCAATTTACTTTATAATTCGCACTAGTTCTATGCAAGTAATAAATCGACCGTAACGCTGAAAAGTAAAATGAATAATATTCTCTCTCTCTCTCTCTCTCTCTCTCTCTCTCTTCTCCTTCTTCTTCTTCTTCTTCTTCTTCTTCTTCTTCTTATTCCGAGGGCTGTCCTGAGTGAATCTGTTACAAGGCTTTCGTAAGATTTCTACCCCTGAGGAAAACACCTTAGAATTAAAAAGGTGTTGACATGAGCTTTTCCCTGGGGGCTCCGGAGCCTTAACTTTCTAAATTGCTCGAACGTTCAAGTTCAATACTAGAAAGAATTGCTAAGAGAAAGAAAAGAAGGAATCAACACAAACAAATCACTGGAGTTTTTCCCTTCTCTCTTCCTTTTTTTTTTTATCATTCTCTTTCGACAAATATCGAAAAGCATGTGATTTATGTCTTGTTATGTTTTACCCGCGACAAAGTATTAGGTTTCAGATTGGTGAAAGCGATAAGTTTCTCCGATGGAAAGTTTGGGGTTTTTCCTCCGTAGAATACTGATTGCCGCTCCGTCCGCGTCTAAGTAGAAGAGCGCTCGTTGAGCCCGCTGTGAGTGTCTGTGTATTAAGGTAGGCGTTTGTTGTCAGGTATCTAGTTATGGAAATGATTTTCATTTTTAGGTCACCAATATCCATCAAGTAACCGATCATTACTTGTAATTTCTCCTTTCATGGTGTGTAGATTGGACGAGTGGTTTACGTGCTCGCCTACCGATTCGGTAGGCCCGAGTTCGATTCCCCGCTCTGCCAACGTGGAATCAGAGGAATTTGTTTCTGGTGATTAGAAATTAATTTCTCGATATGATGAGCAATGGATCCCACAGTAAGCTGTAGGTCCCTTTGCTCGGTAACCAATTGGTTCCTTGCTACGTTAAAATCAGCTCAGTGGTCTGGTTAAACTAAGATATACTTTTTTTCCCCGGTGAATGTGCATGAGTGATGGTAAACAAAACAAAAATAATCTTCGAGAAATATCGCATTGTCCTGTCTGTTCCCCTCTTAAACGCTCTTGAGTCTGTGCGCTGACAGTTGAAGAAAGGGTGTCTGTGTACCTTCGGGGGTTTGGAGGCTGGGATGGAGGGGGGAGGGGGCGGGCGCCAGACTGGTCACATATGTAAGAAGAGTGGAAGTGACGTTTTCTAATTGATCTAGTTATCTAAGTTCCCCATTTCCAGTCAGCAAGCGTCCGTGGAGGAGGTCAAGTGAGGTCGGTCGGTAGGAAAAACATGTCGTTGCCTCCTCCTTGTAATTGGGTCCCTAATCCAACACATAAAAAAAGAGGGGGGGCGGGGGCTGGCCTGGTTAAAGGCCAGTAGGAGTTTAAATACGTGCTGAAGAAAGGATTTATGTTTGGTCTCTCGCTCCTCATTTTATTACTTGTTGAACATCTGTTGTTGATGTTACTAAGAATGGCGTTATTACTTATTATCTTGTTTGTTAGTAGCAGTAGCACTCAGCATTTTAATAACTATAAATTTATTAAAGGCCGTGGCTGATAGAAATCATCGGAAAAAACACTTTTGGTCAGTTAACTCTTTCGTCATTTTGGTCAGTTAACTCTTTCATCTTTTTGGTCATTTAACTCTTTCGTCATTTTGGTCAGTTAACTCTTTCATCTTTTTGGTCATTTAACTCTTTCATCTTTTTGGTCAGTTAACTCTTTCGTCACTTTGGTCAGTTTAACTTTCTTTTCGTCCATTTTGGTTTCGTTAACGTCTTTCGTCCACTTTTGGTCAGTTAACTCATTCATCGTTTTGGTCATTTAATCTTTCGTTCATTTTGCGTCAGTTCACTCTTTCATCTTTTGGTTCAGTTAAACTCTTTCGTCATTTTGGTCAGTAACTCTTTCTCTTTTGTCAGTTAAACCTTTCGTTTTTTTTTTTTTTCATTTGCTGTCAGTTAACTCTTTAAATCTTTTGGTCAGTTAACTCTTTCGTCACTTTGTGTCAGTTAACTCTTTCGTCATTTTGGTCAGTTAACTCTTTCATCTTTTTGGTCAGTTAACTCTTTCGTCATTTTGGTCAGTTAACTCTTTCATCTTTTTGGTCAGTTAACTCTTTCGTCACTTTGGTCAGTTAACTCTTTCGTCATTTTGGTCATTTAACTCTTTCATCTTTTTGGTCAGTTAACTCTTTCGTCACTTTGGTCAGTTAACTCTTTCGTCATTTTGGTCAGTTAACTCTTTCGTCATTTTGGTCAGTTAACTCTTTCATTCTTTGGGTTCATTTAACTTTCGTCATTGGTCAGTTAACTCTTTCATCTTTTTGGTCAGTTAACTCTTTCGTCATTTTGGTCAGTTAACTCTTTCGTCATTTTGGTCATTTAACTCTTTCATCTTTTTGGTCATTTAACTCTTTCATTCTTTTGGTCAGTTAACTCTTTCGTCATTTTGGTCAGTTAACTCTTTCGTCACTTTGGTCAGTTAACTCTTTCATCTTTTGGTCAGTTAACTCTTATCTTTTGGTTTCAGTTAACTCTTCATCTTTTGGTCATGTTAACTCATCTTTTGGTCAGTTAACTCTTTCATCTTTTTGGTCATTTAACTTTCATCTTTTTGGTCAGTTAACTCTTTCATCTTTTTGGTCAGTTAACTCTTTCGTCACTTTGATCAGTTAAGTTTCGTCATTTTGGTCAGTTAACTCTTTCGTCATATTGGTTAGTTAACTCTTTCCGTCATTTTTGGTCCAGTTAAAGTCTTTCGTCATTTTGGTTAGTTTAAGCCTTTCGTTCATTTGGTTAGTTAACTCTTTTCGTCATTTTGGTCAGTTAACTCTTTCGTCATTTTGGTCAGTTAACTCTTTCGTCATTTTGGTCAGTTAACTCTTTCGTCATTTGGTCAGTTACTCTTTCGTCCTTTTGTCAGTTAACTTCTTTCGTCATTTTGGTCAGTTACTCCTTTCGTCTTTTGGGTCAGTTAACTCTTTCATAATTTTTGGTCAGTTATAGCTCTTTCGTCATTTGTCAGTTAAGTCCTTTCGTCATTTGGTTTTCAGTTACTCTGTTCGGTCATTTTGGTTAGTTAACTCTTTTCGTCATTTTGGTCAGTTAACTTCTTTCGTCATCCTTTGGTCAGTTTAAAATTCTTTCTTTCGTCATTTTTTGGTAGTTTAAGTCATTTCCAGTCATTTTGGTCAGTTAACCTCTTTCAGTTCTTTTTGGTCAGGTTTACTCTTTCATCTTTTTGGTCATTTAACTTTCATCTTTTTGGTCAGTTAACTCTTTCATCTTTTTGGTCATTTAACTTTCATCTTTTTGGTCAGTTAAGTCTTTCATCTTTTTGGTCAGTTAACTCTTTCGTCACTTTGATCAGTTAAGTTTCGTCATTTTGGTCAGTTAAAACTCGTTTCGTCATATTGGTCAAGTTTAAACTCTTTCGTCCATTTTGGTCAGTTAACTCTTTCATCTTTTTGGGTTTCATTTAACTCTTGTTCGTCTTTTGGTCAGTTAAACTCTTTCGTCATTTTGGTCAGTTTAACTCTTTCGTCATTCTTTTGGTCAAAGTTAACTCTTTCGTCATTTTGGTTTTAGTTAAGCTTTCTGTTCGCATTTTGGTTAGTTAACTCTTTCGTACATTTTGGTTAGTTTAAGAAAGTCTTTCGTCATTTTGGTCAGTTAAGCCTTTCGTCATTTTGGTCAGTTAACTCTTTCGTCATTTTGGTTAGTTAACTCTTTCATCTTTTTGGTCAGTTAAGTCTTTCGTCATTTTGGTCAGTTAAGTCTTTCGTCATTTTGGTTGTTAACTTCGTCATTTTGGGTTAGTTAGTCTTTCGCATTTTGGTTCAGTTAAGCCTTCGGTTTTTTCATTTTGGATCAGTTAAACTCTTTCGTTTACATTTTGGTTAGTTACTCTTTCATCTTTTTGGTTCAGTTTAACGTCCGTTCGCATTTTGGTTCCAGTTAAGTCTTTCGTCATTTTGGTAGTTAACTCTTTTCGGTCATTTTGGTCATTAACTCCTTTCGTCATTTTTGGTCAGTTTTTTTTTAACTCTTTCGTTTCATTTTTGGTTTTAGCTTAACTCTGTTTCGGTCATTTTGGTTAGTTAAAGTCTTTCGTTTCATTCTTTTTGGTCAGTTAAGTCTTTCGTTTCATTTGGCATTTAAGTCTTTCGGTCATTTGGATAAAGTTACTCTTTCATTTCTTTTGGTCATTAACTCTTTCGCATTTTTGGTCAGTTAAGTCTTTCGTCATTTTGGTCAGTTAAGTCTTTCGTCATTTTGGATAGTTAACTCTTTCATCTTTTTGGTCAGATAACTTTCGTCATTTTGGTCAGTTAAGTCTTTCGTCATTTTAGATAGTTACTCTTTCATCTTTTTGGTTCAGATATACTTTCGTCATTTTGGTACAGTTAAGTCTTTCGCATTTTGGTGCAGTGTAACTCTTTCGTCATTTTGGTCAGTTGAAGATCCTTTCGTCATTTTTGGTTATTAATTCTTTCATCATTTGTGGTCAGTTAAAGTCTTTTCGTCATTTTGGTCAGTTAACTCTTTCGTCATTTTGGTCAGTTAAACTCTTTCGTCATTTTGGTCAGTTAACTCTTTCGTACCCCCCCCCCCCCCCCCCCCCCCAATTTTGGTTAGTTAATTCTTTCATCCATTTTGGTCAGGTTTAATTCTTTCGTCATTTTGGTCAGTTACGTCTTTCGTCATTTTGGTCATTTAGAGTCTTTCGTCATTTTTGTTCAGTTAACTCCTCGTCATTTGGTCAAGTTTTAAAGTCGTATTTCATTCTTTTTGGTCAGTTTAACTCTTTCGGTCATTTGTCATTTAAACTCTTTCATCTTTTTTGGTCAGTTAAACTCTTTCGTTTCATTTTGGTCATTAACTCTTTCTTCCTTTTTGTTTCAGGTAAACATCTTTCGTCAATTTTGTCATTTAAACTCTTTCAATCTTTTGTCTTTAACTCTTTCGTCATTTTGGGTCAGTTAACTCTTTCGTCCTTTTTGGTCATTTATTCGTTTCGTGTCATTTTGGTTTATTATTCTTTCTCATTTTGGTCAGTTAAGTCTTCGTCTTTTTGGTCTTAAAGTCTTTCGTCATTTTGGTCCAGTTAAGTCTTTCGTTCTTTTTGGTTCAGATTAATTAACTTTCACCTCTTTCGTCATTTTGGTCATTTAAGTCTTTTTCGTATTTTGGTCGTTAAGTCTTTCGTTCATTTTGGGTTGGGTACCCTCCCCCCCAGTTAAAACTCTTTTTCGGTCATTTTGGTCAATTAACTCTTCGTCTTTTTGGTGGTTTCAGTTTTAACTCTTTCTCATTTTGGTCAGTTAACTCTTTCGCTTTTTTGGTTCCGTTAAGTCTTTCGTCATTTTGGTTTAGGTTAATTCTTTCATCATTTTGGTCATTTAAGTCTTTCGTCATTTTGTTTCAGTTAACTCTTTCGCATTTTGGTTTTCGGTTAACTCTTTCGGTTAACTCTTTTCGTTTCATTTTGTCAATTTTACGGCTTTCATCATTGTTTGGTTCAAGTTCAACTCTTTCGTTTCATTTTGGTCATTAACTCTTTTCGGTCATTTTGGTTCAGTTACCTTCTTTCGGTTTGCTTTTTGGTCATTTAACTCTTTTCGGTCATTTTGGTTCAAGTTAACTCTTTCGTTTCCCTTTTTGGTCAGTTTTAGTCTTTCGTCATTTTGGTTGTTTAAATTCGTTTTCATTTCTTTTGGATCGTTATCTTTCGTCTTTTTGGTCATTTAAGTCTTTCGTCTTTTTGGTTCAAGTTACTCCTTTCGTTCATTTTGGTTTCAGTTAACTCTTTCGTCATTTTGGTCGTTAACTTCTTTCGTCATTTTGGTCAATTAACTCTTTCGTCTTTTTTGGTCAGGTTAAACTCTTTCGTCATTTTGGTTCATTAACTCTTTCGTCATTTTTGGTCAGTTAAACTCTTTCGTTCATTTTTGGTCAGTTAACTCTTTCTTTTTTCTTTTTGGTCAGTTAACTCTTTCGTTCATTTTGGTCAGTTAGAAGTCTTTCGCATTTTGGTCATTAACTCTTTCGTCTTTTTGGTCAGTTAAGTCTTTCGTCATTTTGGTTAGTTAATTCTTTCATCATTTTGGTCAGTTAAGTCTTTCGTCATTTTGGTCAGTTAACTCTTTCGTCATTTTGGTCAGTTAACTCTTTCGTCATTTTGGTCAATTAACTCTTTCATCATTTTGGTCAGTTAACTCTTTCGTCTTTTTGGTCAGTTAACTCTTTCGTCATTTTGGTCAGTTAACTCTTTCGTCATTTTGGTCAGTTAACTCTTTCGTCATTTTGGTCAGTTAACTCTTTCGTCTTTTTGGTCAGTTTAAGTTCTTTCGTCTTTGGTTAGTTAATTCTTTTTCATCTTTTGGTCAGTACGTCTTTCGTCTTTTGGTCATTAAGTCTTTCTCTTTTTGGTCAGTTAACTCTTTCGTCCATTTGGGGTCAGTTACTCTTCGTCATTTGGTCAGTTAACTCTTTCGTCTTTTTGGTCAATTAACTCTTTCGTCTTTTTGTCATTTAACTCTTTCGTCATTTTGGGGGACATTAACCTTTCGTCATTTTGGTCAGTTAGCTCTTTCGGCATTTTGGTCAGTTTAACTCTTCGTCTTTTTGGTCAGTTAACTCTTCGTAATTTTGGTCATTAAGTCTTTCGTCTTTTGTCAGTTACTCTTTCGTCTTTTGTCAGTTTAACCTCTTTCGTCTTTTTGGTCAGTTAACTCTTTCGTCTTTTTGGTCAGTTAACTCTTTCGTCATTTTGGTCAGTTAACTCTTTCGTCATTTTTGGTCAGTTAAGTCTTTCGTCATTTTGGTCAGTTAACTCTTTCGTCATTTGGTCCATTAATCCTTTCGTTCATTTGGTCATTTAACTCTTTCGTCATTTTTGGTCAGTTAACTCTTTCGTCTTTTTGTCATTAACCTCTTTCGTCCTTTTTGGTCAGTTAAGTCCTTTTCGTCATTGTTGGTCAGTTAACTCTTTCGTCTTTTTGGTCAGTTAACTCTTTCGTCTTTTTGGTCAGTTAACTCTTTCGTCATTTTGGTCAGTTAACTCTTTCGTCATTTTGGTCAGTTAACTCTTTCGTCTTTTTGGTCAGTTAACTCTTTCGTCATTTTGGTCAGTTTAACTCTTTTCCCCCCGTCCCTTTTGGTCAGTTAAGTCTTCGTCATTTGGTCAGTTAACCGCTTTCGTCTTTTGGTCCATTACTCTTTCGCTTTTTGGTCAGTTAACTCTTTCGTCATTTTGGTCAGTTAAGTCTTTCGTCATTTTGGTCAGTTAACTCTTTCGTCATTTTGGTCAGTTAACTCTTTCGTCTTTTTGGTCAGTTTTAACTCCTTTCGTTTCTTTTTGTCAGTTAAGTCCTTTTCGTCATTTGGTTCAGTTAAGTCTTTCGTCATTTTGGTTTCAGTTAACTCTTCGTCTTTTTGGTCATTAACTCTTTCGTCTTTTGTCATTTTAACTTTCTTTTGTCATTTTTGGTCAGTTAACTCTTTCGTCTTTTTGGGGTTCATTAATTCCCCTTTCGTCTTTTGTCAGTTAAGTCTTTCGTCATTTTTGGTCCAGTTAACTCTTTTCGTCATTTTGGTCAGTTAAGTCTTTGCGTCAATTTTGGGTCAGTTTCAAAAGTCTTCATCTTTTGGTTTTTTCAGTTTTCTTTTCGGTCATTTTGGTCATTTAAAGTCCTTTCGTCATTTTGGTCAGTTAACTCTTTCGTCATTTTGGTCAGTTAAGTCTTTCGTCATTTTGGTCAGTTAACTCTTTCGTCTTTTTGGTCAGTTAACTCTTTCGTCTTTTTGGTCAGTTAACTCTTTCGTCATTTTGGTTTCGTTAAGTCCTTTTCGGTCATTTTGGTTCAGTTACCTCTTTCCGTCCTTTTTGGTCCAGTTTACCTCTTTTCGTCATTTTTGGTCAGTTTAACTCTTTCGTCATTTTGGTTTCAGTTAACTCTTTTCGTCTTTTTGGTCAGTTAACCTCTTTCGTCATTTTTGTCAGTTTTAACTCTTTCGTCATTTTGGTCAGTTTAAGTCTTTTCGTCATTTTTGGGTCAGTTAACTCTTTCGTCCTTTTTGGTCAGTTTAACTCTTTCGTTTCTTTTTTGGTCCAGTTAACTCTTTTTCGGTCATTTTGGTTCAGTAACTCTTTTCGTCTTTTTGGTTCAGTTAAACTCGTTTACGTCTTTTTTGGTTTCAGTTAACTCTTTCGGTCATTTGGTCATTAACTCTTTCAGTCTTTTTGGTCAGTTAACTCCTTTCGCATTTTTGGTCAGTTAACTCTTCGTCATTTGGTCAGTTAAACTTCTTTCGTCTTTTTGGTCGTTAACCTTTCGTCATTTTTGGTCAGTTAACTCTTTCGTCATTTTGGTCAGTTAAGTCTTTCGTCATTTTGGTCAGTTAACTCTTTCGTCATTTTGGTCAGTTAACTCTTTCGTCATTTTGGTAGTTACTCTTTCGTCATTTTGTCATGTACTCTTTCGTCTTTTTGGTCAGTTAACTCTTTCGTCTTTTTGGTCAGTTAAGTCTTTCGTCATTTTGGTCAGTTAACTCTTTCGTCTTTTTGGTCAGTTAACTCTTTCGTCTTTTTGGTCAGTTAACTCTTTCGTCATTTTGGTCAGTTAACTCTTTCGTCATTTTGGTCAGTTAACTCTTTCGTCTTTTTGGTCAGTTAACTCTTTCGTCTTTTTGGTCAGTTAACTCTTTCGTCATTTTGGTCAGTTAAGTCTTTCGTCATTTTGGTCAGTTAACTCTTTCGTCTTTTTTGGTCATGTTTAACTCTTTCGCTTTTGGCAGTTACTTCTTCGTCATTTTGGTCAGTTAGTCTTTCGTCATTTTGGTCAGTTAACTCTTTCGTCCATTTTGGGTCAGATTAACTCCTTTCGTCTTTTTGGTCAGTTAACTCTTTCGTCTTTTTGGTCAGTTAAGTCTTTCGTCATTTTGGTCAGTTAAGTCTTTCGTCATTTTGGTCAGTTAACTCTTTCGTCTTTTTGGTCAGTTAACTCTTTCGTCATTTTGGTCAGTTAACTCTTTCGTCATTTTGGTCAGTTAACTCTTTCGTCTTTTTGGTCATTAATCTCGTCATTTTGGTCAGTTTAAGTCTTTTCGTCATGTTGTCATTACTCTTTCGTTCATTTTGTCAGTTAAAAAAGGGTTTTTCCTTTTTTTTTCGTCATTTTGGTCAGTTTAAGTCTTTCATCTTTTTGGTCAGTTTAATTCTTTCGTCATTTTGTCGTAAGTCTTCGTCATTTTTGGTCAGTTACCTCTTTCGTCCCATTTTGTCAGTTAAGTCTTTCGTCATTTTGGGGGCACCAAGTGTCACTCTTTCATCTTTTTGGTCAGTTAATTCTTTCGTCATTTTGGTCAGTTAAGTCTTTCGTCATTTTGGTCAGTTAACTCTTTCGTCATTTTGGTCAGTTAAGTCTTTCGTCATTTTGGTCAGTTAACTCTTTCATCTTTTTGTCAGTTAATTCCTTTCGTCATTTTGGTCCAGTTAACTCTTCGTCATTTTGGTCATTTTAACTCTTTCGTCATTTTGGGTCATTTAAGTCTATTCGTCATTTTGGTCAGTTAAGTCTTCGTCATTTGGTCAGTTTACCTCTTTCGTCTTTTTGCAGTTTAAATTCTTTCTCATTTTTGTCAGTTAAGTTTCGTCTTTTGGTCATTTCAACTCTTTTCGTCTTTTGTCATTTAAGTCTTGTCTTTTGGTCAGTTACTCTTTCATCTTTTGGTCAGATAATTCTTTCGTCATTTTGGTCAGTTAACTCTTTCGTCATTTTGGTCAGTTAAGTCTTTCGTCATTTTGGTCAGTTAACTCTTTCATTTTTTTGGTCAAATAATTCTTTCGTCATTTTGGTCAGTTAACTCTTTCGTCATTTTGGTCAGTTAACTCTTTCATCTTTTTGGTCAAATAATTCTTTCGTCATTTTGGTCAGTTAACTCTTTCGTCATTTTGGTCAGTTAACTCTTTCGTCATTTTGGTCAGTTTTACTCGTCATCTTGGTCAGTTAAGTCTTCGTCATTTTAGGTCAGTTAAACTCTTCGTCTTTTGGTCAGTTAACTATTTCGTACTTTTGGTCAGGAACTCTTTCGTCATTTTGGTCAGTTAAGTCTTTCGTCATTTTGGTCAGTTAACTCTTTCGTCATTTTGGTCAGTTAACTCTTTCGTCTTTTTGGTCAGTTAACTCTTTCGTCTTTTTGGTCAGTTAAGTCTTTCGTCATTTTGGTCAGTTAAGTCTTTCGTCATTTTGGTCAGTTAACTCTTTCGTCTTTTTGGTCAGTTAACTCTTTCGTCTTTTTGGTCAGTTAACTCTTTCGTCATGTGGTTCAGTTTAACTCTTTTGTCTTTTTGGTCAGTAATTCTTTCGTAATTTTGGCCCCAGGTAAGCTTCGTCATTTTGGTCAGTTAACTCTTCGTCATTTTGGTCAGTTTAAGTCTTTCGGCATTTTGGCAGTTAAGTCTTTCTCTTTTTGGTCAGTTAATTCTTTTTTTTTTTTTTTTTGTCATTTTGGTCAGTTAAGTCTTTCGTATTTGGTCAGTAACTTTTTCGTATTTTGGTCAGTTACGTCTTTCGTCATTTGTCAGGTTAACTCGTCATCTTTTTGGTCAGTTAATTCTTTCGTCATTTTGGTCAGTTAAGTCTTTCGTCATTTTGGTCAGTTAACTCTTTCGTCATTTTGGTCAGTTAAGTCTTTCGTCATTTTGGTCAGTTAACTCTTTCATCTTTTTGGTCAGTTAATTCTTTCGTCATTTTGGTCAGTTAACTCTTTCGTCATTTTGGTCAGTTAACTCTTTCGTCATTTTGGTCAGTTAACTCTTCGTCATTTGTCAGTTAAGGCATTTCTGTCATTTTGGGTCAGTAAGTCTTTCGTCATTTTGGTCAGTTAACTCTTTCGTCTTTTTGGTCAGTTAATTCTTTCGTCATTTTGGTCAGTTAAGTCTTTCGTCATTTTGGTCAGTTAACTCTTTCGTCATTTTGGTCAGTTAAGTCTTTCGCCTTTTGGTCCGTTAACTCTTTCAACTTTTGGTCAGAGTTAATTCTTTCGTCATTGCAAGTCAGTTAACTCTTTCGTCATTTTGGTCAGTTAAGTCTTTCGTCATTTTGGTCAGTTAACTCTTTCATTTTTTTGGTCAAATAATTCTTTCGTCATTTTGGTCAGTTAACTCTTTCGTCATTTTGGTCAGTTAACTCTTTCATCTTTTTGGTCAAATAATTCTTTCGTCATTTTGGTCAGTTAACTCTTTCGTCATTTTGGTCAGTTAACTCTTTCGTCATTTTGAGTTCAGTAATCTTTCATCTTTTTGCGTCAGTTAATTCTTTCGCTCATTTTGCGTCAGTAACTCTTTTTTTCTTCTTTTGTCATTTTGGTCAGTTAGTCTTTCGTCATTTTGGTCAGTAACTTCTTTCATCTTTTGGTCAAATAATTCTTCGTCATGTTGGTCTTTAAGTCTTTCGTCATTTTAGGTCAGTTAACTCTCTTTCATCATTTTGGTCCAGTAACTCTTTCATCTTTTGGTCAAATAATTCTTTCGTCATTTTGGTCAGTTAACTCTTTCGTCATTTTGGTCAGTTAACTCTTTCGTCATTTTGGTCAGTTAAGTCTTTTGTCATTTTGGTCAGTTAACTCTTTCGTCATTTTGGTCAGTTAAGTCTTTCGTCATTTTGGTCAGTTACGGCTTTCGTATTTGTCATTAAGCTATTCATCTCTTTTGGTCAGTAATTCTTTCGTCACATTTTGGTCAGTTAATTAAGTCTTTCGTTCATTTTGGTCAGTAACTCTTTCGTCATTTTGGTCAGTTTAAGTCTTTCGTCATTTTGGAGTTAACTCTTTAATCTTTTTGTCAGTTACTTCTTTCGTCATTTGATGGTCAGTTAAACTCTTTCGTCATTTTTGGTTCCGTTAAGTCTTTCGTCATTTTGGCAGTCTAACTTTTCATCTTTTTGGTCAAATAATTCTTTCGTCATTTTGGTCAGTTAAGTCTTTCGTCATTTTGGTCAGTTAACTCTTTCGTCATTTTGGCAGTTAACTCCTTTCATCTTTTTGGTCAGTTAATCCCTCTTTCGTCATTTTGTCAGTTAAACTCATTTTGTCATTTTGGTCAGTTAAGTCTTTCGTCATTTGGTCAGTTAACTCTTTCACTCTTTTGGCAGTTAATTCTTCGTCATTTGGTAGTAAGTCTTTCGTCATTTTGGTCAGTTAAAACTCTTTCGTCAATTTTGGTCAGTTAATGGTTCTTTCGTCATTTGGTCAGTTAATCATTTCGTCTTTTTGGTCAATAAAATCTTTCGTCTTTTGGTCAATTAAACTCTTTCGTCTTTTGGTCAGGGAAGCTTTCGTCATTTTGGTCAGTAATTCTTCGTCATTTTGGTCGTTAACTTCTTTCGTCTTTTGGTCTAGATTAATCTTCGTATTTTGGTCAGTTAACTCCTTTCGTCTTTTTGGGCAGTTACTCCTCGTCATTTTGGTCAAATTAATTCTTCGTCATTTGGTCAGTTAACCCTTTTCGTCATTTTTGGTCAATTAAACTCTTTCGTTTTTTCGGTCAGGTTAACTCTTCGTCATTTTGGTCAGTTAAATCTTCGTCATTTTGGGTCAGTTAATTCTTCGCATTTTGGTCAGTTAAGTCTTTCGTCATTTTGGTCAGTTAACTCTTTCGTCATTTTGGTCAGTTAAGTCTTTCGTCATTTTGGTCAGTTAATTCTTTCGTCATTTTGGTCAATTAAAACTCTTTCGTCTTTTTGGTTCAAATTAACCTTTCGCTTTGCGTCAGTGTAGTCTTTCGTCATTTTGGGTCAGTTAAATTCTTTCGTCATTCTGGTCAGTTAACTCTTGTCATTTGGTCAGTAACTCTTCGTCTTTTTGAGCAGTTAACTTTCGTCATTTTGGTCAGTTAAGTCTTTCGTCATTTTGGTCAGTTAACTCTTTCGTCATTTTGGTCAGTTAAGTCTTTCGTCATTTTGGTCATTAAGTATTTTCGGTCATTTTGGTAGTTTAACTCTTTCGTTTTGGGCAGTTAAACTCTTTTCGGGCATTTTGCGTTTCAAGTTAACTCTTTCGTCATTTTGGTTCAGTTTAACCCTTTTCGTCATTTGGTTTCGTTAAGTCTTTCGTCTTTTTGCGGTCAAAGTTAACTCTGTTCGCTTTCATTTTGGTCAGTTAACTCTTTCGGTCATTGTTTGGCAAGTTAAACTTCTTTCGTCATTTTTGGTCAGTTAACTTCTTCGTCTTTCTTGGTCAGTTAACTTCTTTGTCATTTTGGTCAGTTAACCTCTTCGCAATTTTGGGCAGTAAATCTTTCCGTCATTTTTGGTCAAAGTTAAGTTCTTTCGTCATTTGGTCAGTTAACTATTCGTCATTTTGGTATTTAACTCTTGCTTCTTTTTGGTCGTCAACTCTTTCGTCATTTTGGTCATTTAACTCTTTCATCTTTTTGGTCAGTTAACTCTTTCGTCATTTTGGTCAGTTAACTCTTTCGTCTTTTTGGTCAGTTAAGTCTTTCGTCATTTTGGTTAGTTAATTCTTTCATCATTTTGGTCAGTTAAGTCTTTCGTCTTTTTGGTCAGTTAAGTCTTTCGTCATTTTGGTCAGTTAAGTCTTTCGTCTTTTTGGTCAGTTAACTCTTTCGTCATTTTGGTCAGTTAAGTCTTTCGTCATTTTGGTCAGTTAAGTCTTTCGTCATTTTGGTCAGTTAAGGTCTTTAGCATTTTGGGTATCAATTAACTCTTTCGTCTTTTTGGTCAGTTAACTCTTTCGTCATTTTGGTCAGTTAACTCTTTCGTCTTTTTTGGTCAGTTAATTCTCGTCATTTTTGGTCAGTTAAGTCTTTCGTCATTTTGGTCAGTTAACTCTTTCGTCATTTTGGTCAGTTAAGTCTTTCGTCATTTTGGTCAGTTAATTCTTTCGTCATTTTGGTCAGTTAACTCTTTCGTCTTTTTGGTCAGTTAACTCTTTCGTCTTTTTGGTCAGTTAACTCTTTCGTCATTTTGGTCAGTTAAGTCTTTCGTCATTTTGGTCAGTTAACTCTTTCGTCTTTTTGGTCAGTTAAGTCTTTCGTCATTTTGGTCAGTTAAGTCTTTCGTCATTTTGGTCAGTTAACTCTTTCGTCATTTTGGTCAGTTAACTCTTTCGTCTTTTTGGTCAGTTAACTCTTTCGTCATTTTGGTCAGTTAACTCTTTCGTCATTTTGGTCAGTTAACTCTTTCGTCATTTTGGTCAGTTAAGTCTTTCGTCTTTTTGGTCAGTTAACTCTTTCGTCATTTTGGTCAGTTAACTCTTTCGTCATTTTGGTCAGTTAACTCTTTCGTCATTTTGGTCAGTTAACTCTTTCGTCATTTTGGTCAGTTTAGTCTTTCCGGCATTTTTGGTCCGTTAACTCTTTCCGTCATTTTGGTCATTTAATTCTTTTCGTCATTTTGGTCATGTTAACCTCTTTCGGCATTTTTGGGTGTCAGTTAAGTCTTTCGTCATTTTGGTTCATGTAACTCTTTCTTCTTTTTGGTCAGTTAATTCTTTCGTCATTTTGGTCAGTTAACTCTTTCTTCTTTTTGGTCAGTTAATTCTTTCGTCATTTTGGTCAGTTAAGTCTTTCGTCATTTTGGTCAGTTAAGTCTTTCGTCATTTTGGTCAGTTAATTCTTTCGTCATTTTGGTCAGTTAATTCTTTCGTCATTTTGGTCAGTTAACTCTTTCGTCATTTTGGTCAATTAACTCTTTCATCTTTTTGGTCAGTTAATTCTTTCGTCATTTTGGTCAGTTAACTCTTTCGTCATTTTGGTCAGTTAAGTCTTTCGTCATTTTGGTCAGTTAGTCTTTCGCGCAGTTTGTCAGTTAAGTCCCTTGCTTGCATTTTTGTCAGTTTTAAGCTTTCGTCATTTTGGCATGTGTAACGTCGTGTCGTCATTTTGGTCAGTTAACTCTTTCGTCATTTTGGTTAGTTAACTCTTTCGTCATTTTGGTCAGTTAACTCTTTTGTCATTTTGGTTAGTTAACTCTTTCATCATTTTGGTCAGTTAAGTCTTTCGTCATTTTGGTCAGTTAAGTCTTTTGTCATTTTGGTTAGTTAACTCTTTCGCCATTTTGGTCAGTTAAGTCTTTCGTCATTTTGGTCAGTTAACTCTTTCGTCATTTTGGTCAGTTAAGTCTTTCGTCATTTTGGTCAGTTAACTCTTTCGTCATTTTGGTCAGTTAACTCTTTCGTCATTTTGGTCAGTTAAGTCTTTCGTCATTTTGGTCAGTTAACCCTTTTACGTCCATTTTGGGGTCATTAACTCTTTCGTCGTTTTGGTCAGTTAACTCTTTCGTCATTTTGGTCAGTTAACTCTTTCGTCATTTTGGTCAGTTAACTCTTTCTTCTTTTTGGTCAGTTAACTCTTTCGTCATTTTGGTCCGTTAACTCTTTCATCTTTTTGGTCAATTAACTCTTTCGTCATTTTGGTCAGTTAACTCTTTCATCTTTTTGGTCAGTTAACTCTTTCGTCATTTTGGTCTTGGAATCACTTTGTAGCGTCATTTGTTTTGTCGAAGGTCTGTGCTTAGTCTTAAGCTCTACGCGACGGAAACTCCCTGCTAAATAGATTGTGACTCAGAGAAAGCAGAGCTTTTTATGTTTTATGTCATGTAGATTTTTACTCTCTAAAGAAAATAACTTCTAAAGAGATTTTGACAGAGACAAGGCAGAGCTTTTTTTAATATAGATTTTATGACGTAAATTTTTATGCTCGAAAAAAAAAATCACTTCTAAAGTGATTTTCACACAGAAAAAGCAGAGCTTTTTATGACTTCTAAAGAGATTTTGACACACAAAGTAGAGCTTTTTATATTATGTAGATTTTGTCATGTAGGTTTAAATGCTCGAAAAAAAAATTGACTTCTACAGAGATTTTAACACAGAAAAAGCAGAGCTTTTTATGACTTCTAAAGAGATTTTGACATACAAAGTAGAGCTTCTTATGGTAAATAGATTTTGTATTGTGTAGCTTTTATGCTCGAAAAAAAATTCACTTCTACAGAGATTTTGACATAAAAAAAGCAGAGCTTTTTATGACATCTCTGAAGAGATTTTTACATACAAAGTAGAGTTTTTTATATTATGTAGATTTTATGTCATGTAGGTTTTTATGCTCGGGGAAAAAAAAAAATTCACTTCTACAGAGATTTTGACACAGAAAAAGCGGAGCTTTTTATGATTTCTAAAGAGATTTTGACTTACAAAGTAGAGCTTTTTATATTATGTAGATTTTATGTCATGTAGGTTTTTATGCTCGAAAAAAAATCACTTCTACACAGACATTTTGACACAGAAAAAGCAGAGCGTTTTAACACAGAGAAACAACCGCTTTTTATATTATAGATTTAATGTTATTTAGATTTTTGTGAAAAAAAAACTTGAGTAAGTTTTAACTTCTTTTCCGGCCTTGCAGTCGACTCTTAATGCTTATTCAGATAAAATCTTATCGTATCGAATAATCAATAAAATGCGCAACCAACCAAAACTGATTGATAGTCATATTGATTCACGCATGTTATTTATGTAAAAATATGAAGTGAATGCGTAAACTAAATTCGTGATAAATTAAAATGGAAGCTACCGTGTTTTACATTGAAAAATGTTCATATTGAATCTTAATTGTAAAGTCATCCTATTCGACTGGGTGGCATTTATAGTGTGGGGTACCGGGTTGCATCCTGCCTCCTTAGGAGCCCATCACTTTTTTCACATGTGTGCTATTTCTAGGAGCCCAATCTTCTGTATTTTTCATTTTACCAGCTAAATTATTATTATTATTATTATTATTTCACAAAAATCTCATAATAGCATGAGTCACTAAAATGGTGAATATATATATTATATATATATACCTATATATATATTATATATATATATATAATATATATATATATAGATATATATATATATACATATATATACCTATATATATATTATATCTATATATATATATATATATATATATATATATATATATATATATCTATATATCTATATATATATATATATATATATATATATCTATATATATATATATATATATATATTATATATATATATACCTATATATATATATATATATATATATATATATATATATAATATATATATATATATATATATATATATATATATCTACATATATATATATAGATATATATATATAATATATATATATATATATATATATATATAATATATGTGTGTGTGTACAAAGCGTTTGTATATACGTATATTTCTAATATGTAGTTACACCAGTGTGGATTTCTACACCATTATTATTATTATTATTATTATTATTATTATTATTATTATTATTATTATTATTATTATTATTATTATTATTATTATTATTATTATATGAACTCTTACTGGACAGGTAAATATATCGATATGCAGCTTCTTGGGCCGGGGAAACTTTGAGGTCGACCAATTTACGAAAAAAAAATATCAATGGAAATAGGAAGATATGCTTATGTACATGGTGAAAGAAAACAAGGCAATCGTAAATTTTACCAACTTATATATGTTATTTCTAACAAATAAATTTATTTTGTTTTATAAGAAAGCAGTAACAAATTCTTGGAATATTTTTTGAAAAATATTTCCGTAAATTTACCGAGAACGAAGATTCAGTAACTTTATTTTTGCGAGTCATAACTCTTACTGCAATTTCATTTCCGTAGATGCAATGGAAAATGCATCTACCTACTTCTTCACAGAATTCTCTTGCAACGTGTTGTTTCTAACAGTTGATGCTTCTTTTGACGTATCCTTTGACGATCTGGTGTATTTCAGTTCAATTGAATAATGTTAACTTATGCAATCTTATTGCCAGTATCATATAAGCATTCAAAATCTTAGCAACTAAAAGGAGTAAAAAAAATATTCGTTTTGTTTCAGGCGGTATTTTTTATGCTTTCCCTGTGGCTGATACTTTCCACTGTGGTCATGCTGCCTGAGAAATTTACGCTATGTATTAGCCGAAAAGAATAAAAAGACCAGGTAAAGTCGGTGGAATACAGAATGTAGCAGAAGCCCATTTTCCTGTCAGCCATATATCGGCAGTATTGCCAATGAAACATGTCAGGAATATAACGGACTTTAGAAATTATGGAATTTATCACGGTAAAATGTATTTACTTATTTATTTATATACATATTGTAATATCAGCTACTTAAGTTGTACCTCGTGGCTCCATTAAAGTAAACATTTGTTTATTAATTACTGTCAATTTTCCATCTGTTCATTTGAGCCTCGAATTTTTGGTTCGAGTTTTGTATTGTTGTGCTTTCCCCACCGAAGAGTGTTATTTGTTGATTGGTACTCCGCCCATGAAAAGTTCTCTTTACTTTCATGTACGAGTGTTGGATTGTTTAAGAGGCGATTTACATATTTTTCGTCTGGATGGAGAGAAGACTGCTTTCGGCTCTCCTGTAGAGAAGTTCTCGCCCTTTTTCACGGCTCGTTGATCGGTGTGGCGATCACAACCTTGCATCATTGTTCTGTTATATTTGGTTGGACGTCTTGCTTTTAGTGGACTCATTTGCTGCTGATGCATCAGTGTCACTGAATGCATACACCTGACCCCCTTTTGTGGCTGCGGTAGCGATCTCGTGCTTCCAAGTGTACCGAGACCATCGTCATCGTCCACATCTTGAGTCCTCTCGACTACTGTTATGGTGACGCCTCTAGGATCATCCTACAAACAGACGTTGTCTCGAGATCTTCTGAGAGTCGTTAGGAGGCCCTTAGGTCATGAAGAAGAGTAAGCTTCCGATTATGTGCCTTCTGTTTATCCAAGAATAGACTCATATCCTTGTGGTTGAGCAATAGTGTCCTGGGACGACTAATAAGCCAGAGTGCCGTCAAAACTATCACTCGTTTGCCAAACTGCTTCAGCGCTGAGATTGTGTTTTTGTCCGAAGCGTGGGAACATATATATGTAATGGTACATCACTGTAAATATTGTGTTCAGTTAGGTTAAGAATGTTCTTCTTTCTTTCATCTCTCACTTATTTCTGACTTAGTGGTTTTTTCTCCCTTCTCCTCGGCACTTTCCCTCTAACTATCTTTTGAGTGAAGGTTAACTGTGAGTCTGAATGGGAGTTGTGTGTGTGACTTTGTCCTCAGCCAATAATTCGAGGACGTGTGTGTAAGTAACTTTTTATAATAAATTTGGATTTTTACGTTCGTTTTTCAATTACCCCCTCAATAAAGTGTATTTTATTGTCTGTATTGCTGGTAAATTTTACTCTTTACCCTACAAGCTATCGTAGTAAAAGCGATTTTGTTAGAAGGCCCAGTAAACGCCTGGACATATTATTTTAAATTTAAAGTAAAAATAAGTGTTTTTGTTGAATATTTTTTCAGAAACAGAGTTGTTCCTAGTATAAATATATATATATCATATAATATATATAATATATATACTATATATATATATATAATATATATATTTGTGTGTGTGTATGTGTGTACAAACAAACATAATATAACTAAACGTACATACATCTATTCCAGAAGCATAGAGGTGAAATTCAGTCGAGATGCGAAAATTTTTTTCCTTAAGAAATAACTGAAAACGGATTAATGCGTTCTTGACCACTAGTTATTGCCCTGACCTTGCCTTTTTATACAAAACATGACACATAAATTACAATTAAGAACGTAGTAGCTCTCGCAGCAGAAATTATTTAAGTTGCCATGTGATCAGAAAAGGAAATCCCATCGTATGTATTCAAAACTTCTATGGTGCAGAAGAACAAGTTACGAAATTTAAAAAAATATATATATAATTTAGTAATAAATAATTGCGGCCCAAACGAATGGACCAGTAATGGCTCAAAGGAGGACCTCCCAAAATAAAGTGACAGGATGATGTTGAGTCGACGGACGACGTGACGTGACGTTCAGTTGTTCTGAAGCAGCTATGGCAGCAAGTGATAAACGTGATGCTTTGTTCAGATGTTAATTCGTGTATGTTTAAGCGTAGACCTGTAATCAGTGAAATATTACCTTCTTTTTGGCGAATCCCTTTGGGTGATGTGAGTGCTGTGAGATTCGGCATGTAATTACTGTTCTGAGGACGAAATGTAAGGACATGAGGAAGAACCTCTACAGTTGGTGTCGTCTTTGCTGTTTGAAGGTAAGTTTGAGGCGTCGATGTACATTTTTGCTACATGCTGTTCCATTTTACGTTTTAAAATTGTGGGGAAATAGTGATATTTGTATTACTGACGTTAGGTTATGAAGATTAAACGATTTTAGGTCTAGGCTATATAAGTATAGTAGATTCACATCAACCGTGCATTTGATGTCTAGGCCAATCCCTTACGACGTTCTTGATTGGCTATTGATGAGCCAATCACAGGGATGGAAACTCCCAGTCTCTCTCGAGAGTTCACATGGGTAGAATCTATGTACAAAAGAGCTGGGTAAGGAGGCTAGTCATCGCATGAATAAGTCTCCTAAATATGAAAGTTCTATTTCTAAGTTAGATCAAATTAGGAAATATGGGGGCTGTGTCAAATGCTCAAAATGAAATCATGAGAGTGGTTCTTGCAGATGCTATTTTCGTTCTCGTTGCTGGTACTGCTCAGAATGGTACATGGGATTTTTTTATGTGTTAAGGTCTCTAATTCTGGTGAATGTAAAGATAATGCTGAAGCTAAATCTGGACCTTCAACTTATAAAGCCTAAATCTGTTCCCTCAATGCCAAGTCTCTTATTAATGATAAACCAGGAGTTTCTAGTAGTAGGCTATCCATAACAGAGGCCTTTCAGGGATATTCTGATCTTGACTCAGCTTTGCCTACATTTACCAGCACGTTTGAGCGGGATTAAAGGTTAGGTGTTTGAATGATAGTGGCTGCTATTGTAACTTCATTCTTACCTCCGTTGCTGCTGAACTTGGATTGAAAACGTTTACCCAGCAAACACAGATATATTGGACTAATTCTGGATTATTGAGGAAATCGGACTATAGTAACGGATGATAGAATAATTGAATTGGCTCATTATCAAAATAATACATCATTTCCAATGTTGGATAACACTTGATATCCAATGTCGGTTTGATTACCTCTTCCAGAATATCCAACTGTGGTTCGGTTCATATTGATATTGTGTGAGCAGTAATTATAATTTTACAAAAATTAAATTTATTTATTAGAAAAAACATATATAAGTTGGTAAATTTTTTTATTGTCTTGTAAAAGAGGTCCCACAAGGGGTTGTAAATAGTTATGTTCAATCTTCCTCTTTCCATTTATGTTTTTTTTTTTAAATTGGCCGACCTCAAAGTTTACCTGACCTGAGGAGCTGCATATCGATATATTTACCCGTCCAGTAAGGGTTAAAGAAAGACAAACTTAAAGGAAGTCTAATATATTGGTTAGTATTCTAACCTATACTAACCTTTTAGAACGACAAGCTTAAAAGAAAGACAAACTTTAAAGAAGACTAATGTATAGGTAAGCATACTAACTTAACCTAGTATAATGTGTTACCTGACAGGGCGTTTCCCCCCCCCCCCCCCCCCCCCCAGACCCCTTTAAAGGAAACGTAAAATAAAGGTTATTATACTATCCTAACACATTTCACCAGGACACAGACCATGACGGAATACAGACGGTAATTTACCAAAACAGAAATGTTTGTAAATGTATAAAGTGGAATAGAATATGAATGTAAATGTTATAATAAGCAAAATTTTATCAAAATTGTTATGGATGAGAAAGCCTTGTAAAATGATGAAATGTAAATAGAAATGTGAATAATGGAAAGAGAAGGGAGAGAATTGTGTAAATTGAAATGTCTGTAAATCGATAAAATGGAATATATATATATATATATATATATATATATATATATATATATATATATTATATTACACACACATATATATATATATTATATATATATATATATATATATATATATATATATATATTTATGATAAGATAAAATTTTAAAAAAGAAATTGGTATGGGTGAGAAATGCATTCTAAATGATGAAACGATAATAGCCAGATGTGAATAATGGAAAGAGATGGGAGTGACTCGTGTACAAATCATGTATAAATCATGTATGAAATATCCCCAGGCAACCTCCAATTTCACGTCACTGACAGAAAGGTATCGAAACGTCTTAATTAAAACTGCCTTCTAGTCCTACCCCTTGTGCATTCTTCAGGGGCCTGCCCTCAATTGTAACGTAATATTGCAAGATATATAGGGCAAAATTATGAAGTGAGAACACGTCAATGCACATATTAAACAAATAGGGTGAGGTGGGTAAATACCGACCGAGGGGAGCACCAATCGAATGCTCTGGTATGAAAACTATTTCAAATTTCGCGCCGAAACTCACCACCAACACAGCAACCTTCTCGGTGAACAACACGAAAGCAACAGGTTTATGCCATCACGACGTCTGTGTTTATCAGGTAAGAAAATTGATTTTTTGGATGTGTTGTAATTTTTCACGCTTCTCATACAGTGTCTCACGTCCATGAATATGGTGTGATTGTTTCTAGTTAAGTTTCATTACGATATTTAGCCATATTGACATGTTATCAAGTGAAATGCAGCTTGTCCATTTGAGGTGGTTGCCACGGCTTTGTCGTGAAAAAAATCATGGTGAGGATGACTACCGACCGTAAACATGCTGGGATACATCAACCCCCAACACAGTTGCGTGAAATTATGAATATTTTGAAATATTTTTGAAGTTTTGAATATTTGGAAATGTTGAATATTTTTGAAATACATGACAAAAGTGGATATATTTATTTTTTTTTTGGGGGGGAGGGTAAAGTTGAAAGTGATATTTAGTGAACTGTGATGTAATATCAGTGTGTCATTGTGCCTTTTTTTATTTTTTATTTCGATTCTGCACAAAAAGTGTCTCTTTTTATTTTCAATTTCGATTCTGCACAAAAAAAGTGTCTTTTTATTTTCAATTTCGATTCTGCACAAAAAGTGTCTTTTTATTTTCAATTTCGTTTCTGCACAAAAAGTGCCTTTTTTATTTTCAGTTTCGATTCTGTACAAAAAGTACCTTTTTTAAATTTAAATTTCGTTCCTGTACAAAAAGTGCCTTTTTTAAATTTTAATTTAGATTCTGCACAAAAAGTGCTTTATTTATTCTTAATTTCAATTCTGCGCAAAAAATGCCTTTTTATTTCCAATTTCGATTCCGCACAAAAAGTGCCTTTTTTATTTTTTATTTAGATTCTGCACAAAAAGTGCCTTTATTTCCAATTTCGATCCTGCACAAAAATTGCCCTTTTTATTTCCAATTTCGATTTTTATTTTCAATTTCGATTATTCACAAAAAGTGCCTTTTTCTAATTTCAATTTTGATTTTAACAAAAAGCGCCTATTTTTATTTTCGATTTCGATTATGCACAAATAGTGCCTTTTTTTTATTTCCAATTTCGATTCTGCACAAAAAGTCCTCTTATTTATTTCCAATTTCGATTCATCAAAAAAAGTTACCTTTTTAATTTTGAATTTCAATCTGCACAACACAAAAAGTGCCTATTTTTATTTCCAATTTCGATTTTAACAAAAAGTGCCTTATTTTATTTCCAGTTTCGATTATGCAAAAAACGTTCCTTTTTTATTCGAATTTCGATTATGCACAATAAGTGGCTATTTTAATTTCAATTTCGATTATCCACAAAAAGTGCATTTTTTATTTCCAATTCGATTATGCACAAAAAGTCTTTTTTTTTTTTTTTTTTTTTTTTTTTTTTTCAATTTCGATTTTACCAAAAAGTACCTTTTTTAATTTTCAATTTCGATTCTGTCCGAAAAGTGCCTTTTTCTATTTCCAATTTCGATTCCTCAAAAAAAGTGACTTTTTTTTAAAATTTCTATTTCGAATTTAACAAATAGTTCCTTTTTTATTTTCAATTTCGATTTTAACAAAATGTGCCTTATTTACTTCGAATTTCGATTATGGACAAAAAGTGCCCTTTTTAATTTCAATTTCGATTCCGCACCAAAAGTGCCTTTTTTTATTTTCAATTCGAGTCTGTATAAAAAGTGCCTTTTTTAATTTCTTTTTCGATTCTGCACAAAAAGTGCCTTTTTTTTATTTTCAATTTAGATTTTAACAAAAAGTGCCCTTTTCATTTTCCATTTCTATTCTGAATAAAAAGTGCCTTTTTTATTTCAAATTTCGATTCTGCCCAAAAAGTGCCTTTTTTCATTTTCGATTCTGCACAAAAATAGCATTTTTTTTTATTTCAAATTTCGATTATGCACAAAAAGTGTCTTTTCTTATTTTAATTTCGATTTTAACAAAAAGTTCCTTTTTTTCATTTTGAATTTCGATTATTCACATTTTTATTTCAAATTTCGATTCTGCACAAAAAGTGCCTTTTTATTTTCAATTTCGATTTTGCACAAAAAGTGCTTTTTTTATTTCAAATTTCGATGCTGCACAAAAAGTGCCTTTTTTTATTTTCAATTTCGAATCTGTACAAAAAGTGCCTTTTTTTATTTTCAATTTCGATTCTGAATAAAAAGTGCCTTTTTTTTTATTTTCAATTTCGATTGTGCAAAAAAAAGTGCATTTTTTTTATTTCCAATTTCGATTATGCACAAAAAGGGTCATTTTTATTTCCAATTTCGATTATGCACAAAAAGTGCTTTTTTGAATTTTCAATTTTGACTCGCTAGAAAAAGTGCCTTTTTGAATTTTCAATTTTAATTTGAACCAAAATTGCCTTTTTTCATTTTCAATTTCGATTTTGCACAGAGTGCCTTTTTTATGTCCAATTTCGATTCTTCAGAAAAAGTGCCTTTTTTTATTTTCAATTTTGATTTTAACAAAAAGTGCCTTTTTTTTATTTTCAATTTCGATTCGGCCAAAAAAGTGTCTTATTTTTTTGTTCTATTTGTATTCAGACAAAAAAGTGCCATTTTTTTTTAATTTAGATTCTGCCGAAAAAGTGCCCTATATATATATATATATATATATAGAGTATATATATAGATAATATATATATATATAAATTTTCAATCTGCCGAAAAAATGCCATGATATATTATATATATATATATATATATATATATATATATATATATATATATATATATATATTTCCAATCTGCCGAAAAAGTGGCATTTTTTTTATCAATTTCCATTCTACCGAAAAAGTCTTTTTTTTCTAATTTCGATTCTGCCGAAAAAGTGCCACTTTTTTCAATTTCGATTCTGCCGAAAAAGTGCCACTTTTTTCAATTTCGATGCTGCCGAAAAAGTGCCACTTTTTTCAACTTTCAATGCAATGCGCCGAAAAAGTGCCACTTTTTTCAATTTCGATTCTGCCGAAAAGTGCCACTTTTTCAATTTTGATTCTGCCGGAAAAGTGTGTCAATTTAGATTGCTGAAAAAGTGCCTTTTTTTTTTCAATTTCGATTCTGCCGTAAAAGTGTCATTTTTTTTCAATTTAGATTCTGCTGAAAAAGTGTCATTTTTTCGATTCTGCTGAAAAGGTGCCATTTTATATATATATATATATATATATATATATATATATATATATATATATATATATATATATATATATATATATATATATATATATATATAATTCGCCGAAAAAGTCTTTTTTTTTTTTTCCAATTTCGATTCTGCCGAAAAAGTCATTTTTTTTTTTTTTTTTTTCAATTTCGATCTGCCGAAAAATGCCTTTTTTTTTTTTTTTTTAATTTCGATTCTGCCGAAAAAGTGTCATTTTTTTTTTTTTAATTTAGATTCTGGCCGAAAAAAAAGTGCCATTTTTTTTTTTTTTTTTTTTTTCAACAAATTTAGATTCTGGCCGAAAAAAAGTGTTTTTTTCTTTTTTTTTTTTTTTTTTTTCAATTTCGAATTCGCCGAAAGTTTTTTTTTTTTTTTTTTTTTTTTTTTCAATTTTGAATTCTGCCAAAAAAGTTTTTTTTTTTTTTTTTTTTCTTTTTTTTTTTTCAATTTCGATTCCTGCCGAAAAAAGTGCCTTTTTTTTCAATTTTTTTTTTTTTTTTTTTCGAATTCTTTGCCCGCAAAAATTTTTTTTTTTTTTTTTTTTTTTTCAGTTTAGATCGCCGAAAAAGTGCCATTTTTTTTCCAATTTAGATGCCGAAAAAGGGCCATTTTTTTTTTTTTTTTTTTTTCAATTTCGATTACCTTTGGACCGAAAAAGTGCAACATTTTTTTTCAATTTCCATTCTTCAATTTCAATAATTCTACACAAAAAAATGCCCTTTTTAATTTCCAATTTCGATTCCACACAAAAAGTGCTTTTTTTCATTTTCATTTTCAATTCTACACAAAAAGTGCCTTTTTTATTTCCAATTTCGGTTCCACACAAAAAGTGCCATTTTTATTTCCATTTTCGATTCTGCGCAAAAAGTCCCTTTTTTATTTTCAATTTTGATTCTGCACAAAAAGTTTCTTTTTTTATTTCCAATTTCCATTCTGCACAAAAAGTCTCTTTTTTTTCTTCTTCTTCTTCTTTTCAATTTCGATTCTGCACAAAAAGTGCCTTTTTTATTTTCAATTTCGATTTTTTTAAAAATGTGCCTTTTTTGAATTTCCAATTTCGATTTTGCACAAAATTATCTTTTTTTATTTCCAGTTTTGATTATGCACAAATAGTGTCTTTTTTATTTTCAATTTCGATTCTTCACAAAAAGTGCCTGTTTATTTTCAATTTTGATTCTGTCGAAAAAGTGCCTTTTTTTTATTTTTTTTATTTCCAGTTTCGATTCTGCATAAAAAGTGCCTTTTTTATCTTCAATTTCGATTCTGCACAAAAAGTGTGTTTTTAAATTTTCAATTTCGATTCTGCACAAAAGGTGCCATTTTGCATTTTCAGTTTCGATTCTGCACAAAAAGTGTCTTTTTTTTATTTTCAATTTCGATTCTTCACAAAAAGTGCCTTTTTATTTTCAATTTTGATTCTGTCGAAAAAGTGCCATTTTTTCAATTTAAGTACCTTTTTTTAAATATTGATATCGCACAAAAGTGCCTTTTTAAATTTTTTAATCTGCAGAAAGAGTGCCTTTTTTTTAATTTTTAATATAAGGAAAGGTGCCTTTTTTATTTCGATTTTGCATGAAAAGTTTTTTTTTTTTTTTCAATTTCGATTCTGCAGGAAAAGTGCCTTTTGTTTAAATTTCGATTCTGCAGGAAACGTTTTTTTTTATTTCGATTCTGCTGGAAAAGTGGCTTTTTTCAATTTCGATTCTGCAAGAAAAGTGACTTTTTTTTTTAATTTAGATTCTGCAGGAAAGACAACTTTTTTTTTTCCAATTTCGATTCATCGGGAAAAGTGTCTTTTTTTTTTTTCCAATTTCGATTATGCACAAAAAGTGCCCGTTTTATTTTCAATTTCGATTCCGCACAAAAATGCCTTTTTTTCCAATTTTGATTCTGCACAAATAGTGCCTTTTTTTAATTTCCAATTTCGATTCTGCAAAAGGCCTTTTTTTATTTCCAATTTCGATTCTGCAAAAGAAGGCCTTTTTTATTTTCAATTACGATTCTGCACAAAAAGTTCCTTTTTTATTTCAATTTCGATTCTGCACAAAAAGTTTTTTTTTTTTTTCAATTTCGATTCTGCATAAAAGGTGCCTTTTTGCATTTCCAATTTCGATTCTGCACAAAAAGTTACTTTTTTTTATTTTCAATTTCGATTCTTTACAAAAAGTGCCTTCTTATTTTCAATTTCGATTCCACACAAAAAGTGCCTTTTTTTTTTATTTCGATTCTGTACCAATGTGCCTTTTTTTATTTCCATTTTTGATTCTGCACAAAAAGTGACTTTTGTTTTCAATTTTGATTCTGCACAAAAAGTGCCTTTTTTTATTTTCAATTTCGATTATGCACATTATGTGCCTTTTTTTAAAATTTCGATTCTGCAGAAAAAGTGCCTTTTTTAAATTTTGAATCTGTAGGAAAGGTGCCTTTTTTTATTTTGATTTTGCAGGAAAAGTTTTTGTTTTTTCCAATTTCGATTTTGCAGGAAAAGTGCCCTTTTTTTAAATTTCGATTCTGCAGGAAAAGTTTTTTTTTTCAATTTCGATTCAGCAAGAAAAGTTTTTTTTTTTAATTTCGATTCTGCAGGAAAAGTTTTTTTTTTTTCAATTTCGATTCTGCTGGAAAAGTGGCTTTTTTTCAATTTCGATTCTGCAGGAAAGCACCTGTTTTTTTTTCAATTTTGGTTTTGGGAAAAGTACCTTTTTGTCAATTTCGATTATGCATGATAAGTACCTTTTTATTCAAATTCGATTATGCAGGAAAAGCACTTTTTTTTTTTCAAATTTCGATTCTGCAGGAAAAGCACCTTTTTTTATTTCGATTTTGCAGCTACTAAGGCCTGGTAAACTTTGAGGTAGGCCAATTTACGAAAAAACACATCAATGGAAAGAGGAAGATATGCAAATGTTCATACATGGTGAAAGAATTTTTTTTTTTTTTTTTTTAATTTTCCCTACCTTCAACGAGAAGTTGAAAATGACTATAATCCATTGTGGGGCCTCTTTTACAAGATAATCGTAAATTTGACCAACTTATATATGTTTTTTCTGATAAATAAATTTATTTTATTTTGTAAAATAATAATTACTGCTCACACAATACCAAACAGATAGGAAATAAAATCAGTAACAAATTCTTAGCATTTGTTGAAAAATATTTACATAAATTTACTGCGAAAGAAGATTCAGTAACTTTTTTACTTCTACATGTTTTTTCTAATATTTCTTTGTAAAATTACATTTACAACCGACATACTATCGTAAAAGGCAAGAACAAAAAAACAACAGCAACCCCTTGGTATATTAACGAGCAAATTTACAAAAAGACGTCATGTGAGAGAGAAAGGCAGTACATTCTCACTTTAAGTCACAAGCAGAACTGAAGTCCTGAGACCAACGCACACTTGTGATTTTAGCCAGTGTAAAAGTTGCCATTAGTGAATTTATGGGCTATAAAAGTATTGGCACCTCTTTCCCGCCTGAGTCTTTCCAAATCGATGGCAGGTAATATTGTTTATCTACAGGATCAATCCGTTCACCACCCCAAACCTGTTATTACAACTCCCGAGGATTGATCCGTTCATTAAGGATTAACAGACGCTAAAATCATCCCTTCTTTGACCTCCTCCATCAAAAAAATCCCCAGCACCAGACCAGCCGATTTCTTTCCTTTCGCGAAAATCATTTCTTTCGTTGAATTATTGGATATTTGACCTTCAGTAACTTCTTTGAAAAAGCTCCATGATAAATAACGTATGAGGAAGAATTTATAGGGTATGTACAAACTCGGTTCCATTTGCTCTTTTCGAAGATAAGGCTTCCTAGGTCGTTTGTGTGTGTGTGTGTGTGTGTGTGTGTGTGTGTGTGTGTGTGTGTGCTTTTGGCGACCCGGCAGAATTCCAGCGGAGGGAAAGATGTAATTCATGAAGGAAGGAGAATTATGGCTAATGTTGAAATAAATGTTTATCGTGTTTGTACTCTACATTTATTATCGAGATTTATCTCAGGCTTGCACTAGGCGCTTTCGGAGCCAGAATGGAACTATTGTTCGCGGTCTTTTCTCGTTTTTAAAGTTGGTTTCGAGTTAGTTCTGTCTTCTTAGTTTTTTTTTCTCATGCGTAGTATTTTTATATTCATCTAATGTATTTTGCATAGTCATAATATGAGTTTGTCATTTTAAATAGCCTTTTTTTTTATTTCCTCGAATAATATATTTAAAAAGGCCGAAGTGTATGTTAGTAACTGTATTGTTGAATGCATTGCTCGTACAGATTTTCAAATAGTAGTAAAGTGCACACACAAATACATGCACACATACATATTACATATATACATACATATTTTATCCGAGCTACAAATATCCTTCAGTATCTAATTCGCTCTATCTCGGAATTAATATATTTTCATATATGTAAACCGAAGGGGAATTTTTTAGTTGATAATAATTCCGTCCTCTCGTGGGTTCGAACCACTGCCCAGCGGACAGAAAAGGAATCAGGGCTTCAGTGATGTTATCGATTCTCCGTCCGCTGGGCAGTGGTTCGAACCCACGAGAGGACGAAATTATCATCAACTAAAAATTCCCATTCGGTTTACATATATGAAAATATATTAATTCCGAGGTAGAGCGAATTAGATATTAAAGGACATTTGTAGCTCGAATAATTTTTATAAATCACGGTGATGTGATCATTATTCATACATACATACATATATATATATATATTTACATATTATATACATATATATATATATATATATATATATAGATAATATATATATATATATATATATAGTATATATATATATGTAGTATGATATATATATATATATATATATAGATAATATATATATATATATATATATATTATATATATATGTATGTATGTATACTATATATATATATATCTTATATATATATATAATATATAATATATATATATATATATATATATATATATATATATATATATATGTTTCTGCGTGTTGTAACAGAAAGAAATATCATGTGCACACTGCCGAGTTTACTTGCATAGCCAATTGTAACGAAATAGTTCATAAGCAAAGTTTCTTTGACAGATCTTACACAGCTTCCCAAAGTGCGAGAAGTTAGCAGAATCAGGAAAAGCAGAATAACCTCAACACAATCCCTTGACACAAGTAGTAGGTTCATGTAATGTTGTTAGAAAAAGTAAGCTATTTTATCGTGTTATGATGAAAGGGAGCGCAAAAGGGTATGTTCAGTATTGAGGTAAATAAGAAAGCTTGAAAAAAGACTCTTTATGAGTTTTTCCCTTAAAGGATTTTCGCTCCCTCTTCTGTTGTATAATGTACTGAGATAAATTGTTATTTGCTTATTTTATGTGGCGTCGCAACGGCTGATGTATTGTTAAAGAGGCCTCTTGACCGAAAAAAAAAAAAATTGTCTCCGGTTATTTTCAAAAGCCAGGTTGGATATTTGCTGTTACAGAGTGTATGAAATTTTTTGTGTGTATACACAGCAGTCTTTTACCTTGTTTTTTTTTGTTTGAAAAACTGTGACATGTGTCCGAGCAGCTGAAAAAAAGCCTTGTGGTTTATGCAGTGACTTTAGCCAACAGATCTAACGCAATGAGCAAGAGGCCATTCAGTGGTTGGAGAGAAAGAAAGTCGGGCTTTCAAAACAATATTATGGAATCGGGTGAGCACCAAAACCTGGTTGATAATATGCGAAGCTTTGCTGAGTAAGAATACCATCCAACTTTAAGTAGTTGGATGGTTATTGTTCTCAGGTTTCACAAGTGTGGCATAGAATGTTATGGTTAAGTCAGTTTTGTGTTAGCAGAGTATATCCTAGAGATGCAACTTGTAGTTTCAAAACGCTAATTTCGGAAATAATAAAAGAAATGCGGAACTCCGAATTTGTATATAGAAAAAGAAACACGCACACACTTCCAAGATTTAAATAAGGAGAGATTCGTCAACGTCAATATAAAACTGAGCTCTTTGTTATGAACGGACATTTACGAAAATGGTGACCAGAAAACCCGAAAGATCAGAGATTCGAACGTAATACTTCCTACTTCAGGAATACAAACTAGAGACTGAATTTCTTAATATGTGAAGAGAAATACAAGGAAGCGCGAGGTTGCTAACAAGTCGAAATTCGAAGAAGCGAACTGGAGGACGAAGCCGACGATATGAATAAAACTGGGTAAAACTGCGCGAACTGGAGGCGACATTTTGGAGTTGCAGACCGAAAACTATAACTCTTGGAGCGGTGGAACAACGCGGAAGACGCCGCCTGGGATAACTAATTCAGGTCATTGGTCTGCTATCGCTGTCTCCTTCAATCCCAGTTCGATGTTATTAAAATCATTTTGCCGTACCTCAGAATATACCATCTGATTCGCCCTTATTATGCGGTTTGATAATCACGTTCAACTTCCCTCACTGGGGAGTCAACCCTCTTACAATATATTTCATATTAATGATTTGAACGATTTTTTCAGGAATCGTTAATGAAGGCACGAACAAAATGCGGTTATGTTCAGCAGGTATCGTTCATGCTGCTCATTTTTCATCGGGATTTCCCCATTCCGACAAATTAAAAGTATTTTTCAGACCTTCGCCTGGCATCTTTTGATGTTAATCCGCAATTAAACTAATGGGGCCTAGAAGCACGAACTCACGAACACACGCACATAGATACACCCGAAAACCAACAAACGCACACGAGCAAGGAGCCAAAGGATTTATTCATTTTTTTTTCCTTTCTGAAATGAATCATAAATGACTCTTGTACCGTCGATTTAAGCGAATTTCTTTTCATTACGAGCATTCAGTGGTACCAGGCAGCCGTTGGAAGTGTTCCTATGACACGCTTGGCCAACTTACTTTAAATGGCTTTCGCCAGGTGGAGTGAGGGGAGTCAGAGTCAGCGAGGGGAGTTACAGGAAGGGGAGGTATAGGAAGGGGAAGAGTGAGGAAATAGACGGGACCAGAGGCCAGCACACACCTCAGCAGGAAGGAACGGAGAGGGATATAGCATGTATACAATGTATTCATGTGGATATAGCATGTATACAATGTATTCATGTGGATATAGCATGTATACAATGTATTCATGTCTGCTGGTTCGAGTGTACGACCCGCTCACACGCACCTACAGCATTTACCAGGTAGTGGAATACCGGGACCTCTCATGGAATCATTACCACGGAATACCTAATGAGCTTCCAAGAGCTAAAACACAACTATTTAGCGTTGAGATGTTTATATGTTTATTCACGTACGTGTGATTCCCAGCGTACCCTTCACTTTCAACTTCCACAAGTCTACATTTCTCTTATTATTTAGTTTTCGCCAAGATACTCTTGTAAGATACATATATAAATCAGCTGATGAATGATGGATGATAACAGGGAGAGAGAAGAGGTCAGTCACAGAACTGGTGAAGCAAGGAAGGTAGCAGAGTGTATGCAAAGGATTACATAGCTTGGGTATTTACGGAAGCCAAAATGGGAGCTTGAATATTGAGTGCATATGAAATAAAAAAAAAATGTTGAAATTTAGAGATTATTTCTTTCGCATAGCACACGTGTCGTAAGAATTAATGTCATGATGTGTGGAAATGCATGACAATGATAAAAAAGTTAATGTAGGTGAAAAGGTGGCTCAAAATATCATGAGTTATATTATATGAGGTTATATATGTGTGTGTATATCCATATATATATATATATATATATATATATATATATATATATATATATTATAATATATTTATATTTAAATGTATGTATCTATATTATCTATGCAAAAATGTATATGTATATACATATATATATATATATATATATATATATATATATATATATATATATATATATATATATATATAATGCGGCATTCTCTATCTCTCTTTTCATATATAGTGAACCTTCAATAATCTGGTTTCATTTTGGGCAAAAAAGGGGCGGTAGGATTAGTGGTGAAGTGGGATTATCGAACCGTTTTTATGAAGGAATTATAGAACTACTATATTTTTTGTTTTATCGAAGTCACGCAGAACAGATGATGCATGAAATCTGGGCACACTACTCCAGGTCCTCTTCTTTTTCCTTCTTTTCCCTTCTTTTCCCCAGCAAATAAATCCGAAAATAAAAGGCCCCAAGCGAATCCTCTTCATTCATACGAAAAATTTCACCAGCTCGAACAGTGGCCATCTTTCAGTTCGATTGGATGTTGGCTGTGTATCAAACGTTACGTTCTGTATATATATTCTATTTGGATTGCAACTCCCAAGTGCAGAGGTTAAGTCTAAATCTTGGTGACTAAAAAAGGCGTCATGACTGTCCCCAAGTATTTTACTATTTGTGATAATTTGGGGGGGGGGGGGGGGAATACATTCAGTCTGATCTCTCTTATATATCGTTATTATCTCATTTTCATGTATGTTTATTTGTATATACTATAATATATATAATAATATATATATATAATATATATATATATATATATTATATGTTATATAAATATATTAATTCTAATATATATATATAAATATATATATAGAAAGATAGATAGATAGATATACATAAGTATATATATATATATATATATATATATATATATATATATATATATATATATATATATATATATATATATTACTGTATCTTCAACAACCATTATTTTGCTGTAATAAATGCTGAGTTCAGAGAATAACAAGAAAATGGTTTAGTGCAGTATACTTCCACAACACCGCTTGCATGTATGACTACACTGAGGGCATATCAGCACTACATCAACCCCTTGACGTTCAGTGCGTAACACCTTTTATTTTTCTGTCCGAACTTTTCCTGTCCGGCCTCATATCTTAAAACCTAATAGGCTAGAGGGTTGCAAATTGGCATGTTGACCATCTACCCTACAATCATCAAACATACCATATTGCAGCCCTATAGCCTCAGCAGTTTTTATTTTATTTAAGATTTGATTTAGCCATAATCGTACTTCTGGCAGCGATATAGGTATCAACAACACAGGACACCACCGGACAGTAGCTGAGTATAATGGGCCGGGGCTGAGGCCACCACCGGATATGAAATATTTATATAATAATTTACTTATTTTTTACGAATAGGTAAGCGCAAGAATGCTTGCAAATATAACTGAATGTGTTACGTGGCCCCTTTAAGAGAGAATAAGGAAGGGGAACTTTGACACCTGGAATGGTATCAATTCATTCACTGGACTGCAACGTTCACCGTTTGCATTTGCACCGTTGCCCTGATGCCTCCGTAAGAGATAATAGATTTGGTCATGCATATTTTGTGTATTGACACACATGTATACTTTGCTTATTTACGTATTCGTAGCAGTTTCCTCTCCCCCCCCAAAAAAAAAAAAAAGTTCTTACATAATCGGGTCTTCTCTAGATCTAATCACTGATTGTCAGTCACCAGGTGTAATCCTGCTAATTAACAGACAAACTAAAATACACAGCTCCATACCGTCAGTGCAACTCATGCAACCCCCTTCATTCCTTTAACTGTACCTCCGTTCATATTCTCTTGTATCTGCCTTTCCACCCTCTTCTAACAAGTGATTCCTAGTGCAACTTGGAGGTTTTCCTCTTGTGACACCTTGAAAGCCTTTATACTCTCAATTTCCGTTTCAGCGCTGGATGACCTAACAGGTCGAAGCGCTTGGCCTTTGGCCTAAATTCTATATTCTATTTTATTCTTGAAAAACATAACCTCCTCTCGGGAGGTAACGAAAGCGCCATGAACGAGAGCAACTTCAACTGAATATATTGCAACAGTTCCCTGCGGAAAACCAAGAAATAGTTACATAGCCTCTGCTCGCGCTCGCAACGAAGCTGCTTGATTTGACGAAGACATTTGACTTTGTCGTTATATCTTTGACCTTTAGGCAATGATGATATGATAGTTTAGTCTTTAAAGATTCTGTCCTTTGGGTAATGATGATATGATAGTTTAGTCTTTAAAGATTCTGTGATGTTGGTTAACAGCTTAATTATGTAGTAGTTTAGTTTTACCAGACCACTGAGCTGATTAACAGATCTCTTACGGCTGGCCCGAAGGATTGGATATTTTTACATGGCTAGGAACCGGTTGGCCACCTAGCAACGGGACCTACAGCCTATTGTGGGATCCGAACAACATTATATCGAGAAATGAATTTCTATCACCAGAAATAAATTCCTCTGACTCCGCGTTGGCCAAACCGAGAATCGAACTTCGGACCACCGGACTGGTAGCTGAGTGCGAAAACCACTCGTCCAACGAGGAACTAGCGAAATGGTGATGGTTTTCATATGAAGCTTTGTTGGACGCTGTCGTTGAGTGTAGTATGTGGCGCCTCTAATGCAATCGGATATTTTCATGGCCTTGCGAAGAGGGGGTGAAATCATCCGCATACCTCTGAGAAGGGAATAATTGGGTTCATTGACAACGTTGTGCCGTGTATGTTTTCCGACGTTTATTGGTATGATATCACTTGTTGTTGTTTATGAATAAGCTGGGGTTATGCTAGCACGGACTCTTGTTCATAGAGCAGCCCCTAAGTCATTTAATGGTAAGAAAGAGAATGGTAGGGTATGGACATGAAAACCTTTATAATTTTCATTGATTATTATTAAATCAATTGGTTTATTACTGTTTATATATATATATATATATATATTTATATATATATATATATATATATATATATATATAGAGAGAGAGAGAGAGAGAGAGAGAGAGAGAGAGAGTAGAGAGAGAGAGCATATATACAGGAGTCTGCGTTAGCTTGGAAAGACATGCATGAGGGAAATGATGTTAGAGGCTGAAAATCATTACAGTCATATCTGAAATCAGATGCTTTCAAAACAAAGGGAAAGTGAAATGATTACATTAGATCAAGGTTCCACGATTTCGGGATTTGTAATCCATTCTCGATTTCCGCCGCCTCTTCTACTTGACCGTTTACCCACTGCCCTGTTCCCTCTATCTCTCTCTCTCTACCTCGATCTCTGAGCATGTTCCAGAAGGGAGAAATTGCGTCGCGTATTTTCTTTGCTCCGATTCGAGCTGTTGCCTTTCGACCGCATTCCGGAGGAGAGGGTGGAAATGAAATGGTGTTGGATTGTCACCCGCTGACATAAAGTTATATACCGGTGCTTTATGCCTTTCCGTTGGTCTCCTGGGGTCCCTTTGCACCGCCAACAGCTAGACATCGCCTGAATTAAAGAAGATACAAGTGCAACACACACAGCGAACTCTGCCTCAGAGCCCAAAAGTCATAGGCATCATTTGGGAGAGTCCGCCGTTCTCTCTCTCTCTCTCTCTCTCTCTCTCTCTCTCTCGTCTCTCGTTCAATCTCTCTCTCTCTCTCTCTCTCTCTCTCTCAGTATCTGAAATGCTGTAATCCAATGATCGGTTTTCCTTCTTGTGCGAAAGTGTTACGTCACAAAGCACGACGCAGAAATTGTGAACATTCGTCGAAGTATCTTGAAGGGACATTATATCAAGTTACTTTCCTTGCAGTAGTTCTTCTGCCTGCGTCGATGTGTCGCTCTAAATGTACTTTTACATTGATTGAATACTGTGTGTTTTTCTTGCACATTCATTCGAATACACACACACACACATACATATATATATATATATATATATATATATATATATATATATATATATATATATATATATATATATATATATATATATGTATGTATGTATGTATACATAATATTATATAAGATCCCTTTAATATAGGATGGTTCCAGAGACGTCAGTCACTGCTACATTCGTCATTCAGCTGCTGAATCTCGAATAAGTCATCAGCTGCTTCAGTAAACTACGTAGGAGACTTACCAGCAGCTTGTTGACTACGGTGCGCACTGGTATACAGTCTCATGCTTCTTTGATGTTAGTACCTGTCCACTGCTACACTTCTTGCGTATATACTATATACACATGTACGCAGTTATCCCATTGTATATATTAAAGGCTTCCTTGTAACCAGAAGGTACTGCCTTTCTGGTGTAAAGTTACATTGTCACCATAACAATGTAAGGAGGAATCGTTCTACAGTAATACTACCAGTCTTATAATCTGGGCATTCGTATATTTCGAATTTGACTTTACCTCCACTTCAACAGCAGATTACTCTGAAAGCGAAAGGACTACATAGTCTGCAGTTGCAACAAGTACAAGGTTGGAGGAATACCTTCCCGTCAAATTGCTTTGGATGAAAACGAAAGCCTTTGGGAAATATCGAAAATATACTTCGGAACAACCCAGTCTGTCTTTTATACTTGATCGTAAGTGGAACTAGCCGCTGGAGTTCCCGTATGCTATCAGACCTACAAAAACTACCAATGAACAAGGATTTTCGAGTTGAACACATCTCCTCGCTTCTAGCCACCAAGCATTTTTAGAAGTACCGTGTACCTGTCCTAGGAACGCCAAGGGAAGGGGAATAAGCAAAATGGAAGGTTCGAGCGTTGTATGAACAGAAGGAAAAGCTGTATTATAGTATTTTTAGGGGTAAGAGCGTAGTGTGGATTTTCGTGGGTCACGACCGAGGTGAAAAAAGAGCATTCTCTAGCAACCTCACCCAATTATTTTTTTGTCAAAGTTGTAGTTTACCTAATATATTGAATTTCCATCCTTGCTTTTTATGATCATTTCACATCTGAGTTTTCTTCAAAGGAATCATCCAACATCATGAATTTGAAAGTATGTTTTGCCGTTTATATGCTCTTTACTATGACATTTTTATATGAAACACCTGATTCCAAAATCTTTACTCCTGTTGATATTCTTATCGGCTGTTGACCTTTAATGGTTTTGGGGCACTTTGAATGATAGATGAAAAGCATATATATCTTTGTCTACTGTCTTTCGTCAAATATAAAGAGATGTTTATTCAAAACACGTACATGTTTACATAAATTGTGTACGTGGCTTCCATTTCACAATTAGGTCGTCATGACGTTGGTATTGAGATGGCAACGTTTTCCATGAAGAAATGTAGACACTGAAAAAAAGAAAATAAAAAAAAACTTGGAGGTTAGTGAAGGCAGGTGTCGTTATACTGTATTCAGAACAGACTAGACATTCTGACCTTTCCATGAGGTCATTGGTCAGTGTCAAGAGGGCTGGGCGCCCAAGGAAT
>NC_061092.1:14419203-14424203 GCF_015104395.2 Macrobrachium nipponense | reverse complement strand
TGTAAAACGATGGAATGTTTTTATTATTCCCTTTTCTGTAAAACGGCGAATGTTTATTCCCTTTTCTGTAAAACGGCGTTGGAATGTTTATTCCCTTCCCTCTGTAAAACGCTGGGAATGTTTATTCCCTTTTCTGTAAAACGGTGGAATGTTTATTCCCTTTTCTGTAAAACGGTGGAATGTTTATTCCCTTTTCTGTAAAACGGTGGAATGTTTATTCCCTTTTCTGTAAAACGGTGGAATGTTTATTCCCTTTTCTGTAAAACGGTGGAATGTTTATTCCCTTTTCTGTAAAACGGTGGAATGTTTATTCCCTTTTCTGTAAAACGATGGAATGTTTATTCCCTTTTCTGGAAAACGGTGGAATGTTTATTCCCTTTTCTGTAAAACGATGGAATGTTTATTCCCTTTTCTGTAAAACGGATGGAATGTTTATTCCCTTTTCTGTGAAAACGATGGAATGTTTTTTTCCCCATTCCTTTTAATGTTTTAAACGGTGGAAAATAATGTTTATTCCCTTTTCTGTAAAACGGATGGAATGTTTATGCCCTTTTCTGTAAACACGGTGGAAAATGTTTATTCCCTTTTCTGTAAACCTATGGATGTTAATTCCCTTCTGTAAAAGCGATGGAATGTTATTCCCTTTCTGAAACGGTGGAATGTTTATTCCCATTTTCTGTTTAAAACGAAAACTGGGAATGTTTATTCCCTTTCTGTTTAAACCGTGGAAATTGTTTATTCCCTTTTCTTGTAAAACGATGAGGAATGTTTATTTCCCTTTTCTGGTTTAACACGGGGAAAATGGTTTATTCCCCTTTTCGTAAAAAATGATTTTGGGAAATGGGTTTATTCCCTTTTCTGTAAAAACGGTGGAATTTATTTCCCTTTCTGTAAAACGATGGAATTTGGTTTATTTCCCTTTCCTTTCTGGAAAAACGACCCGTGGAAAATAATGTTTATTTCCCTTTTTCTGTAAAATTTTCGATGGAATGTTTATTCCCTTTCTGTAAAAATTTCGATGGAAATTTTTATTTTCCCCTTTATCTTAAACTATGGAATGTTATTCCCTTTTCTGTAAAACGGGTGGAATGTTTATTCCCTTTTCGTAAAGAAAACGGTGGAATGTTATTCCCTTTTCTGTAAAAACGATGGAATGGTTGTTTTTATTCCCGTTTTCTGTAAAACGGATGGAGATGGTTTTATTCCTTTTCTGGAAAACGGTGGATGGAATGTTTATTCCCTTTTTCTGTAAAACGGTCGAAATGTTTATTCCCTATTCTGTAAAATGGTGGAATGTTTATTCCCTTTTCCTGTTAAAAAAACGATTGGAATGTGAATTTTATTCCCTTTTACTGTTGTAAAACGATGGAATGTTTATTCCCTCCATTTCTGGAAAACGATAGAAGTGTTTATTCCCTTTCGGAAAAACGATGGAATGTTTTTTATTCCCTTTTACTGGAAAACGGGGAATGTTTGTATTCCCTTTTTTCTGTTTAAAACCCGGTGGAATTTTTGTTTATTCCCTTTTCATCGGAAAACGAGGGGCAAGGTTTATTCCCTTTTCTTTTTTTTTTTTTTCCCTTTGACAACGATGGAATGTTTAAAATTCCCTTATCTGTAAAACGGGGAAATGTTTATTCCCTTTTCTGGGAAAAACGGGGGGGTGGAAAAAAAAAAAAAAAAAGGAAAACGTGGAATGGTTTAATTACCCTTTTTCCGGTAAAACGGTGGAAGGATTTAATCCCTTTTTGGAAAACGTTTGAATGTTTATTCCCACCCTTTTTCATGTACAAAAACTATGGGAATGTTTATTCCCTTCCCTTGGAGAACGGATGAATGTTTAAAATCTCCCTGTTTCTGGATAAAACGGTGGAATGGTTTATTCCCTTTTCTGTAAAAACAACGGTTGGAAGTTTATTTCCTTTTCTGTAAAACTATGGGAATGTTTATTCCCTTTTCTGGAAAACGATGGAATTTTATCCCCTTTTTCCCTTTGGAAAACGGCCGGTGCGAAGTTTAAAATTCCCTTTTCTGGAAAAACTATGGCAATGTTTATTCCTTTTCTGTTAACAAAAACTTATGGAATGTTTATTCCCTTCCCTTTCTGTTAAAACGGGGGATGTTTAAAATTCCCTTTTCTGTAAAAAACTATGGGAATGTTTTACTCCCTTTTCGGAAAACCGATTTTGAATGTTTATTCCCTTCCTTAGAAAAACGGTGGAAAGTTGATTTTATTTCCCTGTTTTAAAAACTATGGAATGTTTTTATTCCCTTTTATGGAAAACGGTTGGAATGGTTTAATTCCCTTTTCTGTTTAAAACGGTTGGAACCCGTTTATTCCCTTTTCGTACAACGGTGGGACTGTTTAATTCCCTTTTCTGTACAAAACGGTGGGAATTGTTTATTCCCTTTTTCTTGTTTTAAAAACGGTGGAATGTTTATTCCCTTTTCTGTAAAACGGTGGAATGTTTATTCCCTCTGTAAAACAGTGGAATAATTATTCCCTTTTCTGTAAAACGATGGAATGTTTATTCCCTTTTCTGTAAAACTATGGAAAGTTTATTCCCTTTTCTGGAAAACGGTGGAATGTTTATTCCCTTTTCTGTAAAACGGTGGAATGTTTATTCCCTTTTCTGTAAAACGGTGGATTTTAATGTTTATTCTTTGTACGTAATAATTATTCCCTGAAAATAATTAATTTTCGCTTCCTCGTCTGTAAAACGGTGGAATAGTATTCGTGGAAGTATCATGAACGCTCTGCTCCCAGGAGCCAGAGAAACCGTATTGCTGCCTTGAAGCGCCGCGCTCCTGTGCTCTATGCTATGTATTTTACTTGGTTTACCTTTCTGTTGCTGTTTTTACTTGTTTTTACGTAGCTAAAATTTTGTCTCATTTATTCTGTGTTTTATTTTTTCTGTTATGAAATGCAGACAATCGGTTTTGTAGTAGCTTGTCAGTCTGATTAATGGTCTTTGATCTCGTTCCGTAATAATATTCGTCTTGGAGTTGTAAACAAATTATATCACATTTAATAGCTTGTAGAAATCCGCCTTCTTGCAAGTTCTACCTTGGGACTCATGTTGACAGTAAATACGAGTTTAAATATGGTGACAGTTCAGTATTTGAATAAAAAAAGGCTTGGAATTATTTGGTTGGGTGGACAGTATCCAAAGGTCTACGTGAGGCCCAAATCGTTTCAACACCTTGCCATACTTAGTTTGAACAAGGGCCCGTGCTGGCCCAAAGCCAGCTTCATATAAATTCTAAAGCAACACCAACCACCAGCCATCGAATGAGGTGACTTTCACTATATGCGTGAGAGAGATGTCTGTTGCATACACGAAATATTTTGGACCAGTGAAGAGGAACCCAAAGCAAGTACAGAGGGGATTAAAAGGCAAAATGTTTTTAGAAAAAAGGTTCACTGGATTGAGGAAACTTGTTTGCTAGTAATTAAGTTTTCAGCGTAAGTTTACAATGTGATTTCAAATGTGTACAAATACACTGGCTTTTGTAGATGGCGTCAGCAATTTCATACACTAATGGACCATATGATACACTTTGCTTATGTTCCTTTTTTTTTATGCCCTCGATTCTTGATGAAAAATTTCCCCTTTTAAACGCTGTAGCTGTATTCTTTTACAATTCTATTGTATGCTAGTTAAACAGTTGAGAGAATATTTGATGCCTACAGAAAAGTAGGAAACATCAGACAAAATAATTAATGCTGTGAATACACTACATACACATACCACATTGTGCATATATATATATATATATATATATATATATATATATATATATATATGTATATATATATATATATATATATATATATATATATATATATATGCATATCATTATATATAATATATAAGATTATATATATATATATATATATATATAGATATAGAGAGAGAGATAGAGAGAGAGACAGAGGAGGAGGGAGAGAGAGAGAGGAGAGAGAGAGAGAGAGGAGAGTTTAATATGTGAGAATAGACAGGTTGATACGAAGGTGGTAAATGACAGGGGCATCAGTCTCGTTTGTACAGCTTTGTAACAAGTCGTATAAACTCCCTCCGTATGCAAGATAACATTGTAAGTGTGGAAAAGTAATGAGATTTAAATTTTTAATTATTATTTTGCCTCAGCGTGTATATAATTTTTAATGATCGTCTCCTTCATCCTCTCTCTCGCTCCTCTCTCACTCTCTCTCTCTCTCTCTCTCTCTCTCCTCTCTCTGGCCTTTATTTCGGATAAATCATCATCTGGTTTTAGTAGTCGACGCTGGCGGCGATTCGGACGCTCCAAGCCGAATTTCTTGCATAGTTTAGGCCCGTTTCCCTCCGAAGCTTAATTTTCAACACTAGCCCACCACTCCCCCGCCCCCCTCCCCTCCAGCCACACTGACCCGTCTCCCCACACCACCCCCACCACCCCTACCACCCTGCCCCAAAACCTAGCTCACCGGACGGCTCCTGATTCTTCTTTTTTCTTTTTGAAATTATTTCCTGAAAGGAATAGAAGGGGGATATTGCAGGCGCGGGGGTGGGGGGGGATCAAATTGTGGTGAATTGTGTTGTTGTTCATCACTGTTTCTAAATGCATGGGTTTGTCACTCCCACATACAATACAAAAAGAGCGTGAGTCTTACTGATAGTTTGGTATTCTGCGCTATTTTTTTAACTTTTTTTTTTTGTGACATGGAATGGTGCAAAATTGGAATTACATGCTGTAGTTTATTAGCGCCTCAGTGGTGTGGTCGGTATGGTGTTGGTGTGCCACCGCGTTGGCTGGGAGTTTGATTCTCGGGCATTCCACTGAGGGGTTTGAGATGTGTATTTCTGGTAGAAGTTCACTCTCGACGTAGCTTGGAAGTCACGTAAAGCCGCCGGTCCCGTTGCTGAATAACCACGGGTGTTCCATGCAACGTAAAAACACCATACAAATAAACAGTAAACAAACTGTAGTTTATCCCATATAGTAAATTGGGTTTTTAT
>NC_061092.1:14369203-14414203 GCF_015104395.2 Macrobrachium nipponense | reverse complement strand
ACGAGGACACATGTAGTTTTATCTTCGAAAATATTGAAATTATATGGGGGCTTTAAAAACTTCAATCTTTGCGGTTCGTCGGCCACATGGACGGTTGACTCGGATCATAAAGACTGTTCACTGAAACAAAATTAACCTGCCGTAATTTAGTTTTGAATTTTATGCGCTGCCTGGCGTTTGATAATTATGAAAATCCCATCAGTCGATAATAACTTCACAGAGAATATTATTTGCATCAAAAATATTTCCGACTAACAGTGAAGGAGATGAATATAAACTATATCCCAAGCTGGTATCAATAACAATGATCCCGTAGTGGGTTAGTGCCGTCAGTGCATCTCACGTGGTGTACTGTAGGCATTACTTCACGGTCTTTGCAGAGTCCCATCGGCCCCTAGCTGCAACCTCTCTTCATTTCTTTTACTGTACCTCTGTCCGTATTATCTTTCTTCCATGTGACTTTTCCACCCTCTCACTATCAATTTCCCTTTCAGCGCTGAATGACCTCATAGGTCCCAGCGCTTGGCCTTTGGCTTAGATTCTATTTTCTATTCTAGCTGTAGTTATGTAAATGTGTAATAATAATAATAATAATAATAATAATAATAATAATAATAATAATAATAATAACAAACACATCCCCCACCAACAGAAAGGCTGCAGAAGGAAGTGTAGGGGCACAAAAGACCAGCTCCTGATAGACAAAATGGTAATGAAGAACAGTAGGAGAAGGAAAACCAACCTAAGCATGGCATGGATAGACTATAAGAAAGCCTTCGACATGATACCACACACATGGCTAATAGAATGCCTGAAAATATATGGGGCAGAGGAAAATACCATCAGCTTCCTCAAAAATACAATGCGCAACTGGAATACAATACTTACAAGCTCTGGAATAAGACTAGCAGAGGTTAATATCAGGAGAGAGGATCTTCCAGGGCGACTCACTGTCCCCACTACTCTTCGTAGTAGCCATGATCCCATGACAAAAGTACTACAGAAGATGGATGCCGGGTACCAACTCAAGAAAAGAGGCAACAAAATCAACCATCTGATGTTCATGGACGACATCAAGCTGTATGGTAAGAGCATCAAGGAAATAGATACCCTAATCCAGACTGTAAGGTTTGTATCTGGGGACATCAGGATGGAGTTTGGAATAGAAAAATGCGCCTTAGTCAACATACAAAAAGGCAAAGTAACGAGAACTGAAGGGATAAAGCTACCAGATGGGAGCAACATCAAACACATAGATGAGACAGGATATAAATACCTGGGAATAATGGAAGGAGGAGATATAAAACACCAAGAGATGAAGGACACGATCAGGAAAGAATATATGCAGAGACTCAAGGCGATACTCAAGTCAAAACTCAACGCCGGAAATATGATAAAAGCCATAAACACATTGGGCAGTGCCAGTAATCAGATACAGCGCAGGAATAGTGGAATGGTGGACGAAGGCAGAACTCCGCAGCATAGATCAGAAAACCAGGAAACAAATGACAATACACAAAGCACTACACCCAAGAGCAAATACGGACAGACTATACATAACACGAAAGGAAGGAGGGAGAGGACTACTAAGTATAGAGGACTGCGTCAACATCGAAAACAGAGCACTGGGGCAATATCTGAAAACCAGTGAAGACGAGTGGCTAAAGAGTGCATGGGAAGAAGGGACTAATAAAAGTAGACAAAGACCCAGAAATATACAGAGACAGGAGAAAGACAGAAAGAACAGAGGACTGGCACAACAAACCAATGCACGGACAATACATGAGACAGACTAAAGAACTAGCCAGCGATGACAATTGGCAATGGCTACAGAGGGGAGAGCTAAAGAAGGAAACTGAAGGAATGATAACAGCTGCACAAGATCAGGCCCTAAGAACCAGATATGTCCAAAGTACGATAGACGGAAATAACATCTCTCCCATATGTAGGAAGTGCAATACGAAAAATGAAACCATAAACCACATAGCAAGTGAATGCCCGGCACTTGCACAGAACCAGTACAAAAAGAGGCATGATTCAGTGGCAAAAGCCCTCCACTGGAGCCTGTGCAAGAAACATCAGCTACCTTGCAGTAATAAATGGTACGAGCACCAACCTGAAGGAGTGATAGAAAACGATCAGGCAAAGATCCTCTGGGACTATGGTATCAGAACGGATAGGGTGATACGTGCAAACAGACCAGACGTGACGTTGATTGACAAAGTCAAGAAGAAAGTATCACTCATTGATGTCGCAATACCATGGGACACCCAGAGTTGAGAAAGAAAGAGAGGGAAAAAATGGATAAGTATCAAAATCTGAAAATAGAAATAAGAAGGATATGGGATATGCCAGTGGAAATCGTACCCATAATCATAGGAGCACTAGGCACGATCCCAAGATCCCTGAAAAGGAATCTAGAAAAACTAGAGGCTGAAGTAGCTCCAGGACTCATGCAGAAGAGTGTGATCCTAGAAACGGCACACATAGTAAGAAAAGTGATGGACTCCCTAAGGAGGCAGGATGCAACCCGGAATCCCACACTATAAATACCACCCAGTCGAATTGGATGACTGTGATAGAGCAAAAAAAAAAAAAAAAAAATAATAATAATAATTTATTAAATAACAGTGCTTGGAACGATGATATTCTGTGTACTATTTCCTTACTGCCGTTGACGATAATGAATGACATTTTGTCTCCTGAAAATAATGGAGGTGATTATTAGGACTGATCCCGTGCTGATAATGAAGGAGACAATGAAGTTAGAATTCCTGCTGATAATGATAAGGATAATGAAGTTTAGAATTCATGCTGATATTGACGCCGGCAATGCGATCTGTTTCATCCGGACTATAATGGAGAGAGTGTGACTTCATCTCTTGCTTATATTAGTATTTAAGGTTTTATGTCATAATAAATAACAATGTGGGGTAAAGAGGTTTTTTTTTTATTTCATGATGAATTCGGGAAGAGAAAATGGAAATAATGGTGAAGTCTTCCACTGTCTAATATTCCCCAGAGACATTCAGCATGGCGTTATTCTACTTCGGTGGATTTAATGTAATTTTCCCTGTATCCCTTTGGATTAGGTAATTTTCCCTGTATCCCTTTTGGATTTTTAAGGTAACCCTTTTCCCTCCCAAGTATCCCTGTGGGATTAAGTAACCCTCTTTTTCCGGCCCACCCCCTGTATCCCTGTGGATTAAGTAACCCTCTTTTCCATGTATCCCTGTGGATTAGGTAACCCTCTTTTTCCATGTATCCCTGTGGATTAAGTAACCCTCTTTTCCATGTATCCCTGTGGATTAAGTAACTCTTTTTCCATGTATCCCTGTGGATTAAGTAACCCTATTTTTTCCATGTATCCCTGTGGATTAAGTAACTTTTTCCATGTATCCCTGTGGATTAAGTAACCCTCTTTTTCCATGTATCCCTGTTGGAAATAGGTCAACCCTCCTTTTTCCATTTATATCCCTTTGGATTAAGTAACCCTCTTTTTTTTCCATGTATACCCTGTGGATTAAGTTAACTCGTTCTGTTTTTCCATGTTTATCCCGGTTGGATTAACGTAACCAACCCTCTTTTTTCATGTATCCCTGTGGATTAAGTAACTCTTTTTCCATGTATCCCTGTGGATTAAGTAACCCTTTTTCCATGTATCCCTGTGATTAAGTAAACGCCCCCTCCCTTTTTTTTTCATTTGTATCCCTGTGGATTAAGTACTTTTTCCCATTTATCCCTGTGGATTAAGTAACAAACCCTCTTTTTGTTTTTTCCATGTATCCCTGTGGTAAAGTTAAGTAACCCTTTTCCTGTTTTTCCCTGTGATTTAAGGTAACCCTCCCTTTTCCATGTATCCCTGTGGGGAATTAAGGTAAAACCCTCTTTTCCCCATGTATCCCTGTGGGATTAAGTAACCCTTCTTTTTTCCATGTATCCCTGTGGATTAAGAACTCCCAAGTTTTTATCCCGTGGATTTAAAAGTAACCTCTTTTTCCATGTATCCCTGTTGATAGGTAACCTCTTTTTCCATGTATCCCTGGTTGGATTAAGTCAACCCCTCCTTTTTTCCATGTATCCATGTGGATAGTTTCTTTTTCCTCCCATTGTAATCCTGTGTATTAAAGTAAACCCTCTTTTTCCATGTAATCCCCTGTGGATTAGCCAATCTTTTTCTCCCATGTATCCCTGTGGATTAATAACCTCTTTTTCCAGTATCCCGTGGATAAGTAACCCTCTTTTCATGTATCCCTGTGGATTAAGTAACCCTTCTCCTGTATCCCTGTGGATTAAGTACCCTCTTTTCCATGTATCCCGTGGATTAAGAACCCTCTTTTCCATGTATCCTTGGATTAGGTAACATCTTGTTTTGCCATGTATCCCTGGGATTACGTAACCCTGCCACTACTTTGCAACGTACTCCCTGGATTAAGAACCCTCTTTTTCCAGGTATCCTGTGGATTAAGTAACCTCTTTTTCCACCTAGAATCACACGTGGATTACAGTAACTTACACTCAGTTTCTCTACTGTATCCCTGTTGATTAAGTAACTTTTTCCATGTATCCCTGTGGATTAAGTAACTTTTTCCATGTATCCCTGTGGACTAAGTTAATCTTTTTCCATGTATCCCTGTGGATTAAATAACCTTCTTTTTCCATGTATCCCTGTGTATTAAGTAATTTTCTTTTTCCATGTATCCCTGTGGATTAAGTACCCCTATTTTTTCATGTATCCCTGTGGATTATGTAACTCTTTTTCCATGTATCCCTGTGGATTAAGTAACTTTTTCATGTATCCTTGTGGATTAAGTAACCCTCTTTTTCTATGTATCCCTGTGGATTAAGTAACTCTCTACTTCCATGTATCCCTCTGGATTAAGTAACTCTTTCCATGTATTCCTGTGGATTAAGTAACCCTCTTTTTCCATGTATCCCTTTGGATTAAGTGACCCTCTTTTTCCATGTACCCCTGTGGATTAAGTAACCCTCTTTATCCATGTATCCCTGTGGATTAAGTAACCCTCTTTTCATTCATGTATCCCTGGGATGAAGTAAATTTTTCCCATGTTCCCTGTGGAGTAAAGGAACCTCTTATTTCCATGTATACGACTTCTGGATAAGTAACCCTCTTTCCATGTATCCCTGTGGATTAGGTAACAATCTTATTCCATGTATCCCTGTGGATTAACCCTGTTTTTTCATGTATCCCCATGGATTAAGTAACCCTATTTTTCGATGTATCCCTATGGATTAAGTAACCCTCTTTTTCGATGTATCCCCATGGATTAAGTAACCCTCTTTTTCCACGTATCCCTGTGGATTAGGTAACCCTCTTTCCATGTATCCCTGTGGATTAAGTAACCCTCTTTCCATGTATCCCTGTGGATTAAGTAACCCTCTTCCCATGTATCCCTGTGGAATAGGTAACCCTGTTTTTTCATGTATCCCTGTAGATTAAGTAACCCTATTTCCATGTATCCCTGTGGATTAGGTAACCCTCTTTTTCCATGTATCCTTGTTGATTAAGTAACCCTTTTTCCATGTATCCCTGTGGATTAGGTAACAATCTTTTTCCATGTATCCCTGTGGATTAACCCTCTTTTTCGATGTATCCATATGGATTAAGTAACCCTCTTTTTCGATGTATCCCTATGGATGATGTAACCCTCTTTTTCCATGTATCCCTGTGGATTAGGTAACCCACCTTTTCCATGTATCCTTGTGGATTAGGTAACAATCTTGTTCCATGTATCCCTGTGGATTAGGTAACAATCTTTTTCCATGTATCCCTGTGGATTAAGTAACCCTCTTTTTCCATGTATTCCTGTGGATTAGGTAACAATCTTTTTCCATGTATCCCTGTGGATTAAGTAACCCTCTTTTTCCATGTATTCCTGTGGATTAGGTAACCCTCTTTTTCCATGTATCCCTGTGGATTAGGTAACCCTCTTTTTCCATGTATCCCTGTGGATTAGGTAACCCTCTTTTTCCATGTATCCCTGTGAATTAGGTAACCCTCTTTTTCCATGTATCCCTGTGGATTAGGTAACCCAATCTTTTTCCATGTATCCCTGTGGATTAGGTAACAATCTTTTTCCATGTATCCCTGTGGATTAACCCTTTGTTTCGATGTATCCCTATGGATTAGGTAACCCTCTTTTTCGATGTATCCCTGTGGATTAAGTAACCCTCTTTTTCCATGTATCCCTGTGGATTAATTAAACCCTCTTTTTCCATGTTCCCTCTGGATTTTTAACAATCTCCCATGTATCCCTGTGGATTAGGTAACAATCTTTTTTTCCATGTATCCCTGTGGATTAGGTAACAACTTAATTTTTCCATGTATCCTTTCGGTTGGATTAGATAACAATCTCCCTGTATCCCGGTGGATTAGGTAACCCTCTTTTTAGATGTATCCCTGTGGATTAAGGTAACCCTCTTTTTCCATGGTATTCCTGTGGGGGGGAAAAAAGTTTTTCTAGTGGATTAATTAACTTTCCTTTTTTCCTATGTATCCCTCTGGATTAAGTTATTTCCAGGGATCAGGGGGAGGTTAGTAACATCTTATTTTTTCCATGTATCCCTGTAGGATTAGGTAACACCCTCTTTTTCCATGTATCCCTGTGGATTAGGTAACCCTCTTTTTCAATGTACTGTCCATTAAGTACCCTCTTTCCATGTACCTTGAGGATTAAGGCAACCCTCTTTTTCCATGTATCCCTGTGGATTAGGTAAACCCTCTTTTTCATGTATCCCTTGTGGATTAGGTAACCCTCTTTTTCCATGTACCTTGTGGATTAAGTAACCCTCTTTTTTTTTCATGTATCCCCTGTGATTAAATAACCCTCTTTTTTCCATGGTATCCCTGGTATTAAGTAACCCAATTTTTTCTTTCCATGTATCCCTGTGGATTATTAAGTAACCCTCTTTTTCCATGTATCCCTGTAGGATTAAGTAACCCCTCAGGGGGTTATCCCTGTGGTTAGTAACCCCTTTTCCCATGTCACCCTTTGATTAAGTAACTCTTTTTCTATGTATCCCTCTTTTGTTAAGTAACTTTTTCCATATCCCTGTGGATTAAGTACTTTTTTTCCATGTATCCCCTGTGACTAGTTAATCTTTTTCCATGTATCCCTGTGGATTAAGTAACCCTTCTTTTTTCATGATCCCTGTGGTATTAGTAATTTTCTTTTTCATGTATCCCTGTGGATTGATTACCCCTATTTTTTCAATGGTTCCCTGGATTATGTAACCCTCTTTTTTCCAGTATCACCTGTGGATTAATAAACCCTCTTTTTTTCCAATGTATCCTGTGTAAATTTAAAGTAAACCCTCTTTTTAACCATGTATTCCCTGTGGAAAAAATTTTTAGTAACCCCTTTTTCCATTGTAAAAATTCCCTTTGGATTAAGTAACCCTCTTTTTTCCATGTATCCCCTGTGGATTAAAGTAACCCTCTTTTTCCCATGTCCTTTGGATTAAGTAACTTTTTCCTTTTCCCTTTATTGTAACCCTGTTGTTAAGTAAACTTTTATTTTCCAATGTATCCCTTGTGGATTAAGTAACTTTTTTCCATGTATCCCTGTGGACTAAAAGTTTTAAATCATTTTTCCATGTACCCTGTGGATTAAATAACCTTCTTTTTTTCATGTATCCCTGGTATTAAGTAATTTTCTTTTTCCATGTATCCCTGTGGATTGAGTACCCCTATTTTTTCATGTATCCCTGTGGATTATGTAACTCTTTTTCCATGTATCCCTGTGGATTAAGTAACTTTTTCAGTATCCTTGTGGATTAAGTAAACCCTCTTTTTCGAGGTATCCCTGGGATTAAGAACTCTCTACTTCCATAAATCCCTCTGGATTAAGTAACTCTTTCCATGTATTCCTGTGGATTAAGTAACCCTCTTTTTCCATGTATCCCTTTGGATTAAGTGACCCTCTTTTTCCATGTACCCCTGTGGATTAAGTAACCCTCTTTATCCATGTATCCCTGTGGATTAAGTAACCCTCTTTTTTTCATGTATCCCTGTGGATGAAGTAACTTTTTCCATGTATCCCTGTGGATTAAGTAACCCTCTTATTCCATGTATCCCTCTGGATTAAGTAACCCTCTTTCCATGTATCCCTGTGGATTAGGTAACAATCTTTATTTCATTGTATTCCCTTGGTGGATTAACCCTTTTTTTTCCATGTATACATATAAGTAAACCCTATTTTTCGAGTATCCCTATGGATTAAAGTAAACCCTCTTTTTCGAAGGTATCCCCATGGATTAAGTACCCTTTTTTCCACGTATCCCTGTGGATTAGGTAACCCTCTTTCCATGTATCCCTGTGGATTAAGTAACCCTCTTTCCATGTATCCCTGTGGATTAAGTAACCCTCTTCCCATGTATCCCTGTGGAATAGGTAACCCTGTTTTTTCATGTATCCCTGTAGATTAAGTAACCCTATTTCCATGGATCCTGGGATTAGTAACCCTCTTTTTCCATGACCTGTGATTAAAGTAAACCCTTTTCATTGTATCCCTTGTGGATTAGGTAACAAAACTTTTTCCTGTATCCTGTGGGATTACCCTTCTTTTTCGATGTACCCCTATGGATTAAGTAACCCTCTTTTTCGATGTAACCACCGCATGGATGATGTAACCCTCTTTTTCCATGTCCCTGTTGGATTAAGGTAACCCAACCTTTCAATGTATCCTTGTGAAATTAGGTAACAAGCTTGTTCATGTCCTGTGGATTAGGTAACAATCTTTTTCATGTACCCCTGGGATTAAAAGTAACCCTCCCTTTTCCATTGTATTCTGTGGATTATGGTAACAATTTCTTTTCCATGATCCCTTCTGGATTAGGTAACCCTCTTTTCCATGTATCCTAGGAATTAGGAACCCTTTTTTCCCCTTTTCCATGTATCACCCTGTGGATTAGGTAAACAATTCCTTTTTCCATTGGTTATCACGTGGATTTAGGTAAACAATCTTTCTCCATGTATTTCCCTTTTGTGTGCCTTATGGTTAACAATCTTTTTCATGTATCCCTGTGGGATTAGTAAACCCTCTTTTTCCCCAATTGTATCCCTGTGGAATTAAACCCTCTTTTCCATTTGGTTTTCGATGACCCAATTTTTAATGGATTAGGTAAAAGAACCTTTTTCCTTTTTCGATGCCTATCCCTGTGGATTAAGTTAACCTCTTTTTCCAGGATCCCTGTGAATTAATAAACCATTCTTTTTCATGCCATCCACTTTTCTGGATTAGTAACCTCTTTTTTCCATGTATCCCTGGTTGGAGCTAGGTAACAATCTTTTTCCATGTAATCCCTGTGGATAAGGAACCCTCTTTTTTTTTCCATGTATCAATGTGATTTAAAGATAACCCTATTTTCCATGTATCCCTGTTGAATTAGGTAACCCCTTTTTCCTCGTTTCTTTATGTATCCCTTTGGGATTAGGTAACCCACTTTTTCCTTTTTCCCATTATTCACTGGATTAAGTAACCCTCTTTTTCCATGTATCCCTCCCTGGATTAAGTAACTTTTTTCCATGTATCCCTGTGGATTAAGTAACCCTCTTTTCCAGTATCCTGGGATTAGGGAATTTTTAATGAACCCACTCCTTTTATCCAATGTAATTCCCTGAAGAAAATTTAGTAAACCCAATCTTTTTCCCATGTAATACCCTTGTGGAATAAGAACCCTTCTTTCATTGTATCCCTGGTGGATTAAAGTTAACCCTATTTTTCCATGTATTCCCTGTGGATTAAGTAACCCTCTTTTTTTCCACCTTGTTATATTGTTGGATAAGTACCCTCTTTTCCCATGAGTAATCTTTTTTTGTGCCGGATTAGGTAACCCTCTTTTTTCATGTATCCCTTGTGATTTAAGTAACCCTCCTTTTTCCATGTATCCCTGTGGATAAGTAACCCACCTTTTCAATGTACCCTGGAATTAGTAACCTCTTCCAGTATCCCTGGGTTTGGGAATTTTTAAGTACCCTTCCCTCTCCATGATTTTTCTGTGGATTAAGTTAACCCTCTTTCCTCCCCAAGGATCCCTGTGGAATAGGTAACCCTCTTTTTTCAAGTATCCCTGGTTAGATAAGTAACCCATATTTTATCATCTATTTCCCGTGGTTAGGTAAAACCCTTTACTTTTTCCAGGTATCCCTTGTTGGATTAAAGGTAACGTTTCCATGTATTCCCTGTGGATAGGTAACAATCCCTTTTTCCATGTATCCCTGGTGAAATAACCCTCTTTTTCCATGTATCCAATAGGGGATTAGTAAACCCCTTTTCGGATTGTATCCCTTTTTCCGGATGGATTGGAACCCTCTTTTTCCGTATCCCTGTGGATTAGGTAACAACCTTTTTCCATGTATCCTGTGGGGATTAGTAACCAATCCCTTGGTCATGTATCCCTGGGATTAGGTAAACCAATCCTTTTCCATGTATTCGTGGATTAAGTAACCCTCTTTTTCAATGTATTTTTCCCCTGGGAATTTAGAACCCAATCTTTTTCCATTTATCCCTGGGGGATTAAGTAACCCTTTTTTTTCCATGTATCCCTATGGATTAGGGTAACCCTCTTTTTGCCATGTATCCCTGTGGAATTAAGGAACCCTCTTTTTCCAGGTATTCCCTGTGGATTAAGTTAACCCTCTTTTTCCAGTATCCCTGTTGGATTAGGTAAACCCTCTTTTTCCCATGTATCCCTGTGGAATTAATTTGTTTGTTCATGTATTCCCTTAGGATTAAGGTAACCCTTTTTTTCATGTATCCTTGTGGATTAAGGGAACCCTCTTTTTTCCATGTATCCCTTGTTGATTAATAACCCTTTTTCCTTTTCCCGTATCCCTTGGAATTAGGTAAAACTTCCCTTTTTCCATGTATCCCTGGGTTATTAAACCCTCTTTTTCATTGGTTATCCCTTGGATTAAGGTAACCCTCTTTTTTCCATGTATCCCTTTGGTGAATGATAACCCATCTTTTTGCCATATCCCTGTGGAATTAGTAACCCCCTTTTTCATGTCCATGGATACCTGTGGATTACCCGGGTAACAATCTTGTTTTTCCATTTTTGTATCCCTGGTGGATTAGGTAACAAGGCTTTTTCCATGTATCCCTTGTGATTAAGTAAAACCCTCTTTTCCATGTATTCCTTGTGGATTAGGTAACCCTCTTTTTCCATGTATCCCTGTGGATTAGGTACCCCTGTTTTTCGGATGTATCCCTACCCGTGGATATTAAGTAACCCTCTTTTTCATGTATCTTTGGATTAGGAAGCCTCTTTTTCCATGTATCCCTGTGGATAGTAACCCTAACCTCTTTTTCCATGTATCCCTGTGGATTAAGAACCCTCCTTTTTCCCATGTATCCCTGGGTTAGGTAACCCTTTTTTTCATGTATCCCTGTTAGTTAAGGTCCCTATTTCCCATGTATCCCTAGGTAAACCCTTATGTAAACCCAATCTTTTCCATGTATCCCTGTGGATTAGGTAACAATCTTTTCCCTGTTATCCTGTGGAATTAACCCTCTTTTTCATGTATCCTTGGATTTTTTATGTAAACAATCTTTTTCCACGTATCCTGGGGAATTAGGTAACCCAACCAATTTTTCCATGTATCCCTTGTGGATAGGAACAACGTTTCAATGTATCCTGTGGATTAGTAAACAATCTTTTTCCATGTATCCCTTGTGGAATTAGGTAACCCTCCCCTTTTTTCTATGTATCCCTTGTGGATTAGGTAACCCTCTTTTTCAATGTATCCTTGGATTAAGGTAACCCTCCTTCTCCTGGATTAAGGAACCTTTTTTCCCTTCTTTTTCCCGTATCCCCTCGGTGATTAAGTAAACTTTTAACCATGTTATCCCTGTCGGATAAGGTAATAACCCTCTTTTTCCATGTATCCCTGGTTAGATGGAGTAACCCTTTTCCTTTTCCATTAAGTAACCCAATCTTTTTCCCATGTATCCTGATTAGGTACCCTTCTTTTTCCATGTAACCTGTGGGATTAAGTAAAATCTTTTCCCATGTATCCCTGTGGATTAGCGTAACCCTCTCATGTATCCTTGGTGGGATTAGTAAAACCCTCTTTTTCATGTATCCCTGTGGATTAAGTAACCCTCTTTCCATGTATCCCTGTGGATTAAGTAACCCTCTTTTTCCATGTATCCCTGTGGATTAAGTAACCCTCTTTTTTCATGTATCCCTGTGGATTAAGTAACCCTCTTTTTCCATGTATCCCTGTGGATTAGGTAACCCTCTTTTTCATGTATCCCTGTGGAATAAGTAACCCTCTTTCCATGTATCCTTGTGGATTAGGTAGCAATCTTTTTTATGTATCCCTATGGATTAAGTAACCCTCTTTTTCCATGTATCCCTGTGGATTAGGTAACCCTCTTTTTCCATGTATCCCTCTGGATTAGGTAACAATCTTTTTCCATGTATCCCTCTGGATTAGGTAACAATCGTTTTCCATGTATCCCTGTGGATTAGGTAACAATCTTTTTCCATGTATCCCTGTGGATTAGGTAACAATCTTTTTCCATGTATCCCTGTGGATTAGGTAACCCTCTTTTTCCATGTATCCCTCTGGATTAGGTAACAATCTTTTTCCATGTATTCTTGTGGATTAGGTAACAATCTTTTTCTATGTATCCCTGTGGATTAGGTAACAATCTTTTTCCATGTATCCCTGTGGATTAGGTAACAATCTTTTTCCATGTATCCCTGTGGATTAGGTAACAATCTTTTTCCATGTATCCCTGTGGATTAGGTACCCTCTTTTTCCATGTATCCCTGTGAATTAAGTAACCCTCTTTTTCAATGTATCCCTGTGGATCAAGTAACTTTTTTCATGTATTCCTGTGGATTAGGTAACCCTCGTTTTCCATGTATCCCTCTGGATCAAGTAGCCCTCTTTTTCCATGTATCCCTGTGGAATATGTAACTCTCTTTTTCCATGTATCCCTGTGGATTAGGTAACAATCTTTTTTCCATGTATCCCTGTGGATTAAGTAACCCTCTTTTTCCATGTATCCCTGTGGATTAAATAACCCTCTTTTTCCATGTATCCTGTGGATTAGGTAACCCTCTTTTTCCATGTATCCTTGTTGATTAAGTAACCCTCTTTTTCTATGTATCCCTGTGGATTATGTAACCCTCTTTTTCCATGTAACCCTGGAGATTAAGTAACAATAATAATCTTTTAAGTATCGTCTGTTGAAATTTTTATATTGCTTTCTTTGACTGAGGTTACGTTTTAATACCTTTTTTCAACTGTTCCCCTGATGACTTCGCCTCCCTTCTATAAGTCTTTCTCTCAATGGCGTTCGTTCTCAACCTACAACACCACATCATCCCTCAACTGGAGTCAGGAGCACTCCACCTCCCTATTCACAAAGACTACCTCCGTCCTCCCACAAGCTCGCAACTCCATCGAATGCTTTCCATTAACTTCTCTCATTATTCCAAGCATGGACCTATTGATCAGCTAGAATGACATATTGCTGTTGCTGTGGTAACAGTTACAGTTGCCTCTGTTTACTGTGGATGGTGTTGTTATTGTTGCTGTTATTGGCCAAGTTATAAGTTAAAATAATGAGAGTGATGACTAAAATAATTCCATCCTTGCAATTGTTTTCTTTACATTCATACTGGGATATGCAGGTTTTTTCGTGTGATTAATAGCGAATTTTTATATGATCTATCTAGGTATATAGACTCAACGGGTGATTAAGTGACTCTTTTTTTAAGTAATAACAAATAGGCAAAGGTATTGCGTTACTCTGGATAACCCAAAACCTAAATTTCCTAGGGCGTTAATTGCAAACCTAAACCCTTGGTGAAGACAATGAAAACGCCTCGTTTCGCCGGACAAGCGAATTTCGGCCTTTCTTATCGGAGCCCTAATTTAAAAATGTTACACAGGAGGAGGAAGCCGTGGTGGAGGAGGAGGAGGAGGAGGAGTAAGCCGAGGAGGAGGAAGAAGAAGAAGAAGAAGAAGAAGCGTCACTTTGAACAGAGCACTGCTGAAATTTTTTTCTCCCCTTTGAAGTGAAGGCTGACCATACTTTGTGTCTGCTCGCTATGAGGATGCAGGGGAAATTATAGCGTTTTAGAAACTTTGTTTTTCTACTTTATTCGTTACAAAATTAGTGAAGCAAGACGTCTTTGATACAGAATGAAATCAGCCATTCATGATTGTAAGGGATATTAAAGTTCATTAGCTTTATTTTTTTTTTTTTATTATTATTTTTTTCTTGATGAAACACCTTGGTATCATTTTTGTACCTTCGCTGGGTTTACGAAAACACGATTAGAACAACGAGTCGTTGCCACAAAGCGAAATGAGTCTTGTATGATTTTCAAAGGGACTGATTTTTTTTCATATGTTCAATTCGTCTCGTTATCTTGTTAATAAACCACTAGTAATTATGATTTGAGGAAAGTGATACGAGACTCCATCTTAAAACGTGGTGTATGTCTAGCCTATATTCCTCTCATCACAAAGTCGCTCTGAAACACATTTGTTTACCTGTTGATAAAAATCAACTCGGGGACACGTCCTCTTTCTTAACTCTTATTTAACCCTTCTTCCTCTTCCATTCTCATTCCCCGTCAATAATACAGACTTCCTCCTCCTCGTCTACTACCTGCACTTCTTCGTTCTACCCTCTCCCCCCCCACCCTCCTACCCATTACATTTCCTCTCCTCTCTTGTCCTTACCCACTTCCCCTGCCTTCTTTCTTCTTCATTTCTTCTTCATTTCTTTCCCTTGCAGCCATAAATCTGGCTCACCGTCTTCTCTCCCCCATTGGCTTCATTCCTTTTTTTTTCTCTAATGTCATTTCTATTTTGCTTTCTTCAGTACAATACTTATCGCTTGTTCCTTTATTAATTCCTTGGTATTGTGCTTCATTCTCATTTTTAATTATCGTTTATTTTTATCCGTCTGTCTTTGTGTGTTTGTTGTGTTTTTGTTTGTTTGTTCGTGTATGCCATCTTCTTCATCTTTTTTTATTTTTGTTGTTTTTATTTGTTTATATATTTATTTTTGTTGATACAGCTCCTCAGCTCCTATTTTCTTATTATCTTCCTCATTTCCCTTCTACAGGAATCGCTTTTTGCCACACCACTAATTTGTTATAATTGTAATCTCATCTTATTTCACTCTTCTTTTGTTATCACCTTTTTACCCTTCCTCATTCCACTTGTTCATAATATTTTTCCCTATCGTCTTTCTCCTTCTCCTCTTCCCCTCACTAGGCTTCCCCTCATTGCCGCCTCTCCCCCCTCCCCCCCCCCACCCGCTCGCCCCCCCCCGCCCTCCTCCTCTGTGTACGCCTCCTTCGTCACAGCCACATTCTCCCTAAGACACCCAGGAGAATCTGGGTAATGGCTTCCTCCTCTCAACTTACAGAGCGGAAATCCTGAAACAAGGAAATATGGACTAATAAAAATAAAAAAAAAGGCCGTAGGAAAGGAAAACACTTATCCCGTGAAAAATGGCCAAAGGTACTTACCTTCTCATCTCGTAAATTTGCTCTTAATTATTTTCATCAACAGCTGCCTCCAAACAACATCTCAATGCAGAACGATAATTAGTGTCGTTATCAACTATTATTTTGCTTACTGTAAATAAACCTCCTCTCTCTCTCTCTCTCTCTCTCTTCTCTCTCTCTCCCCGTTACACACCATTAATTATAAGTGTATGTATATGCGCGTGTGTGGATGTATGTACACGTTTCTCTATTACTGTCTGTGTCTGTCTGTTTGTCTGTCTGTAAAAGGGCGGGGTACAGACACGCCGAGTCCTGGAATTCCTCTCCAATATCAACAGTTACTTGAGCAATAAAGTCGACATTTCTCTTCCAGCATCAGCAGTTATTTTCTTATATGGAGGCGACGTTCCTTACCCCATATAGGGAAACATTTCTCTTGCCTAATCTCAGTCTCAGCCGTAGGTAGTACTGTTGCTGGACTGCTGCTTCGTTTATATTTGGAGACGCAGAAGAATATTATTCACAATACAATGAGTAGTATGTGAATTAAAAAAAAAAAGTAAGAAATAGTTGCAATGAGATGGAAGGTATTAGTGGAAGGAAAATAAGATAAGTGATGATTCTTCTATTGGAACATGAGTAGAATGGAAGGTTAATGTAATGTGCAAAATTTTAGGGATGATTTATAGAAGGGAATCATGTTGAACGAGATGGTATGATGTTAGAGAACCTGCTAAAAAAAAATCAGAGAGAAAGTGAGTTGCATGAGTTTCCCTGCAAGGTTAAAAAAAAAAAAAAAAAAAACATTCCTTTCTGGCATTAGCAAGGACGATGCATATGACGAAAAGCTGGGTAAATCGAGTATTGAATTTAAAACGCCGATCACTTCAAAGAAAATATAGCGGACAGGTTAAGAAAATAATGGAAAACTCAGCTTATTAAGAAAAGACTAACGCTTAAAAGTCTAGATTAGGAAAGTCTTTCTCAATCGGTGATTACAGTTTAGGTGATGAAAGCTTTAACGCTGAAAGAAAGCTTGAACCAGGAGTCTAGGAGAGAAAGTTTATTGCTGTCAAAAGAAAATTATTATGGGCTTTTATTTTGAAAAGAAACTATAAAAAAACAGAAGTTCGAGTAACAAAATGACAAGCCATGCGATTGGCTAATGAAAAACAGGTGTTTGTTAAAGTCTATAGAAAACAGGTGCTCAAGGAAGAGAATAGAGAACAGGTGTTCGAGTAAGAAGCAGAACACGAGTTCGAGTAACGAAATGGGAACAATGGCTTAGCAAAGGAAATGGAGAACGAGAGTGAAAAGGAAGAAAACATGCAACACAAAACATATAATTGGGGGAAAGAGTGTGAGAAGGAAAATAGAGAACAGCTTGTTTAAGAAAGGAAATGGAAAACAGGTTCTAGTAACCACAGAGAAACAAGTGGAGGAAATTGTAGAACCATAGTTCAGAGAACAAAAATGGGCAACTGGTCAAGGGGAAAACAAAAATGGAGCCATGGTTAAGAAAACATATAAATTGCAGAACCATAGTCAGAGAAACAAAAAGGACAACATGGTCAAGGAAACAAAATGGAGAACCATGGTTAAGAAAACAATATGGGAGAACCATAGTCAAGGTAAACAGATTAGAAATTTAGTTAAAACTGTCAAATAAAGGACCATATCCAAGGAAACAATCGAGATGAGGATACACAAGAAAACGAACTCAAAGTTTAAGTAAGAAAATGGAGGAAATAAAGTGGCATGAGTGAAAGATGAAAATAGAAAACAATGGCTATAGAAAGAAAGGAAACACGCTTGACACCTGTCAGATGTGTCTTATCAATGGCGAAGGCATTTCACGGATGATATATTTTCCTTCATTATCCGTAATTATTTTTCTCTGATTTATTGTCTGCACTTCTCTTTAGTCCTCTACCTTCCCCAACTGAATCCTCATTAATCCTATTCAGCTTATTTATTTTCTAATAATTTTACTCAAGTATTTTTTCACTTATGGGTAACTTCCTCGACGCAGCTTTCCCTTTAGTGGAAGTAATAATGGTAATATTATTCAGTGAAAACATGAAAAATAATTATTAAAAAGGGGGTGAGAAGACTCGTCGGGAATGAGAACCGTTGAAAGGCCAATGAATAAACAGACTAAAGTGAACAAAATAAGAAGAGATGAGAGCAAGAAGAGAGAGTAAGCCACATCAAGAGTGATATAATGAAACAGAGAAAGGTCGCAGGACATAATATGAAAGAGTAAGCGAAAAGATTTTACCAAAAAAAAGTGAAGAGGAGAAAAGAAAAAGGAGTAGAAATGGAAGACGCTGTTGGTTGTAATCTCCACCGAAACACTTCGCAGTCTCTACCGGTGTTTCCCCTTCCACGAATCTTAAGAAAACCTTAAGAACGGAGAGCCTGAGCCTCTGAGAACTCAGGATATATCAAAGGCTTTTCCACTGCTCTCTCTCTCTCTCTCTCTCTCTCTCTCTCTCTCTCTCTCTCTCTCTCTCTCTCTCTCTCTCTTATTCCGCGTCTCCTACTCGGCCTTGTTTCCGTTGTAGCAAACTTGTGCACCATGAAAATTCCGACGGAAGTTTTCCTTTGGCCCCATTCACAAAGCCGAGAAACTGATAGATTAAATACTGCAGAATCAACTCGGGGAATGATGGGACTTTTCTTCAACTATGGGGGAAAAAGCTAAGATAATATTATGCTTTATTTTCGACCGGCCGCGTTTTTTCCCTCCCCGCGCCGGTTCCTGTTGGTATAAGGCGTTTTTTTTTCCCCGTCCGCCAGAATGCGTTTTCATTAAGCATCTAGAAAAGATCAGTGCATATCTCTTTATTTTATGTGGTTTCTTCCTTAAAAATTCCCGGGGAAGAAACTCCTTCGACGGGCGGCGATGCCAGCCAGTTCAGACGTCCAGGAAAGGGAAAAGTGGACAAAGACGGAGGAGCCAGGTTACAGAGAGAGAGAGAGAGAGAGAGAGAGAGAGAGAGAGAGTTTCCAACAGAGGCTTAGATTCAAGACATTATTCTTAAGGGAGAGCATTTAACCAAGATCGGTTCACATTGATATAATTGACAAATTCCATTTTGAGTGCTTTAAAAACGAATGGAATAAATTCAGACGTAAATTTTTATGGCAATTTGAATAAATTCATACTAGTCTCTTTCCGAAGGAAGACATTGCCTTTTTTTAGCAACCATATATTATGATTATAATACGGCGACTTGTAAACTAAAATGTCTTTCATCTTTGAGAATCCAAGGCTAATTGCCATATGATTGTTACATGTCCACTCACTGCTGTAAGAATGCAATATTTTCTTATTTATGTCTTAAGTGTATATGTATAAATACTGTCGGTCATTTTCCCAGACTTGGCTAACTTAAACTTTGTAAAGAAAATATTGTTTAGAATATCTATAAACTGCATATAGTGTTAATGGGTGCGGTGCAAGAACCAAATATAGCGCATAGATATGAATGTATTTTTCCTTCATTATCGTAATCGTATGAAAGAGGAAACAACAACTTATGATAGCACCTCAGTGGCGTGATCGGTAAGGTCTTAGCCTGCCACCTCGGTGGCCGCGAGTTCGATTCTCGGGCATTCCACTGAGGGGTCTGAGATGTGTATTTTTTGGTGAAGAAGTTCACTCTCGACGTGGTTCGGAAGTCACGCAAGGCCGTTGGTCCCGTTGCTGAATAACCATTGGTTCCATGCAACGTAAAAACACCTTACAAACAAACAAACAAACAACAGGTGATACGTGATGCAAGTACGGAAACCCAGTATCTGTTATGAACTATTTAATACTATAATCTGTTTTTTTTTCCATCTGTCCATCCGCCTGTGGTGTTTTTGTATGGTAACACTGCGTCCCGGGCTTTAGATAGTTACATTCAACTTACATTCAACGATTATAATATCCTATTTCGAATATTAACGGTGTAATTCGCATACAGTAAATTATTAAAACATTTTTCAGTTGCAAAATGTACACCCAGATATCCTTTTATTTACCTAAAACTTACACATAGCGTAACTATCTAAAGCCCGGGACGCAGTGTTACCATACAAAAACACCGCAGGCGGATGGACAGATGAAAAAAAACAGAGTATAAGTACTTTCTTGGAGCGTGTTACAAATAATTTAGACAGGGTATAGCAAGTTTGCGGTAGTGATAAAATATACCCTAAGAACGAGATTAACTCTAACTTTTGGGCATTCTACAACAAATTGTGTTTGTACTTGCTAACTTGGCGGAGCTTAAGAGTTAAACACAAACACAATAATCTCATGTAAATAGTGGAATAACTAGAATTTGGGGGAGCTGAAAAGAATGAGATATATATAAAAAATCCATAGTTATTCCAATAAATAGTATTACTTGTGATGGATTATAACAAAAGACTGACAAACACCTGAACGGTGTTCAGCGTTTATAGTCAATACTTAGGAGGAACACCCGAGTCCTTTTTTGTTTTTTTTGTTTTTTTTTTGCAAATGATACAGTAAATTAAAATAATTGTGGATTTTCACATACAGCAATGCAATTTATGTAAATGGAAAGTGACAAATTAAAGACAGCAAGAACTTAACATAAGGTGGCGAAAGAGTCTCTGAATAAATCTGTTACTGAAATAAGTCATGAGATCCCAAAGTGAACACCTATAGTATAGTAGAATGCGTGTTTAGCCAAATCCCCGAGAGCGCAAGACAGGCGGGAACTCCACGAACTCTCCGACCATCCTGGGAAAAGTCGAAAGCAACTGGTGCAAATGTCGCTGTTAAACTTAATCAACTGAATTGTGCCAGTCGACGACGAAGCGGTTTCACTTGAATAATTAACCCTGAACATGTTTGTGCGGTGAGGAAATTCGAAAGGTTATGAAGTGGAACTGTTTACTTGATGGTCGAGAATACCATGATGGTGGCCGCCACAGGAAGAGAAGACATTTGAAGTGGAAGAAGAGACTGAATACGCGTGACGTAATAGTCGTTATGGGTCATGAAAATATAGGTTGAGTATTAATTTTAAACTGCTAACTATTTTTTGTGAAATAGGTTGGTAGTGGATGTTTTAGATTCCAGGTCAACAGTTATTGCAGTGATGTGCTTGAAGTGCATCTGGTTCGTTGAATTAATTCTCTGTTTTAGTATTTTTAACAAGAAAAAGTCAATTTTCTCTTAAGTGTTTATCATCATTATCTTATGTAACATAACACTGCTGCTTGTAGAAGGTCGCCAACAGCAAATAGAGGTGAAGGTTTTCAAAGGACGTACGAATGTTGTACCGTCTGACGACAAATTCCGTTTGATAAATTTTTTATATCTCCGTTCATTATGACGTTCCAAATTCTATCCATCTGGTGATAGAAGTTTACTCTCGACGTGGTTCTGAAGTCACGTAAAGCCGTTGGTCCCGTTGCTGAATAACCACTGGTTCCATGCGACGTAAAAACACCATAAAAAAAATCTATCCAGTTTCGCAAGATGACCTCTTTTCATTAAGTAACCCTGAACTATAAGGAACCACTTTGAGTCATAAATGAAAGATAGAAGCACTGGAGAGAACTTCAGGACCAAACGAATAATCATGAATATTATAGCTGATAGCTCGCTGACACAAGTTACATCTAATGTAACACCTTTTCATAGTCATCGGTTACAAGACAATAAGAAAAGCCGCCCAAAATATCATAATAATTGAGTGGGAACAACTGGCCTGTATTCCCATATAATCCTGAGTGCTATTGGGCCCGCCTGCCTGAACCGCTCACCTTCTACTGGATTCCCTTTTCTTACTCTTCCATAACTTCTTTCAACAAAAGTTTTCTTAACAAAACCTATCTCGTACGTGGAGAGGATTTCCATATATGGTAACAATAAAAGGCTCTGTTCCAAGAGATACTTTATTTTATATTTTGTGTTCTTGTACAACAAAACATGATCTAGCTGTTTTACTGAAGGTCAGTAGACGGCGTTTAAATCGTCTTATATTTTTATTTTCATGCTAACCATTAAAATCTAATTTACTCCTTATTTTTCTACTTCCTAAACAAAGTAATGTTTTTTCCATTATCTCGCTCTTTTGTCCATAATGATATTTTTTTTCTATAAATCATTAAGATCATTTTATTCTTTCCTTTGGTTTAAAACTGTCATGCATGGGAACATTTTTATCGTATCGGGTGTCTTTTACGTTGGTGTTTCGGAATTTATTTTCATCCGATGTATTTTAAGTTGATATAAATCGAAGTTGGGTTTTACGAGCTCGATCCATTATACGCTGATTTGTTTAGTATGGACGCAATAGTTTTTTTTTTTTTTTTTGGTCACGGTAATTTCATCCTTTACGGATGAAAAACTGATGGAATTTGGGTCTTCGTGTCAGTGTTTAACTTACAGGAAATTTCTTGGAGCAAAAAATGAAAGAATTAGAGTAATTTAGTCTTTAATAATCTTTATCATGTTGCGCTCGAGTTCTTTTGAGTGTATAAGCGTATGAATTTCCTGTGTTTTATCCATTAAAAAAAAGAGAAAAAAAAAACGCTTTAGAAAGTAATGCAACATTCATTGGGCATTTCACTCTCTCTTGCCGCTGAATCAGGGAGACTCGACTAATTTGCATAACTAAAACGTGTTTTCCGTGATCAAACGGCACTTTTAAAGCCCATGTAAACTCTGTTGGATGTATTTTTATTTTACAAGGAAAGTTTTTCTTTTTATTTACGTTGATTTTAAGAATTTTTTTTTATAATACACATGTACGTGTCTTATATATACACCCTAAATCTTTAAAGATATGCAGCTTCATTGATCAGCTTTAAAGGCTTTCTTTACCTAACGCTATATCTCGCGTATGTGTGTGTGTGTGCGCGCGCGCTCACCAAAATTTCTGAACTTGTAAAAATATTACTCATAGTGTTCAACATGTTTGTACATGTTGAACACTATGAGTGTTCAACATGTACAAAATATTACTCATAGTGTTCAACATGTTTGTACATATACCCCTTAAGAAGTCAGACTAATCAGGATTAAGAATGTATTAATTATTTACATGTCATTAAGTGTCATAATTGACATGACATTGTGATAAAACTAAGAAAGGCGTTCTTTACGTATACTCGTATTTCTCTTCATGTTTGTTGCTTTGGATTATCCAGTAATATGGCATTAACTAGACGATTTTTTTATCTTCTATGTTCCTTACTAAATTTTAGGAATTTGCTGAAACTGTTGTAGGAAACATAAAAGGTGTATTAGAAACCTTTGCAAATGTACCAAATGAAGTTTAAATCTTTTCTTTTTTCTGAAGCTGTTCTCAAGTTTCTGTTCGTGAAAATTTTTTATCTTTTCTTTTCTGAAGCTATTCTTAAGTTTCTATTCATGAAAATGTTTTATCTTTTCTTTTCTGAAGCTATTCTCTAGATTCTGTTCGCGAACATTTATTATCTTTTCTTTTCTGAAGCTATTCTTAAGTTTCTGTTCATGAAAATTTTGTATCTTTTCTTTCCTGAAGCTATTCTCAACTTTCTATTCATGAAATTTTATATCATTCCTTTTATTTTCTGAAGCTGTTCTCTAGATTCTGTTCGTGAACATTTATTATCTTTTATTTTTTGAAGCCATTCTCAAGTTTCAGTTCGTGAAAACATTATATTTGTACCATATTATGAACTGTAGATAGCCATTTTCATATTAACATCTCGACTCGTATAAAGCCGTGCGCGCTGGTGATGCTGGCATCATTCGACAGTAGCAATAGTAGCCAGGATTTGCAGCTGCACATTCAAGGCGAGGTTCATTCTTGAACGGTATCAAGAAAGCCAGCGAATGGAAATTAGTTCTCGAATTTTATGGGACGCGTCGTATTCCAATCGTATCTTCGTAAGAAGGATTTCTCGGTTGTCTTTGTCAGGGAACATAGCGGGTGCTGCGCTGGTAAAGATTCTCTGCCTACTGGAATAACTCTCCTCGTGCACATATAATTTCGTATATAGCATGAAATCTGGAGAGTATACTTTGTTATCTCTTATTTTTTCTGAGGCTCTGACCTGTTTCATAGCGTCTTGGTGACTTTCGACCGATATGCCATTCTCCATAATTATTGTACGGAGAAATTTTGTCATAAAGTATGGAGCTCAAGGTTACTGCATAGGCTCTTGACCACAGCATTGGTTTGGAAACTTGAGCTATTGTCATATTATAACTACTGGCTTTTTAGTTGCTATTAGTTGCTATGAACCTGTCAGTGTGCTTGCATGCACAGTGTATACTATATATTTTGTACATTCTCGTTGCGTGATCATAGGTGTACGTAGCTAAATACATATAAGGTTTGTTTAAGTTTTGGATGTGCTCACCTAAATAAAGTTTGCATTTTATTATTAGTTCAGCCAAGGACGTCATGCTTTAGGTTTGGTTTGTTTGTTTCTTTGTAAGTTTTTTCTCCCACTAGTGTTAGAACAAATATTATGTGGGGATATTTACAAAGATTTTACAAAAATAGTAAAGTAGTAAGTCTTTGTGATTATATTTTATGTTAGAAGTCTAACTCGGAGATAAGGAATAGACCGCGCAAGGTAACGATTACGTATCAAATGTAGGACATCGAAAACTTCCTGTGGCATACAAGGGCGCAGAATATGCACCAGGTAGGATGCGATGCCTTTGTTTTGAATAAATCACGTTAGCAAAGATCAGGTTAGGAGGTATCCCTAGGATTTGCTGTTTCTCAGCCTTGAATGAAGTTTTTATTTAAGTTTCCTCACTCATGCTAAGAGACAGACGTATATGGATTTTTTTTTTTATTCGATAGTCAGTTTATCCAGCAACTGCTTATCGCTCTAGCATATATTTCGAATTATTCTATTGTGTTTACTTAGGCACACGTATATGTTCCATTGTGCCTCTGTTGACTCAAGAAGGGAATTACATACCTGTAAGTTTGTTGACTATAGTGGACTGTAGCTCTGTTGCCGAAGAATATTGGGCTAACAGTTCCCAACCTATTTACTGAAAACCATAAGGGTAAAACCCTGAGGAGATCATATAATGAAAAAATACCCAATGTAACGTTCGGGTTACGATCTTGATAATGTATCGAAAACGTTATGTAACCTGATATGGATCTTGAAGTTACCAACTTCTGGAAGGATTGAAGTAGATCAAAAGAGAGGATGAAAGTATAAACTAGTAAGTTATCTCATTAAAACCAAATTTGCCGACCTTTTTAATGATATGCGTTTACAGGAGATTCTGCTATCGACTCTCCTATTATGGATAATTAATATACATACATACATTCCATACATATTTTTAAATTAATTATTTTTTTAAAAAAAAAAATATATATTTGATATAGATAATATATTATATATATATAGGTGTTAATGAGATAGCTTACTATATATATACACTATATATATTATGAGAATAATCATAATGACAAGTTATTTTTATAGTAGTATTATTGAAAACCACAAATGGAATATATAAAATATATATATATATATATATCATATACATATATATATATATATATATAGATATATACACTTATGGTTTCAATGATATACTTGTCAATATGATTATTCCCATAATATATATGTGTATATATATAGTATTATATATATAATACACACACACATAGTATATATGCGTGCGTGTCTGCGCACGCGCTTTTGTGTTGTGTTTCTGTTTATTTGTAATGTCGTATGCACGTTTAATATCTGTATTTCAAAGTACACGTAATGTGAATCTAATCTGATTTGTGTTGCAGTTCCTTGAACAGGTTTACTATATCCTTGGGGTTATCCTTTTCCTTATTCTCCCCGTTATCCCAGCGTCTCCAAGAGCCCTCAGCAGCTCATAGAATCTGACTAGTCAAACCGGTAGAGTAGACAGAAAAGCGATCCATCGATCATGTGGACGAGATAAGAGAAAGAACACATTGAAAGGATAGAGTAACTAACTCTTGAGCAGAAGCACTGATCTGGGTGAGTAGTCTTGCAGTAGCAAAAGGCTAAGCAAGTGCTGGCTCTCTTTCCGTTCCAGCTCTCTGGGTCTGTCTGTCTCTTTCTCTCGTTATTCTTCCTCTTCTCTTGTTTCTTGCACTGCAATCTTTCTAATTTTTTTTTCTCTCCTCCTCCTCCTCATTACCTCCTTTCTCCTCCTCCCATGCCATCTTCCTCGAGGTGGAGACAGTATACGATACGTCTCCCCGCCACCTTTAAGAGATCAATGTGGGATCAGAGCTGGAGGTATTGAGGTTCTGAGGGTAACTTCGTGGCTCCGCATAATCACCGACTGGAACGAATTCTTTCTGCACAAGTTGCTGGAGGGCCACGGGCTAATCTTTGTCGAGCAAGATCTCTTACTTTAAGTGGAAACAGCGTGGAGGAGGAGGAGCAGGAGGAGCAGGAGCAGGAGCAGGAGGAGTAGAAGTAGAGGCTGGAAGAAGAAAGAGGAGCAAAGGAGAGGTGAACGGATTTGTTGTTCTGTGATTCGGATCGACGTAATGGGTTGGTGTTCTTGTAAAAGATTGGTCTGTTTTAGTCATTGTGCCCGAATATTATTTCTCTCTCTCTCTCTCTCTCTCTCTCTCTCAGGCTAATGATGTAGATGGGGCAATAGATCGGATTTTTTGAAACCGACCAGTTACCTAATTCTGTTTGAGTAGATGAGGGAAAACTGAAACTGAATAAATCATCTCAGATATAAAAGAGATGATCAGTTGGAAGAGAGAGATTAGTACACATAGTAGGGAGAATTTTATTTAGGGTTAATTAGGGTAATACAAATGATGATTGAATAGTAAGACTTAAAAATAATGAAGCTTAAAAATATACCGGTATGCTCAGTTAGTCACTTTGATTAATCAGATATGTACGAATATTAGTCAAAAGAAGTCATTTTTAGAATGTTTCACGTGTTTTCACGTCTGATTGGTTCATATAAATTGTGTATTACATAAGCATGTATATTTTCAACAATGTAAAATTTGCCATGAGAGTGTGGCTCAGAGACAGGGCAGGACAAAATTCCCTGGAATATTTATACTTCCAAGAATCATAGAGTAATCTCCTGTGCGTGAAACTTCGACAACATTAGTCCCTTCATACACCTACATAGAGGGCTCATGAGCAGCATGTTGAATACCCTTAACAAAAGCTGTCCCAGTTACCCCTATCTTATACGCATTCTCGCCTCCTGTTTCCTAAAAATTCTTTCCAAAACCTTTCTTTTTTCATTTTCTCAGCGTGAATAAACCATCTTGAAGCACTGATCTATCCTTTATGCTCATCAAACATCCACACTTTACTTACACAATGGAAAGTTGGCTCAACAATCCATCCCATAGACAAATCAAAGTCTCGAGTGTCCTTCCGATGTTTTGCACGAACCGTTGCTTCACCTATTGTGTCTCACCTCTTCTGTTATCTTACCATCATTCATGATATGTATCCCAGATACACATGTGAATAACCGCTTCCATTTTTCCCATCATTTATATGAATATTCCTTGCTTCTTCTTCCGTATTTCTACTTACCTTCATATTCATCACCTACTCTCAGTTTCCTCCTCTTGTAAACAATTTCAAACTCTTTCAGTAGTGTCCGCAGTTTTTCTTTGTTAACCTTCATCATTGCCGTAACATCTGCAAACCTAAACAATCCCACACTTCATTCGTGGTCATCATTTCATCAAAACAACTTTTGCGTATACTCTCGCTGTCTTCTTGGTCTGATTTCTCGTATCACTCCGCCTTAAAACGATTGGATAGCCCTGAGGACATAAACTCTTGGACTCGGACCCACTTTGACAACAAACCAATCTCTTTTCAGTATAGAAGCTCTAACTTGTTTCTCTTCCATCATAAAAGCTTATATTCTCTCTCATCAACTCATTTTCTGTACCATACATTAACAGCACATCACCTCTCTATGGGTTTTGCATACCTCTGCTAAGTTCATGTATACCAATTACAGCTTTTCCCTCAATTCCAGATTTGTCAATTGACTTCCAAAGCTATCTAAACCAACAATGATCTTGTCCTATCAGTCCTTCTGCCTTATGTTTTATACTCTCAATCAAAATCATTATTTATATATGTGTATGTATGTATGTATGTATGTATGTATGTATGTATATATACACATACACATATTACGTACATTTTTTGGCCGAGTCGGTAACATCACTGAAGTCCTCATTTCTCCTCTGTCCGCTGGTTCGAATCCACGAGAGGACGAAATTATTATCAACTAAAACACTTCCTTTCGGTTAACATATATGACAATATATTAATTCCGAGGCAGAGCGAATTGGATATTAAAGGACATTTGTAGCTTATGGATGTATATGAATTACTGTGATGTGATAAAAATTCATATGTGTATGATTGTGCATGTATGTGTCCAATTATTCATCTGGGAGATTGGCGAGTATTCGGTATGAGATTATTCAGATTCAGAAATATTTAGCATAATCAGATCACGCGGATTGTAGGAACATCTTGGTTGCTCCATATATTGGAAAAACAATGTCGAATGAGGACGTCGTGGAGTCAGTACCTCATTCAGGACATTCAGCTCCTGAGGTCGCTCTCCATTTCATTTTCTTTACGACATTCTAAAAAAAGGAGCTCTCGGCTCTGTGTCTGTTTGTCTCTCTATCTGTGTGTCTTATTTATCTGTCGTACGCACAACGCTCAAATGATCGCTTGCAAAGACCCACCTCTCCGTTTAGTCATCTCTCTCTCTCTCTCTCTCTCTCTCTCTCTCTCTCTCCTCTCTCTCACACAGACTATACAGCATTAAAGAGATTTCGTGCAAATGGGCTACTCACAACTTCGCTTAATTATCTCTCTCTCTCTCTCTCTCTCTCTCTCTCTCTCTCTCTCTCTCTCAGACAGACACAAACACATGTTCACACTCAATCACACGCAGTATTTAAAAGATTGCTTGCAAATATTCTCTCTCTCTCTCTCTCTCTCTCTCTCTCTCTCTCTCTCATGATAATTCAGGCATGGAAACAGATAGAAGAATAGCAGAAAATATCATGGAACTAAAATATCAGAAAGAGCAAGCAGGTAGATTAATAGTGCCCAAAACTATACCAGGAAAAATAAGGAAAGCACACAGGACATTAATCCACTACGCACCAGCATCGATAATGCAGCGTCTATTCAATGCGTTGCCAGCTCATCTGAGGAATATATCAGGAGTGAGCGTAGATGTGTTTAAGAATAAGCTCGACAAATATCTAAACTGCATCCCAGACCATCCAAGATTGGAAGATGCAAAATATACCGGAAGATGTACTAGCAAACTCTCTGGTAGACATTAGAGGTGCCTCACACTGAGGACCTGGGGTGCAACCCGAACAAGATGTAAGGTCTGTAAGGTAAGGTCTCTCTCTCTCTCACATACTAACAAACAAAACAGCGTTAAAGAGATCTCTTGCAAATACACTTCTGGTTACTCTCTCTCTCTCTCTCTCTCTCTCTCTCTCTCTCTCTCTCTCTTTAACGAGCCAAGTTGTAATATTCGTAACCCCGTGTAAGCATCTCCCTCTCAGTTGACACCAATATACATTAAAGAACCCCCATACAGTTAAAAAGCTCCCCCTCCCCATCTACAAATATCCAAAAGGCTAGTAAGTAAGGGCGAAGCAAGGAGAGAGCGAGCAGAAAAAATGGAATCCTTTTGGCCCCCTTATGCAAACGCCCGACCGGAAATCACTTATGCCTCTCAGCTACCCCGACAGCCACAAAACAGGGTGTCGGGGGTGGAGGGAGGTGGAGGTGGAGGTGGAGGTAGGGTGGCGGAGGGTTGGGGATAAACCACAGACGGATTATCATAAGGATAACTTATGCTCGAATCGAAATCGTTTCGCCAAGGAAGAAGAAGACGAAGAAGAAGAAGAAGAAGAAGAAGAAGAAGAGGAGGAGGAGGAGGAGGAGGAGGAGAGGAGGAGGAGGAGGAGGAGGAAGAAAAAGACGTATGAGAAAAGTTTGAAAGAAGAAATACAGAAGGGTTAAAAAACGATTGCTTGTCATCGAAAATTTATGGCCTAGTCAATAATGATGTAAAATATGGCTTCTGGGTAAATTATTGCTATTATATTTGTTATTAATAATAATCTTTTCCTTCTTCCACATGGCAACGTGCATTTTTATAAGGATTATTAATAATTTCTTTCCCAACACCCTCACCCCCCCCCCCCCCCCCTTCCCGCCCCCCCCCCCCCCAACCTCGATCGAATGGGATCGATAGGAGACCTTCACCAACATTTTCATTTGACCCAAGTGAGAGTGACCCTGACCTACTTTTCCAGACAAAAAAGGCATAAATGTTATACATCGCATTACTTCTGTGTCGCTTGAAATATCTTATCTAATTTTATATTTCAGAAACTATGTTCACCGTTGATGCCTGAAAATTGTTAGACGAAAGGGAAGTCGTTTTTACCCCCTACTGCAAAATAATATGAAAGTCAAAACGATTCGTGAAACATGACGTCTTTGAGAACTTGTGTTAAAGTAACTATTGGCTAGTGATGAACCCAGGACTAGAGGGAGCTAAACTTCGCTATTTCAGATTTACAAAATAACTAATCTGAAAAGTTAGATAAAATGAAACTTCAAAAGCGAAATTTTCAAGGGAAATTGATAACTTGTGACTTGTGTTCCGCCCTACACACAAGTCACAAGTAGCACTCTCTGTCTTGTATGCGTCGAATCATCTGGGTACCTTTCTCTGGTTTATTGAATTACATGGAAGTTTTTCCTTTTCCCTAGAATACTGATATAGCATTAAATTTTACCTTTCACTAACCAAAAGTATAACTTTGAAGAAATTTTGTTTTGCCTTCTGTCCCTCATCATTAAGTTCAACAATGTTCGCATCTTTTTGTAAGCCTCATAACTGTTGTTGATTATATTTCACTTGCAGTCAGAAAAAAGTAGATAAAAAAAGGGACTTACGATAAACAAGTTTACAGTCTGGGTAATTTCAGTCCTTTCTCAGCTTTTAGTAGAAAAGAGGAACTGTAAACTGTAATTTCTGTCTGTCTTAGATTTATGTCGTTAGCCTGACATGCTATGTCAGTCGACTTTTTCTTCTATATTCTTTTTTAGTGTGTTAATTAAATTAACCTGCTAGTTAAGGCGTTTGGATTATTTGTCAATATATATATATATATATATATATATATATATATATATATATATATATATATATATATATATATATATATATATTCTTGATCTTGGTTTTTTACCTGATAACTTTCTCTCTAACTGTATTTCATTCATTCCTTGACAATGTCTTAGTAAAGACGAAAGCGCTTGTATTTCTGACTATCATTTTCCTGTGGTATTCGCTTATTCAATGAGTCACGTGCATCTACTGTGATTTTTTAAGCTATATATATATATATATATATATATATACTATATATATATATATATATATAAGAACTAGTATATTTTATCTTATTAATATTTTAACTACAGACAGCGGCATTCACATCCAACTGTAAATGCTTAATTTTGACTTATGGGGTCTGTTTTACAAGGAAAACCCCGGCAGTGTAAGATGAAGATGAAAGAAAAGGTAACTGTCCAGTCGAAGCTCCAAATCCACAGGAAAACGAAAGGAATCCAGAGATTTTCCCCCTGAGCTGATGACAGACCCTGAGAGGCAGGTATTTCCACGGGGACGGGAAAGAAAACGCAGTCATCCCGCAGAGGAAGAGAAACGGTTGTGTGTGGTTGTGTGTGTGTGTGTGCGTGTGTGTTGGGTGGGTGAGGTAGGAGGGTGGTTGGGGAGGGGCCGGGGAAGACGAGGATGAAAGCTGGGAAGGAAGAAACGAGAATGAAATTTAAGAGATGCGGAAAGAATGGGCCAAATCTACGTTGCCATTTTAAGCTATCGAGATGTCATACGATTTTCGCGGACGTTGATGCTGAATTACCTATCACTAGAATGAGTTGATCCGATTATTGAAATAGATGACTATTGGAATTCAATCATAGAGTTATTTGAATTGACAATCCAATAAATGATTTAACTAGCTGACCTTTCTTTCCAGTACCAGGGCTTTATTGTGATTGTATGATTGTAATTCACTGACGAGAAAGTTAGTGGAAATCTTTTATCTTTGCACTCTTTCAGACCTGGCAATTTAAGCTTCGTACTCTTATTGTATTCCTGTATCTGAAGGACTTAAAAATGGTGACCTGGCGCTTGCAGAGTAAAAAGAGAAACACGCACACATACACACACAAACGTTAAGATAATGAAAGTGATCGTGTCACAGACAATGCAGACGCCTAAGCCCCAACTATGTAAACAAACGCGATCAACATTAAAGGCTAAGTAAACAATGATCATTGAGGATTCGCAGCAAATTGATCAGATTAAAGAGATCGCCGAGTGTGGCGCTCGGAAGTAATAATAATTTGATTTGAAACACGATTCTAGTTAGCGCCTTTCCGGTCGAGTTTCTGGACGTGAAAGTGTAGGTAATTGAATGGTCATTCATCGTCTCATTCCGCTGGTTATATGGTCAAAATCGACCACGAATTGTGTATAGGTATTCAGGCAAGGCTCTACATTTTTGTTGTTGTTAATGCTAATACTGCTACCGTCACACTAACCCCGTAATTAATTAGATTTCTTCATCTTCTAGGCCCTTACATAAATTATATAGCACCATCCCCGCCTTCAATGCAAGGTTACTCGTCGTTTCCATCATAGTAGAGCGTGCCGCTCACTGGCCCTCACGTGAATAAGCGGCATCGAATTGCTGAAACAATGTGGCTATGACTGAAGTTACTCCAGGACTTCCAGCACTTACAGACTCACACTTCCGGCGATGACTGAAGTTGCTTCAGCACTTCCAACACTTGCAGACTCACAACTTCCGCTCATGTTGAGCAGAAATCACTGTAAAGCGATTACTTTGAAGTTTTTTGTGTGTGTGTGCGTGTGTGTGTGTGTTGAAGACGAGTCAGAATGTTTCCCTCTGCCCATTAGTTTTAATTATTTCACGGTTACTTTCCCGGTTCGAAGCGACAAAAAGGTAATTCTGCGGAACCGGTGTCAGTTGAAATGTAATTGTGAAGACGTCAGAAATGCTTTAATGATTTTAGAGTTTGCTGCTGTTGTTATTCCTATTTATTTTATTATATTGTCAGGTTTTGATATTCAAGGCATTTTTATTATCATTGTCCATTATTATTTATCGTTTTGTTGTTATTATTATTATTATTATTATTATTATTATTATTATTATTATTATTATTATTATTGCTCTTATTGTTTTTGTTATTGGAAATGTTTTAACTATTCAGTTCGCTGGTATTGTTACTCCTATTTATTTTATTATTAGGTTTTAATATTCAAAGCATGGTTATCATTGTCATTATTAATGATTTTTTTGTTATTATTAACGTTATTATTATTATTTTTATTATTGCTCTTGTTGTTTTTGTTATTGCTTTTGCTCTCCATACTGAATGACGGAAATATGTATATTAATTTTTCTTCGTTTACCTTTCATATTTCCCTTTCCCTTGTCCCTTTCGTTCTCGGGAATCCTCTGAGGTCATAAGTAATAAAAATAAGTCGTGTGAGAAAAGAACACCTGTTTCGGGGCATGTGGAAGTTTAAGAGTCCTCGTAGTATGTGTGGAACTTTTTTCCGATTTTTTCTTTTGTTATTGAAAGACGGGTGTTTGTGTATATTTCTAGATACAGGATAGGCGCCGCGCACAGGCTCCAGCCTTCATTATGATACTCGTGTATATTTGTTTTCGTCCGGACGGAAGGAAAGATATATTTCGGGTGAGCAGAACCACCGGTTTTTCTTCTCTTCTCCTTTTTTTATTTATTTATTTTTTTGGGGGTGGGGGGGGTTTGGGTTTGGGCGGGGACCGCGAAGGAATTCTCCTGAAATTTTCACTGCGGGGCAGTGGGAGGTGCGCTCCATTATGGTGTAAAGGACGAGTTACCTTGCATTGAGGACGTGGATGATGTTAGTTAATTTGTAGAGAACTAGCCATAGTGTATTTTTACTTGATTTTTTTTTTTATTCTCGTCTCCTTTTTTTCTATTTTCTTTAGAAAACGCTTTCCCTAGAATATTTGTGCTTAGTTATTCTTATGTATGTTTTCTTCCTTTGTAGCTATATTATATATATATATATATATAATATATATATATCATATATATATAATATATGCATAAATATTTTTTTTTCATCTTTACAATTCAAAACAAATACGATTTGTATTTAACCATCATTTCGTTCTCTAGTTTTAACACTTCATGACCGGGTTGATTATTTAAAATTTCAATGCTGAAGATACTACAGATGTTAGAAGGGAACCCTATTTCATATCGGTGTGAAGCCGTCGTTGATGTGAAACTTTTTAAAATTACTTCAATAAAGTACTAGAGGGTAATTACAGATTTTACAGCAGGCGGCCACCTTTAATGCCAAGAAATCGCAGCGCGGAAGCCTTCAGGAAGCTGAATTTTGATTTCCGCCTTTCCTTTGTGTTCTAATGAGGACATCTGAAAGTTTAAGAATATCATTCCCCCCCCCCCCCCCAACCCGCAACCCCCACCCCTTACCCCAAAATATGCCAGCAGTTGAATCATGTCGACAGTGGGTATTAAGCAGCCTAGGTTGGAGTAGGGTATGGTGCGTAGTAATACCAAATATATATATATATTTATATATATATATATATATATATATATATATATATATATATATATATATATATGATGTACGTATACATAGGTATACGCCTACGAGTCAATAACCTCCGCTAAATAAATCATAAAGACCTAAGACCTGATAGAACACTGTCGTAGCTCGCGGTTATCAACGAAGAATAGTTTTGACAAATGCTGCAGACCGCATTTCACATACTGTGAAGATTAAGACAAGTTTAAGGTGGTTTTGCGCGCGTGTATCACTGCGTACCAAAAGCAGTGCCTGCTAGGTTGCCGTAATTATATATATATGTATATCTATATATATATATCAATATATATTATATTATAGTTAGGTATATGTATATTGTAATGCACGCATACAAGGAGGGATACACAGATAGATGGATATACGCATGCACGCATGTATAGATATTATCCACATACCATTATGCAATGAATGGACGTATTTACGTATGATGTCTCTCTCTCTCTCTCTCTCTCTCTCTCTCTCTCTCTCTCTCTCTCTCTCTCTCTCTCTCTTCTGTGTCTTCATCTGAAACATTTCATTATTTAAAGCCCGATATGATGTTTGCTGAATGTGTAAGTTTAGAAGCTAACAAGCATGTTAGTTTGTGTATTCATTCCTGGGGAGTAAGAAACTGTGTTTAACTTGTAAGGCGCTGCGAGGGAGATAGAAAGTTTGTTTCTCTAGTAAAGTGACTCGCAGCGGTGTAGTCTGCTCTCTCTCTCTCTCTCTCTCTCTCTCTCTCTCTCTCTCTCTCTCTCTCTCTCTCTCTCTCTCCCCGCGCTTCGCAACTGGAGCTTATTCTGTTTTTCGGTTTTGTTGCCTTTGGTTAAGTTGGGGAAAAAGAAAAGGAGGAGCAAGTGAATTACAGCAGTAGAGAGAGAGAGAGAGAGAGAGAAGTGAATGTGGTTTTCTTTGGATGTTGTATAGACATTCGCTCTCTGCTTTTCATGTCAAGTCCTGATTTCGTCCATTTATGCAGATTCGTTCATTTCATTACCTGACGTTTCGTTTCTCGATTGTACTAAGAAATGGTTTATCTTTGGCCCTGTAATAACAACTATAATTACTTTTAGTGTATTCCTTATTGTACTTATAGCCGGGTAATTCTGTATTTTCTGTATTATTTTGCCCTGTAATTTTCATTGTTCCACATTTTCTGATTCTTAGCGATGAACAAATTCAAAATCATGTTGTCCCACCTCTTAGATTCTGAATTGCTTTATCGAATATATGTTTTGTTCAGTGTTGAAACATGAGCTGTTTCACTTTGAACGCGAGTGAAATATATTTCATTTTAGAATTTTCGCTCTGTTGTCCTTCCGTCCTTGACTTCATTTCCTTAGTGGCTGGATTTACCAAGAGGTTTTTATTCTAGCTTTCAAAATTGTGTTTACTAGTTAAGATATTTCTACAGTCTTCATCCGTTCATCCACTCAATTATAATGATTCCATCGACTGTCAGTGTATTTTTTGACAATCTTGTCTTAATCATTCCATCATTTTCTCAACGTGGAAAAAAACTAGTAACATCATCGATTACGTATATGTCACTGAGTAAAACTACACTTGTTACGGATAAAATGCGAACCGGGAATAGAGATTTTTTCCTCATTCATTCTCATCTAAAAAAAATTCTATTGTTTGCGATACTGAAAATTTAAATTCTACTCTAATTCTCTCTTTTAAAGTTTTTTTTTTATTGCATTTCCTGCATGTATTGAATCGTTTCTTATCTCTGTACTCCATCACTCCGTTTAACCTCAAGGCATCTACAAGATTTCCTACCTATGTCCTGATTCTTCTCATTGGCTCCTCCCTACTTGAAATAGGGTGAAGCAATCGATGTCTTGTCTCCTTTACGTATTCTAAAACACCTCTCACACTAGCTCTTCTCTTGATCACTTCCGTCACTAGTCATTTCCTCGAGGAGGTGTTCAGGGATCCGCCCCAGCATCCTCATTCTGTCAGGTTCTAAAAATAATCTTCCACCTTTACTCGTAAGACAACATAAGTCAAACGTCGTGTATCAAGATTTTTCTTGTGTCAGATGTGTATACCTTTATTCTTTTTATTTTTTATTTTTATTTACTCATGCGATTAACTCACTTCCTCTGTTATCTCTCCGTTTTATTCACGAGGCTCTTACTCTCTTCCAGACATCCTTTTTGTTCTTCTTGTTCCTGTCATCATTGTCCAAGATATTTAACATTTTTTACTAATTATTTTGCCAAAAAAACCTAGCTACCATTCTTCTCGCCGGCCTTAAGTTTTCCTTGTAATTATCATTGTCTCAGATATTTAAAAACTACTTCATATTTTACCAACAACATAGTCACCATTCCTCTCGCCCGCCCCGATCTTCTTCGATTTTGCAAATTACGTGTTTTGTATTATTCGCCCTCGTGGGCTCTTGCCCCACCTGAATTCCCCTCAGTAATTCTTCTCTGTTTACTATACCCCAACCCCAATAGTCACTCGGTAGTCATCTCAGCATCAAGTCACTTAGGATTTTGTAACTTTAGTGAATATTTGTCTGGACACTCCCATAAGATAAATTTCGGTAATCTTTCAGCCGTTACCTTCTTTACTAAGCAGAAGTGCGTCACTTCCACTACGTTCCTCTGCGCTTGATGTTGTTGTCTTTGCGTAGGTTTGTTTGCCTTGTTGCACATCCTGCACTTCTATGAATTTACTTCTCTTCTTGCTGTCGAATGGTGCCAGTCTTCATACAATGATTCTCTCTCTCTCTCTCTCTCTCAAATTTCTAATGTGACAGGTCATCAAGAAGATTTTTCATATAAACTTCATTGAATGCATACCATCGTATGATTAGACTCTCTCTCTCTCTCTCTCTCTCTCTCTCTCTCTCTCTCTCTCTCTCTCTCTCTCTCTCTCCTGTCAGTGTATATGTTCAGCGACCCAACTACATTGCTATTGTATCCCCATTCTTTCATTGTACTATTATTCCCCATTCAATTATTGTAACTCTAATCCTTGGTTAGAGAGGCTGGCCATCCATCCTTTACGGCGAAGGGAACAGCCTTGGTCTTCAGTGACTTGGGTCTGCAGCGATCACTGTGGCATACCAATCAGACAAACTTGTGAACCCTGAGGTAATGGTTAAGTTGCAGAAGTCTTGGCCAGTAAGGCCTAAGTTCCAAGATTCCTTCTCGCAAAGGCCTATTTGCTGTGTGTCCTAAGTCTCTCTCTCTCTCTCTCTCTCTCTCTCTCCCGAAGAGGCTCTACCCAGATCTACACAATGACGGGAAAGAGGAAAAAATAGACAAGAAAGACAAAATCTGCAACCTTTTGAAAAGAGGGAATTGCAGATTTGGAGAAAGATGTTACACAACATCCTAAGGTATGTCACAACTATGAAATATATGGTAAATGTGCATTACCTAGATGGATATGGGGATGATTGGAACAGAGATCTGCAATCAAAAATATGCAAAAACCTAAAAGAAGGAAAAGGATGTAAGTTCGACAAAAAATGCAAATATAATGCACCCTGTAGCCATGAATCATAATCAAATGAAATAACCAACCAAGTAATAAAATCCAAAATAAGAAGAAACAAACAAATAAGAGAGAAAATCAAGAATATCAGGTAAAAGAGAAAAGCAAACCACCAATGAGATATGCAGAGATGTCAGCAAAAAATTTCAATGCATCAGCTCCAAAATTCTACTCAAGGGATAATCAACTGTATTTATTATGCAAGAGGATATTGCCAGAAACGGACGGAGAAAACTGCAGATTCAGACACAAAATGAATAATTATGAGGAAGGAAGATCAAATATTATGGAAAAGTTGGATTTTTTAATGTCAGAATTTCTGGAAATGAAAAAAAGAACAACATACCAGAACAGGAAAGAGACATGGGAAAATCCTTATTACTACCAATATTAAATGAAGGAGAAAACACGCAAACCATCATAGTGATGAATGCGCAGGGTTTAGTTACGAGTAACTCAAAAAGAAAAATAGAGTACTTAGAAGAACTTAACCCAAATTGAAAAGAAAATAGATATAATGAATATAAGTGAAAACCTGGTATTCCCAAAAAAAGAGACTGGGAATGATGATCAAATAAAAGGGTTCCAAACTTCCAAACTTATAGATCAGATAGAAAAAATAGGAATCAAGGGGGAACCGCAATATATGGGAAAGACAAAAAACAAGGAAAAATATATGAGAAATATAGTAACTCAGAATGTGAACTAATAGCGGTAGAATTTGAATCTGAAAAATTAATGAACATAGTAATATATAGACCTCCTAATACTAAAGAGTTTGACTTAATAATTGAAAAATTGGATGATATATGTAGAAATCACACGGACTGGACTATTCTCCTATCTGGTGACTTCAACTTTCCTTTCGTAGAATGGAAAGAACGAATAGGAGATTGTGGATGTACTTATAATATAAAAAAAAAGAGAGTAATAGTAGTGCAGAAGAAAAGAGGCAATTCGAAAAGCTATTAGATATGCTACTAGAATACAACATTCACAAATAATCACCTGCCAACAAGAAAGGAAAATACTTTAGACCTAGTATTTGTGAACGAGGTGAATTATGTTAAAGAAATAATATTTTATTTATAATGCGAGTATTTTCAGACCATAATGTCATAGAATTAACAGTTTCATTTCCAAAGCAAGTGAAAACAGAGATAAGCAAGAAATGAAAAAGTGGGAAGGATATGGAAAATACAACTTCTACAGTAAAAAATATAAAATGGTCAGAAATAAATGAAGAATTAAACAAAGATTGGGATAACATTTTCGTAAGCGATGACATAAGGGTAAATACGGAGATATTATATAAAATATTAGAGAAAATAGTGGATAAATATATACCGAAGAAGAAAGTAAACATCATTCATGCATACCAAGAGACAGAAGGATCTTGTTCCAGAAAATCAGAAAGTGGAAAAAAGGTCTTGCAAAAGAAAAAAAATGCATGGAAAGTTATAGAACTAAAAAGTAAGATAGAAATGCAGAACAAAAGATTATACAATCAAAAGAAAATGAAAAACGGGAATTGGAAGAAAAAACCCTATTAAATATCAAGCAAAACCCCAAAGCTATTATACTCATATGCGAAGAAGATGAATAAAAGAAGAATAGAAATAGGCCCTCTGAGAATTGAAGGGAGATTAACGATGAAAAAAAAGGAAATTTGCAACATACTGGCAGAACGATATAAGAGAGAATTCACCCCTAGAATAGATAATGAAGATAATGATATAGAAGTAAGGGACGAAAATAGTGAATATTTAGCTGACATAGAAATTAATGAAGCTGATATTGTGCAGGCAATTAATGAAATTAAAAATGGAGCTGCTGCAGGGCCTGATGGAATCCCTGCTATTTTGTTAAAGAAAGTAGTTCATTCTATCGCAAAGCCACTTGCAATATTATTAAGACAAAGTGTAGATACAGGCAAGATTTATGATGAGCACAAATTAGCATATATCACCCCTACTTTCAAAAGTGGATCAAGACTTGAGGCAAGTAATTATAGGCTCCGTGGAGTCTAACATCACATATTATGAAAGTGTATGAAAGGGTAATGAAGAAAAATATTATGAAACATTTAATAAAAAATAATTTGTTTAATATAGGACAACACGGTTTCGTACCCGGAAAAAGTACACAAACCCAACTGTTAGTCCACCGTGAGAACATATTCAAAAATATGAAAAGCGGCAAATGAAACAGATGTGGTTTATCTAGACTTTGCAAAAGCTTTTGACAAAGTAGACCATAATATATTAGCAAAGAAAATTAGAAAACACAATATCGTAGATAAAATAGGAAGATGGTTAAAAGAATTTTTACACAACAGAAAACAGAGAGTTATTGCAAACGATGAGAAATCGGATGAAACCAAGGTAATATCCGGTGTGCCACAAGGTACGGTGTTAGCTGCAATACTGTTTGTTATTATGATTGAAGACATAGACAGTAATGTTAAGGATTCGGTAGTGAGTAGTTTCGCTGATGACACAAGAATAAGTAGAGAAATTACTTGTGATGAAGATAGGAAACGACTCTACAAAGAGACCTTAACAAAAGTATATGATTGGGCAGAGGAAAATAGGATGGTATTTAACTCTGATTAATTTGAATCAATAAATTATGGAGACAGAGAAGGAAAGCTATATGCATATAGGGGACCTAATAATGAGACAATCACAAATAAGGAAGCAGTTAAAGACCTTGGTGTGATGATGAATAGGAACATGTTATGCAATGATCAAATAGCAATTCTTTTGGCAAAATGTAAAGCAAAAATGGGAATGTTGTTACGGCACTTCAAAACAAGAAAAGCTGAACACATGATTATGCTTTATTCAAAACATATGTTCGTAGTCCACTTGAATATTGCAATATGATATGGTACCCACACTATCAAAAGGATATTGCACAAATAGAGAGTGTACAAAGGTCCTTTACAGCTAGAATAGAAGAAGTTAAGGACCTTGACTATTGGGAAAGACTACAATCATTAAAATTATATAGTCTAGAAAGGAGAAGAGAACGCTACATGATAATTCAGGCATGGAAACAGATAGAAGGAATAACAGAAAATATCATGGAACTAAAAATATCAGAAAGAGCAAGCAGAGGTAGATTAATAGTGCCCAAAACAATACCAGGAAAAATAAGGAAAGCACACAGGACATTAATCCACTACGCACCAGCATCGATAATGCAGCGTCTATTCAATGCGTTGCCAGCTCATCTGAGGAATATATCAGGAGTGAGCGTAGATGTGTTTAAGAATAAGCTCGACAAATATCTAAACTGCATCCCAGACCATCCAAGATTGGAAGATGCAAAATATACCGGAAGATGTACTAGCAACTCTCTGGTAGACATTACAGGTGCCTCACACTGAGGGACCTGGGGCAACCCGAACGAACTGTAAGGTCTGTAAGGTAAGGTCTCTCATATCTGGCTTCACTGTTTTCCTACTGTTCCTTCATTTCATAAATGAGAGGAAAAGTAAAATTGAAGGCTCGTTTATATATCTCCCAATTTATACATACGTGCATACCTTACACACATACATGTGTGTATACAAATATATACATATACATATCTATCTATCCATCTATTATATATATATATATATATATATATATATATATAGTATCCATCTATTATATATATATAATAGATAGATGGATAGATAGATATGTATATGTATATGGATATATATATATATATATACATATGTAAACACATATGTATGTGTGTATAGGTATGCACGTATATATACATTGAGAGATATTTAAAAGAATCTTGAATTTTACCTTACCACTCGTTTATGAAATGAAGGAACAGTAGGAAAACAGTGAAGCCAGATATTAGTTCCGTGAACTTATCATATAATTTAAGAAGAAAAATGAACCAGAACATCGGACCATAAACTGGATTAATTCCTGGACGAGAATATGAGATAAATTTCGACATAAATGCTGTGATGCCTAATTGACCTTCCGACGAAGGCGAGCGTGGAGGAAGTCTCACTGATTATATCGTTTCTATTTTCATTTGCCGTTGTTTTCATCTTCTCGTAAAATATAAAAGTATTTGAGGAGAAATAATAGGGCTGTTGTTTCATGGAAGATTCGGTAATAGGTGCGGCGACTTGATGGGGAACTAATTGTCTTTTCAAAATGACGACTAAAATCATTGTGATAAACTAATTGGTCTTGTGATATCATTCCTAATAGTTAGTAATTAGATATAGAATAATAAAGATAACAGTCTAATTATGAGGCTGTTATCTGTATCTTTTTATATCGTGACGGTTTGATATAGGAATTAAGAGTTTACCTAGACTTTACAGAAATGATTCTAGTGAACCAATGCGCCAAATTAGGATATCAAAGTTAGTTGTAAAATCAAACTCACTTTTCTGTTTTCTTGATTCTGTTTTGAGACACAAAGGTGTGGGAATGAAGCGGTTTGTCAAAACCATAATGATAAATATCTGATAGATTAATGACGCAGTGATGCAATAAAGCTAGTGATAAAAATGACCTCATGTCTTGTTATTTTCATCCCGTCCGAAAATAGAGTTCACTGAAGTTGACGGGAGTGGTTCGTTTAGCTGATGAATTCTGGATGATGGAATATCTTTCTCTTTTTAAAGGGAAAAATTACACAACAGCAGCGTTTTTTTTTTTTTTTTTTTTTTTTTTTTTTTTTTTTAAGTGGGTGCGGGAGCAAAAAGTTTTGCGATAATCATCTTCAGCTCACCTGAGCTGAAAGCTCAAATGAGCTTTTTGTTATCAGCGGGTATACATATATGTAATGATGCATGTATGTATATATATACATACATTCAGATGTATTCCACATAGGAAAATGAAAATAGTTTATCTCAGAAAATGACCAACAGTTTCGTCCTCCTATGAACCTCTTCTTGGAGCGTTTATTAAGGAGGACGGAACTGTTGGGCATTTTCTGAGATAAACCATTTTCATTTTCCTATGTGGAATACAACTAAATTACCATATCTTCGTGCCTAAGAAGATTACCAGTACTATATATATATATATGTGTGTGTGTGTGTGTGTGTGTGTGTAACATTTGGCAGAAAGCATCTATGTGCAGTGGGAGTCCATTTTGTTCAAATGAGTGCTACATCCCCTTCCAATTGTAGGTATATAGGAAATACCGAAAACATGACTGAGGTATTTTAAAACAAAGTTTTATCTAGTATGTGGCCAGGAGAAACCTCCTTATCTAGTGTAAATTCAGTTTTGTTCGACCTACGATCGTTAATAAAAGGCGTACCAAGTTTTTCATAGGAGTACATGAAAAGTCTTTTATCATATACTATAAGCAAGGCAGCAAGGTGGTTCAGGTAAGCAGTTGTGGTCCACGAAATTAATTTTTGTTATAATTATGACAAAAATTTACAGCTTTATTTAAGCATTAACATTCACGGTATTATCTATAGAAAACTAGCTCTCGCACTGAAGTTTCCTTTTGGTAACTCGACGTCCCTGCTCGACTTCCATGTTAGGGAGGTGTAAACAAACACACAATTATTAATGACTACTTCGGCAAAGAGCTACAGCGAAAGCGACAATGACAATTCACCGTGATTCGAATCTTTATGATAATTACCTTTTCCTATTACGATTATAACGGGAACGAAATCTACAGAATCCAGATCCGTACTCGGAAGTTATGATAATGAAAACAATAAAGGTAATCAGCGGAAGCTGTCCATAAATAAGACGAGCGGTGGTGGTGGTGGTGGTGGTGACCGCAGCGGTCTGTCGGAAATTGGGCGAGAGCGTTGGAGATGACCGTATCCTTATACTAAAGGCAGCCATTGAGGAAGTAATGCGATATGCTCGTTTCACCTCCTGGCCACTAAATCAGCGCTAAACGAATTTCATTTCCGCCGCTAATTTATGTCCGGGGTTCCTAATGACAAGATTAATCAAAGGTTACACCGGAATAATTACGCTTAATACAAAACGAGACCGACGGAATGATGTTTACTAGGAGAGGGTCTCTCTCTCTCTCTCTCTCTCTCTCTCTCTCGACCGAGACTCGCCCTTTCCGGTAAACAGTAATTATGCTGTCAATGCATTAATTAAGGACATTATGTAATGGTCAGGTGGAGTCTGGGATTATCAAATGAATGTCCTGTTAAGGACGTTCGAGTGAAGGCACTCATTTTCTTTAAATAATAATTTAGCTCCTTACGGGCAAAGGCGTTCTCAGGTGTGCTTTGTGTCCAAATTGCATGGAAAAGCGTGCGTGCCAGAGGTTAGGAAAATCATAGGTATTTCAGAAAGTGTATTAGCGTTTACAAAGCTATATCTTTCAGAAAGTGTATTAGCGTTTACAAGGATATATCTTTCAGAAAGTGTATTAGCGTTTACAAGGATATATCTTTCAGAAAGTGTATTGCGTTTTACAAATTATCTTTCAAGAAAGTGGTATTAGCGTTTCCAGGCTAATAATTTCAGAAAGTGTATTAGCGTTTTACAAGGATAATTCTTCAGAAAGTGTATTAGCGTTTCCAAAGAATATATCTTTCCAAAAGTGGTATTGTTTAAGGCCGTTTCCAACGGAATATTATCTTTTCAGAAAGTGGATTAACGTTTACAAAGGATTATATCTTTTCAGAACTTGTATTAGCGTTTACAAGGAATAATATCTTTCAAAAGTTGAATTTAAGGCCGTTTACACAAAGGATATATCGTTCAGAAAGTGTTTAAGCGTTTACCAAGGCTATATTTCAAGAAAGTGTAATTAGCGTTTACAAGGATATATCTTTTCGAAAAGTGTATTAGGCGTTTACAAAGGTATATTCTTTCAGAAAGTGTATTTAGGCTTTACAGGCTATATCTTTCAGAAAGTGTGATTAGCGTTTAAAGCAAAAAGGATATCTCTTTCAGAAAGTGTATTAGCGTTTTCCAAGGATATATCTTTCCGAAAGTGTATTAGCGTTTTACAGGTATAATTTCAGAAAGTGTTAATTAGCGGTTTTAAAAAAAACAAGGGGGGGATATCTTTCAGAAAGTGTATTAGCGTTTACAAGAATATATCTTTCAGAAAAGTGTATTCAGCGTTTTTTCAAGATATATCTTTCAGAAAGTGTATTAACGTTTAACAAGGCTTATCTTTCAGAAAGTGTATTAGCGTTTTTACAAGGA
>NC_061092.1:14354203-14364203 GCF_015104395.2 Macrobrachium nipponense | reverse complement strand
CATATATACCCATAATTATCATTACTCAGCCATGGGGGAGGTCTGATAGCTCCTGATGCTAATATTATTATTACTATTTCGATAGACTGACGTCTAAATGTACTCTAATATAAGACCAAGGAGGTATCTTGAGGTAGACCAGAATTATGCACGGATTCCGGATACCAAGAAATTAATGAACATTTTTTCTTTTCTTTACGAAGTCGAGGGTAAAGGAATTAAAGCACTCGAACTAAGCCCATTTTTTTTTTTTACCTGCTTTACCAGGAATTCGATTTCGCCTTTTAATTTGGATTTAAAAATTGCGAACATACAGAAAAAAATCATATTCATATCTTTGTCCTTCAGGTTAGGATTCACCGGCTGTCCTAAGATTCCTCATTAATAAAAAAAAAATAAGAAATAAAAAAAACTATTCTGGAATGGCCATTGAAGTGTTCTTAATTTGGACTCTATTTATTTTTTTCCCATTACGTGCATTGATTTAGCTCACTCATTCCGTAAAGAGCTCACCATTAATTAAAGCCATGATAAAAAGAAAAAAGAGGAAAAAGAAAAAGAGAAAGAGAGAGAGAGAGAGAGAGAAAAAGACGAAGAATCCGTCATTGGCTGACATGCCAAAAACCTCCAAAAACCCACATGTTCAGAGCAACAGAGTCTTGGGGGGGAAAAGAAAACATCCTTCTCAATTTTAATGAAGTTTTGGGGGTTCTTCTCCCCCCTCACCTGGACGCACAAACCCTCCCCCCTTCCCCCTTCAAGCCCTTCTCTCTTTATTTTCATGAAATGCCGTCCAGGTAGGAATTCAATATGGTTCTCTGGTTTCTAAAGAATGATGATGATGATGATGATAATAATAATCACGCGGATCCTCTCTCTCTCTCTCTCTCTCTCTCTCTCTCTCTCTCTCGTACGCCGTAATGATGTGCTCTCTCTCTCTCTCTCTCTCTCTCTCTCTCTCTCTCTCTCTCTCTCTCTCTCTCTCTCTCTCTCTCTCTCGGTGGTGGATCAGGCGATGAAAAGGTTGAGTTGCAGTGTATTTGTGCGACCTGGCACTGGGAATTCTAAAGAAGGCCGGTGAGGTCAGATGCACCGACGACTGCCTCTCTCTCTCTCTCTCTCTCTCTCTCTCTCTCTCTCTCTCTCTCTCCATCGTTAATGAGGACAGTGCGACGACGGTGACGATGATGACGACGATTATCCTCTGGTGATGCTGACCTTACCTTACCTTACCTTACCTTACCTTACATCTTGTTCGGGTTGCCCCAGGTCCCTCAGTGTGAGGCACCTCTAATGTCTACCAGAGAGTTGCTAGTACATCTTCCGGTATATTTTGCATCTTCCAATCTTGGATGGTCTGGGATGCAGTTTAGATATTTGTCGAGCTTATTCTTAAACACATCTACGCTCACTCCTGATATATTCCTCAGATGAGCTGGCAACGCATTGAATAGACGCTGCATTATCGATGCTGGTGCGTAGTGGATTAATGTCCTGTGTGCTTTCCTTATTTTTCCTGGTATAGTTTTGGGCACTATTAATCTACCTCTGCAAATTGTAGTCTTTCCCAGTAGTCTAGGTCCTTAACTTCTTCTATTCTAGCTGTAAAGGACCTTTGTACACTCTCTATTTGTGCAATATCCTTTTGATATGGTGGGTACATACATATTGCAATATTCAAGTGGACTACGAACATATGTTTTTATAAAGCATAATCATGTGTTCAGCTTTTCTTGTTTTGAAGTGCCGTAACAACATTCCCATTTTTGCTTACATTTTGCCAACAGAGTTGCTATTTGATCATTGCATAACATGTTCCTATTCATCATCACACCAAGGTCTTTAACTGCTTCCTTATTTGTGATGGTCTCATTATTAGGTCCCTTATATGCATATAGCTTTCTTTCTCTGTCTCCATAATTTATTGATTCAAATTTATCAGAGTTAAATACCATCCTATTTACCTCTGCCCAATCATATACTTTGTTAAGGTCTCTTTGTAGAGCGTTCCTATCTTCATCACAAGTAATTTCTCTACTTATTCTTGTGTCATCTGCGAAACTACTCACTACCGAATCCTTAACATTATTGTCTATGTCTTCAATCATAATAACAAACAGTATTGCAGCTAACACCGTACCTTGCGGCACACCGGATATTACCTTGGCTTCATCCGATTTCTCGTCGTTTGCAATAACTATAAATGTTTTCTGTTGTGTAATTAAAAAAATTCTTTTAACCATCTTCCTACTTTATCCACGATATTGTGTTTTCTAATTTTCTTCGCCAATATATTATGGTCTACTTTATCAAAAGCTTTTGCAAAGTCTAAATAAACCACATCTGTTTCATTTCCGCTTTTCATATTTTTGAATATGTTTTCACGGTGGACTAACAGTTGGGTTTGTGTACTTTTTCCGGGTACGAACCATGTTGTCCCTTTATTAAACAAATTATTTTTTATTAAATGTTTCATAATATTTTCTTCATTACCCTTTCATACACTTTCATAATATGTGATGTTAGACTCACCAGGCCTATAATTACTTGCCTCTAGTCTTGATCCACTTTTGAAAGTAGGGGTAATATATGCTAATTTGTGCTCATCATATATCTTGCCTGTATCTACACTTTGTCTTAATAATATTGCAAGTGGCTTTGCGATAGAATGAACTACTTTCTTTAACAAAATAGCAGGAATTCCATCAGGCCCTGCAGCAGCTCCATTTTTAATTTCATTAATAGCCTGCACAATATCAGCTTCATTAATATCTATGTCAGCTAAATATTCACTATTTTCATCCCTTACTTCTATATCATTATCTTCATTATCTATTCTATGGGGTGAATTCTCTCTTATATCGTTCTGCCAGTAGTTGCAAATTTCCTTTTTTTCATTCGTTAATTAATCTCCCTTCAATTCTCAGAGGGCCTATTTCTATTCTTCTTTTATTCATCTTCTTCGCATATGAGTATAATAGTTTGGGGTTTTGCTTGATATTTAATAGGGTTTTTTCTTCCAAGTCCCGTTTTTCATTTTCTTTTGATTGTATAATCTTTTGTTCTGCATTTTCTATCTTACTTTTAGTTCTATAACTTTCCATGCATTTTTCTTTTGCAAGACCTTTTTTCCACTTTCTGATTTTCTGGAACAAGATCCTTCTGTCTCTTGGTATGCATGAATGATGTTTACTTTTCTTCTTCGTATATATTTTTCCACTATTATCTCCAATATTTTATATAATATCTCCGTATTTACCCTTATGTCATCACTTACGAAAATGTTATCCCAATCTTTGTTTAATTCTTCATTAATTTCTGACCATTTTATATTTTTACTGTAGAAGTTGTATTTTCCATATCCTTCCCACTTTTTCATTTCTTGCTTATCTCTATTTTCACTTGCTTTGGAATGAACTGTTAATTCTATGACATTATGGTCTGAAAAAATACTCGCATTATAAACTATTATTTCTTTAACATAATTCATCTCGTTCACAAATACTAGGTCTAAAGTATTTTCCTTTCTTGTTGGCAGGTGATTTATTTGTTGAATGTTGTATTCTAGTAGCATATCTAATAGCTTTTCAAATTGCCTCTTATCTTCTGCACTACTATTACTCTCTTTTTTATATGTATAAGTACAACACAATCTCCTATTCGTTCTTTCCATTCTACGAAAGGAAAGTTGAAGTCACCAGATAGGAGAATAGTCCAGTCCTTGTGATTTCTACATATATCATCCAATTTTTCAATTATTAAGTCAAACTCTTTAGTATTAGGAGGTCTATATATTTACTATGTTCATCAATTTTTCAGATTCAAATTCTAAACCGCTATTAGTTCACATTCTGAGTTACCTATATTTCTCATATATTTTTCCTTGTTTTTTGTTCCCATATTGTTTTTTTCTTGTTTTTTGTTTCCCTATTTCATATATTACCGCGGTTTTCTTCCCCCCATTGATTCCTATTTTTTCTATCTGATCTATAAGTTTTGGAACCCTTTTAATTTTTTGATCATCATTCCCAGTTCCTCTTGGAATACCAGGTTTCACTTATATTCATATCTATTTTCTTTTCATTTTGGGTTAGTTTTCTTCTAAGTACTCTATTTTCTTTTTGAGTTACTCGTAACTAACCCTGCGCATTCATCACTATGATGGTTTGCGTGTTTTCTCCTTCATTTATACTGATAGTAATAAGGATTTTCCCATGTCTCTTTCCTGTTCTGGTATGTTGTTCTTTTTTTTCATTTCCGAAATTCTGACATTAAAAATCCAACTTTTCCATATATATTTGATCTTCCTTCATCATAATTATTAATTTTGTGTCTGAATCTGCAATTTTTCTCCGTTTCTGCAATATCCTCTTGCATAATAAATACAGTTATTATCTCTTGAGTAGAATTCGGAGCTGATGCTTTGAAATTTTTTGCTGACACCCTCTGCATATCTCATTGGTGGTTTGCTTTCTCTTTTAACCTGATATTCTTGATTTTCTTTCTCTCTTTATTTGTTTCTTTCTTATTTTTGGATTTTATTACTTGGTTGGTTATTTATTTGATTATGATTCATGGCTACAAGGGTGCATATATTTGCATTTTTTGTCGAACTTACATCCTTTTCCTTTCTTTTAGGTTTTTACATATTTTTGGATGCAGATCTCTGCAATCATCCCATATCCTCTAAGTATGCATTTACCATATTTCATAGTTTTGACATATCTTAGGATGTTTGTAGTAACATCTTTCTCCAAATCTGCAATTCCCTCTTTTCAAAAGGTTGCAGATTTTGTCTTTCTTGTCTATTTTTTCCTCTTTCCCGTCATTGTATAGATCTGGGTAGAGCCTCTTCGGGATTTGCTTTTCTGTTGTCATATCGTAATTTATTTCTTCGTAGGTATGCTGCTTATTGCCTCATATGTAGTATCAATGAGTATCTCTGCATCCATACTTTTATCTTGTTCTTTGTTTTGTTTTCCTTATTTTTTTCTGTCATTTCATTTTGTTTACTTTTCTTCCGTTTTCCTCTTCTTCTTTTTTTCTTTTCTTCTTCTCTTCCTCTTCTTCTTCATCCTCAACTATTTGTCATTCAATCTTGATTTTTTAATAACATTGTCTATCCATGATAGACATGTTGAAACAAAAAATTCTTGTATCTTTTCTCAAATCTTGTATTACCTCAGCACAACTGTGGATGGGTCGGAATGTTGCATGCAGCACATTTTCTGATTAGGTTTTGTGGATTGACTATGCTATATTCCGGAAACCTTTTTCCGTTACACAGTTGTGCATGCTTTTGGCAATTCTTTTTCCTAATGCATCAATTGCGAATCTGCTAAACACGCCAAATTACGCCACCATTTTTCCCCGCCGTTGGAACTTACTGCCATCTTGTTCTGATTTATAGTATTACACTTGATAAACTAACTTAGAAGACGCTTTATCCTACTATTTTCACACTAATCTTATCACCGATAGTTCACGAACACTTCTAGATATTTCTCAAATTCTAGTCGTATGTTAAACTTGTGATATCTGTTGATTATTGTGACTTCACGCGGGTACGTCTCACCAAGCAAGATGGCTACTACGAGAGACGATGAGGTGCCGATAGTTTTTGGGGAAATGATGACGGGCAAGGAAGCACCACGCCCCTTGAGTTTTCCCCTTCCTTCTTTCGCCCTTACCTCCTCCTCCTCCTCCTCCTCCTCATCTTCCCTCTCCTCATCCTCCTTCCTCTTCACTCCCTCCTCACTCATCCACCTCCCCCTTCACCTCCTCGTTCTTCCCCTTCACCTCCTCCTCGTCCTTCCCTCTTCCCTCTTCAACTCCTCCTCCTCCTCATCCTCGTCCTTCACCTCTTTTCCTCCACTCCTCCTACCCCTCTTCTTCTCTTCCTCCACATCTTCTCCTCCACTCCTCCTACCCCTCTTCTTCTCCTCCTCCACCTCTTCTCTTCCTCCTCCTCCTCTTCTCTTCCTCCTCCTCCTGCTCTTCCTCTTTCTCCTCCTCCTCTCCTCCTCCTCCTCCTCCTCCTCTTCATCCTCCCATCTTCACCTCCTGCTCTTGCTCCCCCTCCCCCCATTTCGTCATCGTCCTATTCTTGCCGTCTCCTGACGATCTGTGACGTTGCTCTGCTGATTCCCCATCCGCTCTGATGATTCCCCTCTGATGGTGTATTTCCAGAAGACAAAAAGCGATTTTTTTCCTCTCCTTCTTATATTGTGAAAAAGAAAAATATTCTTTTCTTCCCTCGTACAAAAACGGGGGGAATAGAGGCCACGGCTGAAATGTATAATTTTATTTTTTTTAAAGTTATGAATGTGTCCCCTGGTAATGAGAGATGGTCCTGTGAATGAATATGTTAGTATAGACTGGAATGCTACGGAAATATTTCCTGTATCGTTTTTCTCTCCTTATTTTATTTCGAGAAAATGGGAGGGAGAAGCTCTGTTGCCATTTTTTTTATTCTTATAAAATGAACTGACATTTTTTTTTCTCTCTCTCTGACGTAAGGTTCAGCTCAGCTAACGTAACATTCCTGTTGGAATAAGATCATAATGAATGAGGTTATATGTCCTAATTGACTTCGTTATACTGAAGCTTATTTATTATTATTATTTTTTATTTTATTTTTTTGTGATACATCATGTCTCCTAGAAAGGAGATTCTTTTGCAAATAATACGTTTTACTTGCAACTTAGAAGTTGTCCTGTCTTCCCTCAACTAGCCTGAGATCATGGTGTCACGCTTGAGACTTCATTTCATGCAAGATTTAGTTGTGTAAGTTGCTACTCATAGAACTTAAAGTTTTAGTTTTATTTTGCTTTATTTTTATATATATTACCGACTTATGCTATATGAAGAGTATGGTCTCCTTCTTATCTGAAACTCCTCAGTTTCGTACCAACTCTGTCATTAATTAATGATATTCAGGCCACTTCACTAAAATAATTCTTTTTATCTTATACGAGAAGCTTTGGAATTTTCGGTCCTTCTTCATCTAGGGTCTAAAGTATTGCCAAATTCGAAGCAGTGTCCAATAAATTTCCTGCATTATTCAGTCACAGTGAATGGAAAGGAAGAAGAATAAGATGAGCAATCACATCATAACTCGATCCTGACTGTCAATCATAACTCGAAAAATTTTGGCCCCGGGCGACCTTGATCTTTCTTTGCACTTCTGTATCAGCCAATTTAATGCCGATTATGAGACCTTGCTTGAGGATGGCAGAATTAAGGGAAAAAATAGATATTTTGGCCACAAACAGCCTTCGTAGTAAAGGAAAGTTGTGAGAGTCTTCAATGTTATTCTTATGAATATTGATGATGACCCGAAGTTCATGAAGTGCTGGATGCCCAAGGGTGCCTCCACACTACAGCAAAAATGTCACGAACACTCGGCGGTATATCACAGACATTCCCGCACAGGTTGAAAACAAGTCAGCAGCCGTAAGTGGAGAACGATCCTTTGGCCAATATTGGATACTCGTAGGAAGCATTGGTTAGAACTACCATTAATTCATTAGCTTCTAGCCAGTCTGTTTGCGATGTCTGTGCGATAAGTTACCGATGTGTTTATAATGTTTTTTACTATAATGTGTACGTACCTTAATGTTAAAGTCCCGACCTGTTATTTCATTATACTTTTTTTTTCTTTTTTGGCATTTATTTTTTTATTTAAGGTTTCATCTTCATTTAACGAAACTTCTTTTGTGTTTCAACTTGTTCGCTTTCAATAAATGAATTTTCTGTCGTGTGGAAGCATGAGAAGAGAGTGTATATTTATCGTTTCATCTTCATTTAAGGAAACTTCTCTTGTATTTCAGCTTGTTCGCTTTCAATAGATGAATTTTCTGTCGTGTAGAAGCGTGAGAAGAGAGTATATGTACATCATGGATAGCGATAAACAAAGTCAACTGATAATAATTACCTTCATTCCAGGTGTTCCCTTCTCCTCCCTGACTTCTCCTAAGTTCCACGAGTCTCACGTCAGAACTCCTCAACTATTCTATCTCACTTAAGATAAGCTAAGCTAATATAACAGGCCGGTGTCACATATAATTTGCACTCCCTTGAATTTGAACTATCCAGTCATTATTATACGTATAGAAGTAACTCCCCATTTGTTATTAAACGTATGATTTGCTCTCCCTCAGGTCCATATTATATGTGCAATCAACACTGCCTCTGTATAAGAAGCACTCCCCTAGTTACTATGTGAATTGTAAGTATGCCGAGAACTCTAAAAGCCAAGCCAAGCCAAGCCAAGCCAAGACAAGACAAGACAAGCCAAGAACTCTAAAAGCCAAGCCATGCCAAGCACTCTGAAAGCAAAGCAAAGCCAAGCCAAATCATGTCATGCCAAGCACTATAAAAGCCAAGCTAAGCCAAATCATTCCAAGAACTCTAAAAGCCAAGCAAAGCCATGATATGTCAAGAACTCTTAAAGCCAAGCCAAGCCAAGCCAAACCATGCCAAGCTCTCTAAAAGCCAAGCCAAACCAAGCCATACAAATAACTCTTAAAAGCCAAGCCAAGCCAAGCTATGCCAAAAACTCTGAAAGCCAAGCCAAGCCAAGCTATGCCAAAAACTCTGAAAGCCAAGCCAAGCCATGTCATGCCAAGAATTCTAAAAGCCAAGCCAAGCCAAGCCAAACCATGCCAAGCTCTCTAAAAGCCAAGCCAAACCATGCCAAGCACTCTAAAAGCCAAGCCAAGCCAAGCCATGCCAAAAACTCTGAAAGCTATGTCATGCCAAGAATTCTAAATGCCAAGCCAATCCAAGCCAAGCCATGTCATGCCACGAATTCTAAAAGCCAAGCCAAGCCAAGCCAAGCCAAGCCAAGCCAAGCCAAGCCAAGCCAAGCCAAGCCAAGCCAAGCCAAGCAATCTAAAAGCCAAGCCAAGCCAAGTCATCCCAAGAACGCTGAAAGCCAAGCCAAGCCATGTTAGGCCAAGCACTCTAAAAGCCAAACCAAACCATGCCATGCCAAGCACTCTAGAAGCCAAGCCAAGCCATGCCAAACAATCTAAAAGCCAAGCCAAGCTAAGCCAAGCACTCTAAAAGTCAAGCCATGCCAAGCAATCTAAAAGCCAAGCCAAGCCATGCCAAGAACTCTAAAAGGTTAGCAAAGCCAAGCCAAGCCAAGCCAAGAACTCTAAAAGGCAAGCAAAGCCAAGCCAAGTCATGCCATGCCAGCCAATCTAAAACCCAGGCAATGCCAAACCAAGAACTCTAAAAGCCAAGCCAAGCACTAAAATCAAAGCAAATCCAAGTCAATCTATGCCATGCCAAACACCCTAAAAGACAAGGAAAGCCAAGCCAAGCCCAACTATACCATGCCAAGCACTCTAAAAGATAAGCCAAGCCAAGCCAAACCAAGCCACGTCATGCCGAGCACTCTAAAAGCCAAGCCAAGCCAAGAACTCTAAAAGTCAAGCGAAAGCAAGCCGTGATTATGCCGAGAACTCTAAAAACCAAGCCAAGCCAAGCCTAGCCAAACCATGCCATGCCAAGCACTCCATATATGATATATAAACAAGTATACAATTATGTCTAAACCTTATGTATGAAAGCAACTATAGAATGAAGAGTACTGCATAGCATTAATGGGTGGGGGGGGAGGCGAGTAGGAATTGCATGTATAATAATGACTGAAAGAGTGCAAATAATTCAAGGGGAGTTTATATTTTACGTATAATAATGACTAGAGGTGTGCAGCTCATACGTATAATAACGACTGGGGAGGGCATATCAAACGCTACACCGATATAAAAAAAAGGAATAAATTCCTCAAGATTCCCGAATCCCTGAGAAACGAATTTATTTTCCTTTCCATCCACAAACCGTGTTGTAGAGGTCTCCCTCCACCCCACCCCGCCCTCCGCAGCATAAAATTCAAAATAAAGGGGATTTGCATAATAAACGGCGAACGAAATCATATTTCAAAGTGGCCTGACATTTCAAAATAACAACATTCCAAACGTTCATCTCG
>NC_061092.1:14291703-14346703 GCF_015104395.2 Macrobrachium nipponense | reverse complement strand
CTAATATGAAATGTAAGTGTTCCTTAGCATTGTATAAGAATCACTATACAAAAAGGACGTGGGATCACTCTACCCAACAACTGGATACGCGTCCAGTGGAACTGCCAACCCAATGCCCATTTCCAGAACGGCCCCGTAGAACCAAAAGAAAAAAGGGAGAGAGAGAGAGAGAGAGAGAGAGAGAGAGAGAGAGAGAGAGAGAGACGTTGGTGTGTGGCGAGGCTCATAAATGAGCATTTTATATTGTGATCGTTTGAATTCGGGTTGTGTGTATTTGAATTGTAAGTAATTGACATTTTCAAAAACCACGGCAATACACCCACAAGATAAAATGTGCATGTATTTAGTGTTTATATATAAATATATATATATAGATATATATATATATATATATATATATATATATATATAAAATAAATATAAATATATATATATATAGATATTTATATATATATATATATATATATATATATATATATAAAGAGAGAGAGAGAGAGAGGCTTATAAATGAGTATCTTATACTGTGATCGTTTGAATTATGGCTGTGTATTTGAATTGTAAGTAACTGACATTTTCAAAACCACGGCAATACACCCACAAGATAAAATGTGCATGTATTTAGTGGTCTACATTGAATTCAAACTGTTTTCTCAGTGCTTGACGTTTTCTTTATTCATTATGTCTATTTTCGTGATCTTCACCATATTTGCGCCAGTGTGTTATTGCCTTATTAACGTTATGATATGTAATTTGGAAGGTGATGTGAGTAATTGTACCGTTTATTCCTTAGTAAGATAGTTTTCTAACTTGAACATGTCTTGTTTTATCGGTCTGTACTCCACGTTCAGTGATGAAAACTAGATTTTTTTTTATTTGTTCTCAGAAGTAAAATCAGATTTTATCCAGTATTCCAAAATTGATATTATATTCGTATTTATAAGGAAATATTGAATAAGTATTTATTATTTTAACCTAAAAAATAGAAAGTTTTCTTCAATATATTGTGGTTTTGTATACTATATAAATCAATGCACTGGTGTCCAGTGATAATATTTTTCTTCACTTTACATAAAATGACCTTTGACCATTTCCCGGCCACAGCAGGTCATCCGGCGTGGCAACAAGGTTATTCATGATAACCAGATGGTCATGTTGCCAAAAACGTTGAACAAGACCGGTCAGTATTCACTGTTTCTTAGCAGAATATTCAATTTCCTCAGTCGGGAATTCTTTTTCGAGCAGCGTGCTTGTGACGAATAGCCGCGTCTATGTAAAAATGACAAAACATTTCTTCCATTTTTATTAGAAAGAACTCGCCAAATTCATCTTTCCCGTCAGCTCAAAGAAGACGGCGACACGCCAAAAGGATTCCTACACAAAGGTAGCTCGTTGCTCCCTGTATATAAGAGCAATATGTAAAGATTCGCAGGTGCTCTTAAGGCTGATTAAGATGACACGTGATTTTTTTTTTTTTTTTTTTTTTTTTTTTTTTTTGCGAATTAAAACGGAAATTTTTCTTAGAATTCTCCCTCGCTAGCGGATTCGGTCGATTACTTTTTTTTTTCTTTTCTTTTATATTTCTGGAGGTTTACAAAATGAAGTGGTTTATTCGAAAATGGAGCTTCTAGTAAGTGAAGATGCTTGTCTCCGAAGACCTGTAAAACAAGAGGAAGACGGGGGCCATTCAGCTTAGACAATGAACCACTTACAAGAATATTCACTTAAAGGTCACGTTTGGAAATGGACCAAGAATTATATTTCTCTCTCTCTCTCTCTCTCTCTCTCTCTCTCTCTCTCTCTCTCTCTCTCTCTCTCTCTCTCTCTCTCTCTCTCTCTCAGGAATACTCGAACGTTTTACGTGGTTAAATTTGAAGGTATGAAGATAGGTTTATCCGTCTTTCCCTCTTCTCTCAGGAGTGGTTAGACTTTTTTGTGGTTAAAATAATAAAAGATAAAAGATAAGCCTCTCTCTCTCTCTCTCTCTCTCTCTCTCTCTCTCTCTCTCTCTCTCTCTCTCTCTCTCTCTCAATACTCCACTCTATGGAAAAAAGATTAAAAATAAAACGAAATCATGGGACGAAGTATTGTTGGTGCCAACGAAACACCCACGCCCATTCATTAAGTTTTACTTTCTCTCTCTCTTCTCTCTCTCTCTCTCTCTCTCTCTCTCTCGTAAAATTGAATAGCGTATACCCAGTATCACGAAGCTATAAGTGTAACTTCTGGGTTTCTTAAAATAATATTGCTAGCCCCATGCCCTACCCTACCCTACCTCTGACTCACCGGAGTGGACGGTATTTTTCCAACTCCTCACCTGTTATTTAAAGAAGTCGGCCATTTTTTTCACCCATTCTTCACCTGTCATTCAAAGAAAATAGCCATATTTTACTTTGTCGTAATGTAATTCTCATTATTTCCCTTTCAAAGATACAAAAACTGTTTTTGTTAACTTGACAGTCCTCACTGATTTGTAAGGAATCATAATGTTTTCATTTGCTTATGTGTAATGTTAACTTACAGCTTTAACTGCTATATTCTTGGATAAATAAACTTGCGTACACAACTTGGGTCAAATCTTGACAGATTGCATGTGACCCCAGGTTATTTGCTTTGTTAGTTATATCTCAAAATTATTCTTATTTTTTTTAGCAGGTAAGGTGATCCGTTGCTGAAGGACTTCATGTAAGTACTCATTTTCCCTTTATATAAACAAGACAAACGCACATATATATAATTATATATGTATATATATGTATATATATGTCGGTGTGTGCTTGTATGTAAGTTACTTTATTGTTGTTTTTCCTTTTTTGTGATAAAGTTTAAGGTTAATTAGATACACACAAACACATGCATATATATATGTGTATATATTATATATATATATATATATATATATATATATATATATATATATATATATATATATATATATATGACAATTAATGGGGTAAATAAATTTTGATAAATTGTTAGCAGTAATAGTAATATTATAAAAAGAGAATAATAAGCGATTTCCCAATTATAAAAGAATAACTTAAAAACCGTTGCATTTATCCTGGCCAAATACCATGCAATTGTATAACTGATATAATTATTTTTGTTACTTATTGAAACCAATGAGAAATGCATTCATCCCTAAACAGTTACAGATCTTTCGCATAGCTACTCTGATAAATATGGTATCATGTTTTCTTTTCCGGAAGGTTGGAACATAACGCTATTAGTGTTGCTTCCCTTTTAGGGTAAAAGAGAGGAGATACGTGTAAAATGGACATTGCATTATAAAGGTATATTAACGTAAGAATCTCACAAACAGGAATTCCGGCCATTTTTGAAGTATGAAAATGATTCGACTGACTTTTCCGTGTTGCCTTTTTAGGTCTTTTTAAAATGATTGAGTTTGATTACATTTCAATATGTTATCTACAGTTGCTGGTCATTTTCTTACCGCAATGGAGAGGAGTCTGATTCCTTTCCTTATTCCGTAATTCAGTTTGTGATTCGGTTTTCTGTTAGATGCCTTCAAACAAACTTTTAAATGCGACATTTTTTTTTTCATGGAACCATTCCTTTCTGTTCGACGTTTGTCCAATTCACTTTTCTTTATGATTCCAATTTTTGCCGCAAAAAAGTGTGTTCAATAATTCATTTTCGGGCGGATCCATTTTTCTGTTCGTAATTTTGTACAGAATTCAGTCTCTTCCTGTAAGCTTCGGATGTCATTCCTCCATTTATTATTAATCTCATTTTTTTTTTTTTTACTTTATTGGCACATGATACCTTTCCATGAAATCCTGAAGGTTCGTATTAGTTTATTTCCCATTTCCGATTTCGTTGTGTAATTTGTGTAACGTATTTTTTTTTTATTAAGATAATTTCCGATTTCAAGACAATATTCAAAGTGGCTCTTACTTAACATTCTTTCATACGTGATTTATTGAGAGGTTTTTCAGACATGTATTAGCTATTTTTTCTCGTCTTTGATATCTCCCAAAGAAAATCTTGTGTGTTTCTTGTCTTTTTATTTGGTTACTTTAGAAGCAATATTTGGTCTTTTTGTATTTGTATGTATGTATAGTATATATATATATATATATATATATATATATATATATATATATATATATATATATATATATGTATATATATATGTATGTATGTATGTATGTGTATGTAAGTATTTGTATTAGTATAATATGTTCGTTTTTCGTGGGTGGTTCACTACATTATTTCCTTCTGTGAATTATTTATCCCTCACATTTTTTCCCCTCGAGCATCGAATGTATTCATCGCGGCAGTAATATTTTCCTCGCGAGCGACATTCCCCGCTGAGAAATATACTTCGTCTCGTCAAACACCCAGTTTTCTTACGCAAAAGACCCATACGGAGCCTCTTAAATAGCCTTTAGATTTCATCTCTCTTCCCTGCCTGTGTATGGATTTTCCAATAAATATTCTTATTCCGGTCCCTTTTTTTTTTCTCGCCTCTCTTCCCTCTCTACTCTCTCTCGTCTCCAATCTCTCTCTCTTCGGTCTTTCTGTCGTTTTTGTGGTTACGAGATTTATTGGAAATTTTATTTCGCCATCACCTCGTGATAATCAAATCGGACCAGGTGCTCCTGAAAGACCCCCTATTCTGAGGGCGCGTTCGCGCGACCGGCTGTATAGACCCCGCTTCATTGCATTCGGTTCCTTTCAAATCCTTTTAGAAGCTCCCGGAAAGGGTTGGAATCACGGCATTCTTGAGGGGAAAATGAATTATGATGGGGTTTGCTTTCGTCCTCCTCTTAGGCCTGTATTAAATTCCGTGGTTTTATGTCTTTGCAATATTGTTTTTTTTTTTTTTTTTGTCGAAGGTTTGTGAATAAGGTATGTGTTGTTTGCAGTGCGATCGTTAGGAATTGTCATTACTTTAATATTAATGGACCTGGTCATCGTGTTGCAATCATCAGGATACGTCTGTGAGATGGAGGTGGTCAGTGTGCTAGCAATCGTTTAAAATCGGTTTAATTTCATGAACAATTGAAATTAACTGCGTGGAAAGGCGATTTTAATTAATCGGTGTGTCATAATCACTGAAGTTAGCAAGTGATTGTTGCGGTCCAGTCAATAGAAATGGATTGTATGGCAGTCAGTGTCAAGGATCAATCCATTAGGGTCACAGGAAGTAGTTAACGCACTGAGGTCATTGGAGGTCATCAGTGTCTCTTGTTCACTGGAGACAATTCGTAAGGAAAGCTCAGTTTCACAATCAAGGGAAATGCTCTGTATTTCAGTTATGATGAGTAGTCAGTGTACTGCAGCCATTTGAGGTTGTGTGACAGTTGTGAGAGATGGATGAGCAGGAGTAGACAGTCAGTGGCCGGAAGTCGGTTGATTTGTGGTGGTCACTGTTAAATGTGTTGATTTCTCAGAGTCGTTGGTGGTAATCATTGTGTTTTAGTCTTTGTAGATACCTATAGTCTGTGGCGTTACAATTGTGCCATAATTAATTGAAAACTGACCTTGAAAGATTGTTATTGTCTCACAGTTATTAGTAAGGGCTCTTGTGTCGTGATGATTGTACGCCCGATGTCATATGGTATGTTTGATAATTTGAAGGTGGGTGATCAACATACCAATTTGCAGCCCTCTAGCCACAGTCGTTTTCAAGATCTGAGGGCGGATAGAAAAAGTCCGAACGGACAGAAAAGCCATCTCAGTTGTTTTATTTTACAGAAAACTAAAAATTCTGGTCGTCTTATAATTAGAGTGGATTGCTTTAACAAGCGGAAAAATAGAGTAATTGACTTGAAGGTCAGGTGTCCTTGATCTTGTCATAAATAGTTGATGCTTTACTAAGAAATCGTTTGGACTGGAAAGAAAAAAATTCAATCATATCCTTAATCTTTGTTGCTAATTTTCAAAGCAAGTCTCATGTTCTCCTTTTGACCATTTGCCTTCCTCTGGCTGTCACAGGGTCTTAGTAGAGGGAGCGTTTGTCATCTTGTTAATCAGCACAAGATTATATTTAAGAAAAACCAAGGAAAAATGAGCCAAAGTTTCCGTTTCTTGTATCGAGTCGTAGGCAGTTTTGTTTGTGAAGGCTCTTTGACCTAAATGAACAAAGACAGACTTGTTACCTGCCTTTCCCGGATTGAGGATTCCATATTTAGACTGGGGACCCTACCAAGAATGGTTGATTTGATTAACTTCAATCTATCCTTGGACTTTGGGTGAATTTACAAAAGCCAGGGGTCACTAACTCAACTCTCATTTGATTTTTAATTGGAGCACCGTGATTAGACACCTAGTTAAGTGCTGCAGTTTTTTTTTTCTTTTTACACAATTTGGATATGTTTCCATTATCTGTTACCTCTAGAATTGTGAGACCAAAAACTGTGCACATACCATGAAGAAAATTATTTAATTTTGCATAGTTCTGCTCCAGCCTGGAAGCCTCTGTATTCAGTAGAACTGCGAGGATGAATTACTTACAACAGGGATAGCTAAGGGTATGTGTATATGCACGTTAATACATCATTCTGAATGTTTTCATTCACCTATTTTTTTTTCTTTTGCAAATGCATTTATATTAACATGGAGATTCACAACTGTATAAATATAGTTAAGAATGCAAGTTTTTTTTTAATAGCAATGAAAGCTATATAAAAAGAGGGATATACAGAAAAGATATACGTATACAAAATGGTTCCGGAAGACAAAATTGACAAACATAACTAAAATTACATGTCACATCAGAAGCCCGTGGACATCTTTCGTAAAGCTTTGATACAACGGTATCTATCGTCTACAGCTCCAGTTACACTGCGTGGGAATTGTACATGGAAGGACGTAGTAGTCTCCAGGCGCTGACTATCTATGTATATATATATATACGTAAGTTCCGTTAATCAAGCAGTTTTATTCCCGGCAAAGGATCGAGTGGGCGGCGTTCTCGGGGAGAGGCCGGGTATGGCGTAGCATCAAGTGATGGTTTAGGCTAGCAGGGATTTACCCCTCCCCCTCCTCCTCTTCCCCCTCCTCCTCCTCCCCCTACTCCTCCTCCTCCGTTCCTTTATCTCCCTTATCCTTACCTCCTCCGTACACCCATCCCATCTTATGGATAACGATAGCAGCAACGACTGCTCTCTCTCCCCTCCCTCCCCTCCCTCCCCCTCCCCCCCTCCCCCTCCCCCTCCCCCTCCCCCACCCCCTTCCCCCATTCCCTCTCTCATCCCCGCCCCACTCCCCTAACCCGTGATCCTTGTCACAGACTTCTCGAACACAACACTTGAATATCTGTGCCCTCATTATGGCATCATAAAGATTCTCTTCTCAAAATTCTATCATCGGTCGAACAAACATGAAAAGCTTCCTCGAGTGCAACTTGGGGTTGGATGGAGGAGGAGGGGGAGGAGGAGGAGGAGGAGGAGGGCGTGGGGAAGGAGTTGGAGGGGGGGGTGGGAAGGGGCTTAGGATTGGGGTTTGATCGGGGGAGCATTGAGAAAATGGTAGCGGCGGTTGGAAAGAGAGGCTGGAGGTGGGGTTATAGGAGGGTTTGAGTAGGTTTCTCTCTCTCTCTCTCTCTCTCTCTCTCTCTCTCACTTGTGCTCTTAAAAAAAGAAAAAAAGACAAATTGTTCTTTCATTTCCTCTTCCATTTTTTTTTTACCTTTTCAGCGTGTGACTTTTTTGGAATATATTCAGTTGTATACTTATTCATTTCTTACTCGATCAGCAAATTCCTCTCTCTCTCTCTCTCTCTCTCTCTCTCTCTCTCTCTCTCTCTCTCTCTCTCTCTCATTTCGTTTGTGTAAATCTTGTCAAGTTCAGTAATCTGAGAAATAAGGTGGGGCGCTAGGATTAATTATCTAATCATAGTAAAGCGACCTGTATAGTTTTTTCCCTTGTTGAAGATATTAGAATTAGAAAAATATATAAACGTTAGTATTTGAAGATTAACAGTTGTTCTAGCTATAGAAATTATGAAGAGGGTCCAAATAAGTTTTTTTTTTTTTCTAGGAAAAATCTAATAGCAGAAACAAACTTTTATTGAAAACAAAGAGCGTCAGAAGTTGGGGAAAATATTTCCGTTCCGTTATGATTTAAGCAACTTCTTGGAGAATTCATATCAAAAACAGGTTAACAGTTAAGACAACGTTAACTATAGCTGGTTCACTTAAGGTAGATTCTTGGGTGAGCCCTATGGCTGCGAGACGTTCGTTTGGCGGACGCTGATTGGCTGGAAGCTGCCTACCTCCCGATACCAGCCAATCAGCGGCCTCCAAACAAACGTATCGTAAGCATTTGGCTCATCCAAGAATCTACATTAAGTGAACCAGCTATAGTTTAAATAAACTAATGTAAGGAAACCAGAATTTACAAATCTCCCTTCTTACTAAGACCCTGTTTCCTCCCATCAACCATTTGCCAGCTTTGTATTTCCTTAAATCAGCCAAAGAAACGAACCTGTGTAATGCGTTGCAAAAGGGCCAGGAACATTCTCTCAGCGCTTAGTGTGACCACGGAAATTCAGGCCGATCTCTACTCCGACTTCATGTCTCGCTTGTTTCAACATGTCTTTTGAACTCGATGCAAGACGCCAAGGAAATCCCACAGCTGTCTTAAGAATATTGTTACGATGGAATGTAACGTATCTCTCCTTTGTTGAGGTAAGATTTGGAAAAGGGGGTCACCTGTGAGACGGGTGTAATTTAGTCTTCTCTCGTTTACATGCTGAAGCAACGTTCATTTTGTCGCTGACTTAAGGTCTCCGTGAAAAGGGTATTATATAAATCACATGTGATCTTAAAAGCCTGTTTTACGATACAGATGAGACAGCAGAAATAATCGAAGGCTTTTAAGTGTCTCAAGCAAAATCCTTACACGATTTACAGAAGACGTAATTGAGAAACTGAATAGTTTATGTAAACAGAGGTCGAAACGACTAACGATTAACGAGGTTAAAATACCCACATTGAAGAAGGATAAATATTAGTCCCATTAATTAAAGTTGTATTGCCCATACAGACGTTGGTCCTCTTTAGTAAGAGAATTGGGTATTTTACAGAAGATAACTTCGTGAAGGTGCATGCGTTACAGTTGCGTAAGTCATGCCGTTGATGAAGAATGGTGCAATACACTGGTCGATGCTCAAGTCTCAGACTTTCTAAAACTGGTGGTAGGCCGATCTTTAATTAGATTGAGGGCATGAATTAGTTGTTTTAGTTCAATAAAGTTTTTTTTTTCTTGATATTGCAAGCCGCATAGACATAACGCGCTGTATTGTAGACATTATAGTGGGATTCTAACTAATTTTGGTAGGTCATATGCACCGAATTCTATTTGTGAACGCCACTTTTTAACGAAGATGTAGTGATCATGAAGTGAAAGTTGACGTCTGATAAAGCAACCCCCGAAAGGAAAATTGGTCGAAATTCAAAGTTTGTAAAGAGTATTTGAAAACTATAAGGATTCTGCGCAGTAAAGAATATTTGAAAACATTCTGCTTATTAAAGAGTATTTGAAAACTATCAGGATTCTGCGTAGTAAAGAGTATTTGAAAACATTCTGCTTATTAAAGAGTATTTGAAAACTATAAGGATTCTGCGTTGTAAAGATTATTTGTAAACATTCTGCTTATCAAAGAGTATTTGAAAACTATAAGAATTCTGCGTATTGGAACTCAAAAAAAAGATAAAATAAAATACAAACAAAAATCCTGTGTCGCTTCGACGTCGAAAGAGGGACCGATTCAGAGCTCATTAAATTAATGAAAATGGTGCCTCTCTCTGTTAGAGCTTCTAGAATCTAGATGATGATGCATTTCTTACATTCGAAAGTGTTCGCCCAGCTTTTTATTGCAACTAGATTGTGAACTGTGACGAGGTGAATTTTAGTAATGACTCACTGGTACATAACAATAAGTATTCTCAGAAACTGCTGAATGCCGCGTATAGTGGGTCTTTTGTAAGTGCGTAACTCCCAACCCTACAGCTTTCTCGGTAAGCCTAAATATAACGCATTTGCAATTACCGTCACTGAAGAGGTCTACGTTTGAGTGATTAAAGGATTTTCTGTAATACGCGTACAAGATTTTGCGACTGTTGAGTTTACATCGGTCTTAAACAGATTAAAACTTGGTCGTGAGGAAGCATCAGAAATGAGCCAAAGTGCATTGGTCAATAAGAATGTACTCTGCAGGTCGAGTAATTATGGGTGATTTGCTAGGAATTCTCATTCAGCGCTTCCAATCACTAAATCAGGTTCAGGTAACGTAGATTTTGGATTTGGAGTCACAATTCATATAGACGTGATTTCGGTTCTGCTTTCAGTCCCAATTTCTTACGGATTGTGAAACCCTTGCTCCTCTGTGTCTCGCACACTCATTCATTTCGTTTGATCTTCGTACCTGTTCGTCGTCTTTAACTTTGCCTTATTCCCTTCTCTATTTAAGAGCAAATCCTTCTTCAGGGAGAGCCTTAAGAAAGTCTCCCAGTGTGCCTAGGTGATTTTGCTGAGGTATTATTTTGTCATAATCTGCTGGAGGATATTCTACATAGGCAACAAGAGTGGGGGAAGGAGGCACAAGCTGTGATTTTGAAACGGTAAAATCTTAACTAAAGTAATCCTGCGATTTACTATAGTAGATTCGCGTCAACCGTGCATTTGATGTTTAGGCCAGTCCCTTACGACGCTCCTGATTGGCTGTTGATAAGCCAATCACAGGGCTGGAAACTCTCAGTCTCTCGAAAGCGTTCACGTAGACAGGACGTTTGTTCCACCTCTCCTGAGGGATACTTTTGAAAGACGTATCCCTCAGGAGAGGTGGAACATAGATCCTACCCGTGTGAACTCTCGAGAGAGACTGAGAGTTTCCAGGCCTGTGATTGGCTTATCAACAGTCAATCAGGAGCGTCGTAAGGGACTGGCCTAGACATCAAATGCACGGTTGATGTGAATCTACTATAGTTTTCTTTATTTTAACTTAACTGACGTATTCAGCCCGGAGCGTATTAGATGTTTTCACTATCTTTAGTACTTTAAAATATCTTTGCTGATGCCAGGACCTCAATGTTACTCAGAGATGAAGAGTGTAAAACGTGGGCAAAATTAACAGAAAGGGAATAATACTGAAAAAAAGTATAAATTAGTCGACGAAAGATGTATGATACAAAAATTCTAACATTTTCTCTCTCTGTACAACAATGCGCAAAGCGGTGCCACTCTTTTCGTCATCTCAACTACTTCCATTAGCAGTAATAAACGTATTACCATAACACCAAATCTAAATTACATGTTTTCTTCATAGGACAACATCCAAGTATTGACATGTAAATACTAAAAGTGGATTCATGTGAATTCTTTCACATGAAAATCCACGTTCTTCCTTTCATCTTCTTTCATACTTGAAGCCCAACATATTTTAGTAGCTTTTCAGCATTTTCGTCAAAAAAGGGGCTTCAAGTATGAAAGAAGATGAAAGGAAGAACGTGGATTTTCATGTGAAAGAATTCACAATAAATCCACTTTTAGTATTTACATGTAAATACTTAGATGTTGCCCTATGAAGAAAACATGTAATTTAGATGTGCTGTTATGGTAATCTGTTTATTACTGCTAAAGGAAGTAGTTGAGATGGCAAAAAGAGTGGCACCGCTTTGCACATTGTTGGAGAGAGAGAGAGTTGAGCGTGTAAGGGGACTGTTGAGCTGAGACCTTTTGCATGGAAGAAAGGATGGAAGTAGTTGAAGTAAATTGTCTGGAAAATATGGATGGAATAAGAAGAACGGAAAATCCTGAGGAATAGATAAGGAACTGGATGTTACGTAACGATGGAATGAGCATAACGTTGTTGGGGCGGGGCGGGGGGGGGGGGGGGGGGGGGATGGAGCTAATATAGTGAAAAATGGATGACCTTAATAGATTGCCGGATTGATAACAGAACGAAACTATTATGAAAAAGGACTGTCAAATTATGAATGTTCTAACGTACTTGAATCTCTGTCTGTCTCTCTCTCTCTCTCTCTCTCTCTCTCTCTCTCATCGGTATTAACTTATACTTCACTTGTTGGCAGAGTCGGTAAAGACGTCACTGAAGTCCTGATTTCTCCCCTGTGCGCTGGTTCGAATCCACGAGAGGACGAAATTATTATCCACTAAAAAATTCCCCTTTGGTTAACATATATGAAAGTATAATAGTTCCGAGGTAGAGCGAATTGGATATAAAGGAAATTTGTAGCTTAATGCAAAAATATATTATTTGTTCCAAGGTAGAGAGAATTGGATTATTAAAGGACATTTTTTAGCTTAATGCATATATATATATATATATATATATATATATATATATATAAATATATGTGTGTGTGTGTATGTGCATGATATGTGTGTGTGCATGTGAATTCATATCTGATGTGAATTAGTAAGCAAACAAGCCACAAGCAATTTCAATATCCCGAAGGCGTCAAGCATATGAAATGAACAGGTAAAAGCAGAGGGCCGTAGGTGTTGTATTCCCAAAAGTGAGGCTCATTTTTAATAGGTGCCCTTGCAGGTCCCCTCCTGAAGAGGGAAGCTGAAGGGATCGTTTGGGCCCCTTCTCCACAAAGAGGTAATGAGCTCTCGAAAGGGGGATTGAATTAAAGGATAATATTTTTTTTAAGGCTAACTCTTTTAATTCCGCCCTCTTTTTATTTTTCTCTTCTCTTCTCTTTTCAGATGATTTCGTTTTTTTATTCGTTCCATTGGCTATTTATTTTGCTTATTTTCTTTATGCCTTTCTCATTTCCTTGTTGTCCTTGTCATATTTTTCTTCTCTCTTTTTTTAAAATGATTTCGTTTTTCTTCGTTCCCATAACTATTATTATTTTGCCTTTTTTCTTTATTCCTTTCGCGTTTTCTTGTTGTCCTTGTCATATCATTTATCCTCGTTTTATTCCGAGTTTATTTTCCCCTGGTTCATAAGTTGTCGCCGACTTTCCATCTACAAAACTTTTGTTTTTTATGTTAGGAAGCGACTGATTCTTAAAATTCTTAAAAGGTTGGAATTCCTAACTTATTAAGAGCCAAGTGATTGCGTGACTTATTCTAATATTAGAAATACTTGGAAGTCGAAGAGTTATGAAAAATCCTCTCTCTCTCTCTCTCTCTCTCTCTCTCTCTCTCTCTCTCTCTCTCTCTCTCTCTCTCTCTCTCTCGTGGACAATGACCCAGATAAAGATAGGTTTTGTAATGACTTTGTCCCTGTCTGATTTTATATGTGGGAGGAGTGACCAGGCCTGTCCCATAAAAGGGAAAAAAAGTTCACACATAGGTGGGCAGATTTAAGTACACGTTAACAAGGTCACTGGGGGAAAGATTCTGCTTTACACACAGTTCGTAAATAAGCCAGAGTTAAAGCTACCCATTGGTTTTCATCCAATGCTCTATTCCTGATCTCTGAGGATCAGTAGATCTCTGATTGCTTGCTTCGGGAATCGGTTTTTTTGCTCTGTCGCCAGGGATTAGAATTCTGGCCGTGGATCTCATTAGCTCTGATTCCTATAATCTTTTATTTATCAAAAAGCGTCTCAGTTATCACCGCCAAAACCCCACTTTTTTTCAGCTTTCTCGTCTTTTAAACAATTTCAAACATTTCGATGGTTTTTGCAGTTGCTTCCCACTGTCCCGGTTTAGTACGGCATCACTTGAAAACATCACACACACACACACACACACACACACACACACACACACACATATATATATATATATATATATATATATATATATATATATATATATATATATATATATAATATATATGTACATACACATAGATATATATATATATATATACAGTTTTGCCAAGTAATTACAATTTATTCAAGTTAAGGTACGTATCTTCGCTCTTACCTTTGCATTAACCTGAGGACACAATTATAGAGGTAACAAAACCTTACCAACACTTATTAGGGAAGGGCACTTTCATAATCCAAAATATTGGTTTGGAGCTGTTTAGATCTACGTTTTTCTCAGAACCTTTCATCTTTCTCATAAGGCAATACTTAAAAGAAAAAAAAATACAAATAAGATAAAATATTTTCTTGCCCGAGAACCAACGGCTTACGAGTGCCCATTCTATGGAACAGAGGTTTGGCCATGTCGCTGCTACACAGAAATTTTGAAACGTAATTTATCGATCACATCTTGACTTTCGGTAGCATAAACAAGAGAAGGGGGAGAGAAACTAAGAACACCAACCATCCATGGTAAGAGACAGAGAAGGAATGGCAAACTTTGGGGTTCCAAACAAAACGACAGCTATGCAGATACAAAGGTGAAGCCGTAGAGTTACTGTTTAATGAAGGAACCAGCCTTTTAATGAGTAAGGACTCTAAGGTAGTTAAGTGCTCTGGGTCCCTCGTATAACCAATAATGGAGAAGTGCTGTTTCAAGACTTCTATTTTACATATTGCTGCATGATTTTTAATATTTGAGAATTCTGGTTGCTTCATTCTCTGACCTGTGCGAAAACTGTAACCCATGTGACTGCATATCTCACCTGCAGTAACCTACGTGTTGATCCAACGTAAGAGCCCGACATCCAGGGCATGTGAATTTGTAAACAAACGTTCGATCTCATGAAGGCCTGCAGGCGATCTTTAAAGTTAAAAAAGGAGCCTATTCTGCATGGAGTGTTAGAAATAAGTTTGAGTTGAAGGCATGGAATTTCCTGTTCTAGGATTTGCGTGAGTCTGCGTGAGAACTTGGTATCAAAAAACATATGGGATGGATGCAAAACCAGCTTTTTTGGAACATTGAAATTGGCTATAGGTGGCTGGAGAAATTTGGTTAATACTACGTTAATGATTTTGAGAACTACATCTTTAGGATAAGAATTTCTTTGAAAAAAGTTTAATAAAAATTCTATTTCATTATGAAAAATGGACCAGTTAGAAGAGTATTTCAACTGCTACTATGCCACTAGGGGTGTAAATAGTGTTTAATTTCAAAAAGTTTTTTGACAAGAACTGTAATAGTTGTGGCTAGTCCTGTATATGTCTTTTTCTATAAAACTGCGTGGAGAATTCAGAGTTAATTCTTGTAACATTAACATCTAAGAATGGTAAACTGTCATTGCTCTCCGTTTCCATCGTGAACTGAATATTCGAGTGTCGTTCATTAATGTATTGTAAAAACTGTGCACATTGCCATGGATATTTAAAAAGAGCAAAGTGTCATCCACATATCTTCTATAATAAGCTGGTTTAACAGAAGGGTCACATTGATCTAAAATTTTGTTTTCCAAGTCCGACATAAAAAAGTTAGCAAATATAGGACCTAAAGGTGATCCCATGGCAACTCCATCGACCTGCGAATAGAGTTGCTGGTTAAAAACAAACATAGAATCTTGCACAGCAAGTTCCAGAAAATTGTTTAAAGGTAGACCTATTTAAAACCTTTAATACCTTTAAACAATTTTCTGGAACTTGCTGTGCAAGATTCTATGTTTGCTTTTTAACAGCAACTCTATTCGCAGGTCGATGGAGTTGCCATGGGATCACCCTTTAGGTCCTATATTTGCTAACTTTTTTATGTCGGACTTGGAAACAAAATTTTTAGATCAATGTGACCCCTTCTGTTAAACCAGCTTATTATAGAAGATATGTGGATGACACTTTTGCTCTTTTCCTCTTTTTAAATATCCATGGCAATGTGCACAGTTTTTACAATACATTAATGAACGACACTCGAATATTCAGTTCACGATGGAAACGGAGAGCAATGACAGTTTACCATTCTTAGATGTTAATGTTACAAGAATTAACTCTGAATTCTCCACAGCAGTTTATAGAAAAAAGACATATACAGGACTAGCCAACAACTATTACAGTTCTTGTCAAAAACTTTTAAATTAAACACTATTTACACCCTAGTGCATAGAGCATTGAAATACTCTTCTAACTGGTCCATTTTTCATAATGAAATAGAATTTTTATTAACTTTTTTTCAAAGAAATTCTTATCCTAAAGATGTAGTTCTCAAAATCATTAACGTAGTATTAACCAAATTTCTCCAGCCACCTATAGCCAATTTCAATGTTCCAAAAAAGCGGTGGTTTTGCATCCATCCCATATGTTTTTGATACCAAGTTCTCACGCAGACTCACGCAAATCCTAGAACAGGAAATTCCATGCCTTCAACTCAAACTTATTTCTAACCACTCCATGCAGAACTAGGCTCCTTTTTTAACTTTAAAAGATTCGTCCTGCAGGCCCTTCATGAGATCGAACGTAACGTTGTTTACAAATTCACATGCCCTGGATGTCCGGGCTCGTTACGTTGGATCAACACGTAGGTTTACTGCAGGTGAGATATTGCAGTCATCAATGGGTTACAGTTTTCGCACAGGTCAGAGAATGAAGCAACCAGAATTCTCAAATATTAAAAATCATGCAGCATATGTAAAATAGAAGTCTTGAAACAGCACTTTAGCCCATTATTGGTTTATACGAGGGACCCAGAGCACTAACTACCTTAGAGTCCATTACGCATTAAAAGGCTGGTTCCTTCATTAAACAGTAACTCTACGGCTTCACCTTTGTATCTGGCATAGCTGTCGTTTGTTTCGGAACCCCAAAGTTTGCCATTCCTTCTCTGTCTCTTACCATGGATGGTTGGTGTTCTTAGTTCTCTCTCTCTTGGTTCTATTGCCTTGTTTTTAACATCTTTAACTTTTAACTTTTACGGTATTTTAATGATTGTAATATTTTTAGTATTTATTTTGAGTTCCTTTTATAATGTAATTGTTTTTATTTATACGACTGATGAGCACCGTGTTTGTGTTGTGCGAAACGTTTCTTTAATAAACTTGATGTCCTTACTAAGATGTATCACGAAACCCTCTGAAATACTAATAATAATATTAATATATATATATAACATATATATATATATATATATATATACATATATATATAATATATATATGTACATACACATATTATATATATAGATATATATATATATATTATATATATACAGTTTTTGCCAAGTAATTAAAATTTATTCAAGTTAAGGTACGTATCTTCGCTCTTACCTTTGCATTAACCTGAGGACACAATTATAGAGGTAACAAAACCTTACCAACACTTATTAGGGAAGGGCACTTTCATTATCCAAAATATTGGTTTGGAGCTGTTTAGATCTACGTTTTTTCTCAGAAACCAACCTCATCTTTCTCATAAGGCAATACTTAAAGAAAAAAAAAATACAAATAAGATAAAATATTTTCTTGCCCGAGGACCAACGGCTTACGAGTGCCCCTTCTATGGAACAGAGGTTTGGCCATGTCGCTGCTACACAGAAATTTTGAACGTAATTTATCGATCACATCTTGACTTTCGGTAGCATAAACAAGAGAAGGGGGAGAAAAATAGAAGGGAGGAATGTAAAGAGAAGAGAGAGAGAGAGAGAGAGAGAGAGAGAGAGAGAGAGAGAGAGGGCAGAAGGGTTTGCGTTGAAAAGCTCCTCTTAAACTTGATCTGAGTGTCCTGGATTCTCAGCGTTAGTCCACTTCGCTCCTAATTGGATCCCCTTCCCTCATTCCTCACCCCACTCCCCCCCCCCACCCCCCTCCCCTCCCTCATCCCCCTCCCCTCTCCTCTCACCTCTCCTCAAAGCAAAGAAGAAAAATTGAGTGGAATTCCAAATCCTTTTCAAAAGGTAATGGTACTTCGAACACATTGAAAAGAAATATCTCCCCAAGTTAGGTGAATAATATTATTGGAAAATGCTATCACCGGACAGGAGGTTTTAAATCACTGATGTTGTGGGGCGCCCCCACCCCCCACCCCCCACACACACACACGTAACGCAGTTGATTATTTGATAATATTGGGCATGTTCGTATGTGTTGACATCGTATAACATGTAACTCACTTAAAATTTGGTATCAGCTACACGATGTTAGGAAACTATATATATATATATATATATATATATATATATATATATATATATATATATATATATATAAATATATATATATATATATATATATATATATATATATATACACATACATACATATAAATATATTTATATTTATAAAGCCATGTACATGTTTGAACACGAGAATAACCAGTTCGATGTGGAACTTTACAATATAAGAATAGATTATGCAAATTTTATGAAAATTTTCAATTTCATAATGATATTATAATTGCCGTTGCTCGTTCAAAATTAGTCAGGAAATGTTTATCTCGCACTGGATTATCTATGTTTATGTACATCTATATATATATATATATATATATATATATATATATATATATATTATTTCATATATATATATAAATATATATATATATATATATATATATATATATATATGCATTTGCAATGTTTTAACATCCAGTCCATCGGATCGCCCAAGTTAAAAGACGTTGGTTCTGATCAGCTAGTGGATGGGTGACCAGCAAAAACAGCCCAAATTCTTCTGCTCATAAACCACTTAAACATCCATGGGACAAGGTGTGGGGCTATCAGCCTCATCCTACAAATAGTTTATGAAAATACGAATGTCTAAAAAAGAAAAAAACACGCACGTACCTAAAAAAAAAAAAAGAAGGGGGGGGGGGGGGAGATCAGTTGAGGATAAATGGTCACTCAACCAGATAGGACTTACGTAATGGGAGAACGCCCAGTGACATCCGTATATTCCCTTTATGATATAATTAATGACTCCGTTAGGTTTGGTCCGGTTTGAAGGTATGTCCCTCGTTCATTTATTTATTTATTTATATTTTGTAGAGGATATCGAGAAGAGAGATTCAGTGCATTGACTTCAACAAATAAGTCGGTTATTGATGATGCTTTAACGTGTAGCTATGTATATAGCACACCTATATATACTTGATATAAGTATATATGTTTATATATGCGTATATATGATGTTTTCATGTATTTCTTTCCCATTTTTAATAAGCCGTTTCCTCTAACAAGGACGCGGCTCAAAAAAACCAGAGAGAGAGAAAAAAAAGGAAAATAAACAACCGTGGTCATCCCATTACTGCTCAATCAAGGATGAACTCTTATGAAGGAAGTCCTTCCTCCTTCAGCGGGAGCCATTTCATAATACCAACACAGAAGGCTCAGAGGCAACGCACACTGGCTTTCCATGCTCTCATTTGGTCACTCGGCTATTTCTCTCGTAAACGCCTGCTACTTTCTGAATGTTTGGAAGCTTCCATTCACAAACCTCTTTCGTCCCCCGTCTATCTCTCATTCTCACGCTCTTTATCTCCTTCTTCCTCTTAAGCTTCCAGATTATATAATATATCTTCAACCCTTTAAAACACGTTGATCCATCTCTCCACTTATGTTAACCTTATTACCACGTTTTTCACCCTTTCATTCCATTTTGTACAGCCTCCATTATTTTCTTTTCATCTCTGATTTGTATTCAGCATCCACACATTCCATTTCCATTCAGGAGGTCTGCCTCAATAGTTCATTAATACATCCAGACTTTTGCTTCAGTATAAGTACTCCTATTCACTTTCTGAAATATCCTACTACCTTTTACTTACATACTTTTTTATTTGTTCATTTACAAAATGTTTCCTGAAATATCCTACTACCTTTTACTTACATACTTTTTGATTTGTTCATTTACAAAATGTTTTCTTACCTTTCATCCATTACCGCAGCTTCTCATTACTGTTACCATCTACAAACATCGACCACGTAACACTCCTTCCACTAGGTACCCATTATTGTATCTCACAAAATTGTTTCAATTTTGTCCTTTCTAAAGCTTCTCTCGTCACTCCATTCATAGCAATATTAATACAGCCATGAGAACTTGAAGCCCATTTTTTTTTTTTTTGCCAAGTAATTCTCTCTTCTATATATATATATATATAATATATATATATATATATATATATATATATATATATATATATATATATACGTTTCTAAAAGAAGTTTCTGCACCTTGAAGACTTACATTGGTTTCAACTAAATCTATGCTATGCATATTCGGTATCCAAGTATTATCTCTCTCGATTATGGCATTAGCTTTATCGAGGTCTATGCGAGCCACATTTAGCTTTTCTTCTTCGTTCTGAAACTTGATCCACAAAAACTTTCTTATCTAAATCCTATCAGCTCTCTCTCCTCCTCCCCCCACTCCCAACAATCCTTCTGTTACCAGTGGTACTTTCTTAATCAAAAACCCTACCATTCGCCATCCTAAATACACGAAGTAAAGCTTACTGTATGATTTTTACAGTTTTTCTCTTGCCAAAGGAAACAATAACTATTTACTCTCCCTTATTCCATTGGAAACTAACGCATCCAGACCTGATTTTACTCATACACACATAGACATGTATGTATATATGTATGCATGCGTGTATGTGTATATATATATATATATATATATATATATATATATATATATATATATATATTGTTTATGTATGTATATATGCACCATTCAGTATCATAGTTCATGTCGATTTAACAATTTTGTCTGTATTTAGTCTGGGTTTCTAGCATTTAAATGAGTATCGGAGTATCACAGTGAACATTAGATGCGAAAATTCTCACAAAAACTCCGGGAATTAGGGAACTTGGGGTCGATAAAATACCCGGGGTAAAATGCAAATGGGGAGGGAAGAGGAGATTCTTCCAATAGGCTTCCAGGTAGGCAGCAGACCCCTTTCCGCCTTAGCGGTAAAAATCTCATCGATTATTTACCGGATATATCATTAGTTATACAGAGATGTAATATCCAAACTTTATCTGTTTCGGTGTGGATGAGTTTAAGGCCGGTCGAGTTGGTGATTTCTTGTTTATCCTGTATACATTTTACTCGTTTGTATTGATACTCCAAGAGAATATTCTTTATCTTTTTTTTCTAATAACGTTTGTAAAAAGCAGTTTGAAAGATTTGTATTTATTTGCATTTTATGTAAAATATTAGTAGAGCTTAAAATTTTACATCCTTCTTATAGCATTTTGTGTGTGTGTGTGTGTGTGTGTGTGTGTGTGTGTGTGTGTGCGCGCGCTGGGACTTAAAAAAAATGACACTTGATGACCATTCGAGTTGGCTTTAGCCGTGGCCGTAAAAGCTGACTCACTCTTGGGTTCTCGATGTCAGGTGAAATCCAAACCTTGGTGAAATCTGTCCTTTGTGCGAAGACTGTATGGTGCCTTGGATTGTGTACATATGCAGTATCCATGTGTGCATGTAGAATATATATATATATATATAGTATATATATATATATATATATATTATATATATATATATATATATATAAAAGGTTTTTGGCCACGAAGCAAAAAAATGAAAAAGCGAGATAGTCAAGTACTTTCGGTCCTGTTCGGACCCTTTACTGAATCAAACTGATTTTACAGAGAACAACATAGTCAAAAGAAAGCTTAATATACAAACTGACACTACAAGATTGCAAGCAATAAGGGCGATTTTCACTCTACAGAAGGGAGGAGTCGCCTGAGGGAAGCCACACCTTGAAGGATACACGCAGTAAACAAGTGATTTTCCCAGAAAACAGTACAATTTGAAAAAACACGGGAGCATATACAATATAATATCATGAATTTTTTACACAAATTTTCCCCAAAAATTTATTAATGAAAAGACGAAAGAAAATATAAATATATATATATCGAGCAAGAGAAAGCGGGAGAGAAAATATTTGAACCAGAGAGAGAGAGAGAGAGAGAGAAATAATAACTATATACATGTGGGACTAATTTATTAGTTGTTCATTTATTTTAAGGTCCTTCATAAACATCTTACAAATATATGGGTCCAAATGGTACATTCCCAGACTAAGATTTAGGTTGTTTTTATTAGTGATTTGTATAATTGCCGATTCCAGTAAATTTCTTGAAACATAATCATTAGATCTAGCAATTACCGAGGTATCACCCCAATTAATACAATGAGATTTTTCACTCAGATGGATAAACAGTGCATTTGAAGTCTGGGCTGTTCTAACTGAATACATATGCTGCTTAATCCGTACACATAAATTTTTACTTGACTGACCAACGTAAAACGATGGGCAATCCTTACAAGGAATTTTTTAATGATGTTGTTATTTGTTACGGGACTATTCTTAATTAGCATATCTTTAATGGTATTGTTATAAGAGAACACTACATTAACATTAAACGATTTAAATATTGATTTTATGGTTTCAAATCCACGAAAATAAGGTAAGCTAAGTACATTTTTAGGCATTTCTTTTTCATGAATAGCAACATTATAAAACTTTTTGTGAGCTTTTTGATAACATAAATCAATTAAATGAGGTGGGTAGCAGAGATCGTTTCCTATCTTTTTTATGTATTCTATTTCTTGGTCCAGATATTGTGGACTCGTGATACGCAAAGCGCGTAGGAACATAGAAGAAAAAATTGAAATTTTAATATTAAGATGGTGGCTAGAATAAAAATGTACATATGTTAAATTATTTGTGGGTATATAAAATACTGAATTTGCATTGGAAAGATTCTCTATGTATTAATACATCTAGGAAAGGGATGACATTGTTATTTTCAGTTTCAACAGTGAAATTTATGGATGGCACTAAATTATTCAATTTAGACAGTAAATTGTATATGCTCCCGTGTTTTTTCAAATTGTACTGTTTTCTGGGAATCACTTGTTTACTGCGTGTATCCTTCAAGGTGTGGCTTCCCTCAGGCGACTCCTCCCTTCTGTAGAGTGAAAATCGCCCTTATTACTTGCTAATCTTGTAGTGTCAGTTTGTATATTAAGCTTTCTTTTGACTATGTTGTTCTCTGTAAAATCAGTTTGCCTAAGTAAAGGGTCCAAACAGGACCGAAAGTACTTGGCTATCTCGCTTTTTCATTTTTTTCCTTCGTGGCAAAAAACCTTTATTTATACATAGCATCACGTTTTATATACTTTGTGATCAAGTTATTCATATATATATATATAAGCGAATACCACAGGAAAATGATAGGCAAAAAGTCCTGTGGTATTCGCTTATATAATGAAGTCACCCGCATCTACTGTGATTTTTTAAGGAATATATATATATATATAATATATATATATATATATATATATAAGTATATATATATATAATATATATATATATATATATATATATATATATATATATATAATATGTATATATTATATATATATATATATATATAGATATATATATATATATATATACAGTTTTAGTAACATAAATCAATCAATCAATCTTGGTCATAAAAAAATAGATAAGTAAAAATCTAACTTCTTCTGGGTGCCTTTTTTTTCTTTTCTCTATCATAATTTGGGGAAACCAGAAATTAGCAAAAATTATTACGGACGCGAAGGCAAGTTACGCGAAAGCTGCGTATAGTCTCGCAATGTAACTTTAATTAGGATAATTGAACACTCGTCATTCTAGCGTTGAGGATTCGCGAAGGACCTCCCGGAACGAGGGAATGGAAGTTCGTTGTTGAAGGACTTTTTTATTCTTTTTATTTTTTATTCCTCAGTGTAACTATGTGCGTGTCTTGTGTCTTCTTAGTAGAGAGACTTTACAGTAAGAGTTTATTCGCTCAGTTCTCTTCGTATTTGTTTGTTTTTTTGCTTTTTATTTTTTTTTAGAACATAGAAACATATATTTATGTACGCAATGTATGTCTTTGCAACATAGATTTATTTAGGCAATGTACGTCTTTGCAACATAGATTTATTTACGCAATGTACGTCTTTGCAACATAGATTTATTTACGCAACGTACGTCTTTGTAACAGATTTATTTACGCAATGTACGTCTTTGCAACATAGATTTATTTACGCAATGTACGTCTTTGCAACATAGATTTATTTACGCAATGTACGTCTTTGCAACATAGATTTATTTACGCAATGTACGTCTTTGCAACATAGATTTACTTACGCAATGTATGTCTTTGTTATTGTTTGTTTACGGTTTTATCATTTTCGTTCGTTTATTTTAGTGAATCACAAACAGTCATGTAAAAATTAGGCAGTTGACAAAGAGCGGACTTAAAGCGTGCTTTTTCTTTTATTGCCTCTTGGTCTTTTAATGTCTCGAAATCTTCACCTTAAGTGAACCACCCATTTTACTTTGACTTATAACTCAAGGTGCTGCAAGACTTCAAGCGCCGAGTCTTATGGACGAATCCTCGTGAACTGTACCATTTACACATAACACTTAATATTTAGGAGGCAGAATGCGGGCAGAGCGAAAAAGTACACACACAGAGCTTTAGAGTTCTCTCTCTACTTAAGAAAATATAGATAAAAATAAAAAAAAATAAAAAAAATAAGAGTAATAATAATAGAAATAACATAATGAATAATAAAACTAGAATTAAAAGTAATTAGAAAAATAGACTAAGAATAATAAAAATAAAATTATATTAAATAAATAAAATTTTCTTTCTGCTTCGGTTTTTGCAGGCTTATAACATTCCTTCTTTTTAGAGTCGTGTCTATGGATGATTCGTGATCAAGTCTCACCGTTCTGCCATTATCTTTGGTCAGAAATTCCGGCCCCCACCCCTTTTTTCAACTTTCCTTGTCCAGTTTTTTTTTTTTTCAACTTCCCTTTTCGAGTTTATTTATTTTTATTTATTTATTTCTTTTTTACGCCTGGACTATAAAATTTTGGACGTTAGGTTGCCCATCCTAGTGGCCTCTACTTTTAAACTCTTAAAAGCCTTCGATGAACCACAGCTAGTGGCTGTAAACGATTTCAAAAAGGTGGAAATGGAAGGAGTTGAATAGCCTGTGAGATGGGAGAGAGATATATATAGACGATCTCCTCAAGCATCCAGTTATCATTCCTCTCTTCGTCCGTCAGAGTGACTGACGAGGTTCTTGGCCTGAGAGACTATAAATCATCAGGTAATGATGATGATTGTGATCTGCTATGATCATCCTTCAGTTCCTAATGGGTGAACCGCATGGGAAGAATTAGTAGAAATTAAGAGTTTTGGGGATTGACCATTCTCTCTCTCTCTCTCTCTCTCTCTCTCTCTCTCTCTCTCTCTCTCTCTCTCTCTCTCTCTCTCGTCGTATGCTATATATGTAAGTTTCTTGTCAACTTGGAACTGGAATATTTTTTTTATATAGAATGAGGAACATTATAACATAGGTGTCGATATTTGATGTAGAATGAGGAATATTATAACATAGGTGTCGATATTTTATGTAGAATTAGGAACATTATAACATATAGGTGTGGATATTTTAAGTAGAATGAGGAACATTATAACATATAGGTGTCGATATTTTATGTAGAATTAGGAACATTATAACATAGGTGTCGATATTTTATGTAGAATGAGGAACACTATAACAAAGGTGTGGATATTTTATTATAGAAGAGGAACATAAAAAAAACATGGTGTCGATAATTTTATGTAGAATGAGGATTATAAACATAGGTGTGGATTTTATGGTAGAATGAGGAACATTATAAACAAAAATAAGGTCGAATATTTTTGGCGTATAAAATGATGAGAACTTTTAATAAAATAGGTGTCGATTTTTATGTAGAAATCAGGACTAACATAGATGTCGATATTTTATGTAGAATAAGGAACATTATAACATAGGTGTCGATATTTCATATAGAATGAGGAACATTATAACATAGGTGTCGATATTTTATGTAGAACGAGGAACATTATAACATAGGTGTCGATATTTCATATAGAATGAGGAACATTATAACATAGGTGTGGATATTTTATGTAGAATGAGGAACATTATAACATATATAGGTGTTGATATTTCATATAGAATGAGGAACATTATAACATAGGTGTCGATATTTCATATAGAATGAGGAACATTATAACATAGGTGTCGATATTTTATATAGAATGAGGAACATTATAACATAGGTGTCGATATTTTATGTAGAATGAGGAACATTATAACACAGGTGTCGATATTTAATGTAGAATTAGGAACATTATAACACAGGTGTCGATATTTTATGTAGAATGAAGAACATTATAACATAGGTGTCGCTATTTTATATAGAATGAGGAACATTATAACATAGGTGTCGATATTTTATGTAGAATTAGGAACATTATAACATAGGTGTCGATATTTTATATAGAATGAGGAACATTATAACATAAAGGTGTCGATATTTTATGTAGAATGAGGAACATTTAACATAGGTGTCGATATTTCATATATAATGAAGAACATTATAGCATAGGTGACGATATTTTATATAGAATGAGGAACATTATAACATAGGTTCGATATTTCATATATAATGAGGAACATTATAACATAGGTGTCGATATTTCATATAGAATGAGAAACATTATATCATAGGTGTCGATATTTCAAATAGAATGAGGAACATTATAACATAGGTATCGATATTTTATGTAGAATGAGGAACATTATAACAAAGGTGCTGTCGAAGTATTTTTTATAATAGACAAATGATGGAACATTATTATAACATAGGTGTCGCTATTTTATGTAGAATGAGGAACAAATTTATAACATATTAGGTGTCGATATTTTATATAGACAATGAGGAACATCAATAAACATAGGTGTCGCTATTTTAATGTAGAATGGGGAACAAATTATAACATAGGTGTCGCTATTTTATGTAAGAAATGAGCGGAGGCATTATAACTTAATAGGTGTCGATTATTTTAGAATGAGAAATGAGGAACATTAATAACATAATAAGGGTGCGGATATTTTATTTTATAAGAATAAAGAGGAAACATTTATAACATAGGGTGTCACTATTTTATGTAGAATGAGGAAAACAATAAACAGTATAGGTGTCGATTTATCTATAGAACATGAGGAACATTAATAACCATAGGTGTCCGCTATTTGAATGTAGAATGAGGAGCATTATAACTTAATAGGTGTCGATATTTTATATAGAATGAGGAACATTAAATTTAAACATATAGGTGGTCGATTATTTTTAATATAGAATTGAAGGAACATTAATAAACATGAGTGGGTCACTATTTTATGTAGAGAATGAGGGAACATATAACATATAGTGGTTCGATATTCTATATAGAATGAGGAACATATAACATAGGTGTCGCTATTTTAATGAGTAAGAAATGAGAATGGAACATATACATAGTGGGGCTATTTTATGTAGATGAGGAACATAACTACACAAATAGGTCGCTATTTTATGTAGAATGAGGAGCATTATAACTTATAGGTGTCGATATTTTATATAGAATGAGGAACATTATAATCTATAGGTGTCGATATTTTATATAGAATGAGGAACATTATAACATAGGTGTCACTATTTTATGTAGAATGAGGAACATATAACATATAGGTGTCGATATTCTATATAGAATGAGGAACATTATAACATAGGTGTCGCTATTTTATGTAGAATGAGGAACATTATAACACATAGGTGTCGATATTTTATATAGAATGAGGAACATTATAACATAGGTGTCGATATTTTATATAGAATGAGGAGCATTATAACATATAGGTGTCGATATTTCATGTAGAATGAGGAACATTATAACATATAGTTGTTGATATTTTATATAGAATGAGGAACATTACAACATATAGGTCTCGATATTTTATGTAGAATGAGGAACATTATAACATATAGGTGTCGATATTTTATGTAGAATGAGGAACATTATAACATAGGTGTCGATATTTTATATAGATAACACATAGGTGTCGCTATTTTATGTAGAATGAGGAGCATTATAACATATAGGTGTCGATATTTTATATAGAATGAGGAACATTATAATCTATAGGTGTCGATATTTTATATAGAATGAGGAACATTATAACATAGGTGTCACTATTTTATGTAGAATGAGGAACATATAACATATAGGTGTCGATATTCTATATAGAATGAGGAACATTATAACATAGGTGTCGCTATTTTATGTAGAATGAGGAACATTATAACACATAGGTGTCGATATTTTATATAGAATGAGGAACATTATAACATAGGTGTCGATATTTTATATAGAATGAGGAGCATTATAACATATAGGTGTCGATATTTCATGTAGAATGAGGAACATTATAACATATAGTTGTTGATATTTTATATAGAATGAGGAACATTACAACATATAGGTCTCGATATTTTATGTAGAATGAGGAACATTATAACATATAGGTGTCGATATTTTATGTAGAATGAGGAACATTATAACATAGGTGTCGATATTTTATATAGAATGAGTAACATTATAACATATAGGTATCGATATTTTATGTAGAATGAGGAACATTATAACATAGGTGTCGATATTTTATATAGAATGAGGAACATTATAACATATAGGTGTAGATTTTTTATGTATAATGAGGAACATCATAACATAGGGGTCGATATTTTATGTAGAACGAGGAACATTATAACATAGGTGTCGATATTTTAGAACGATCTCTGAAACTAAACTTGAGGATTTTACGTGGACTCAAATGAACTCGAAAGAAATTTGTAGTGGTATAAAATCTGAGAGAATTCATCAAAAGAACAATAATCTGTTTATTTCTTGTTATGATTGAGAATGCGATTCTAGTACTTGTGTCTTGTGCCATGTTCAGCTCTGAACGCAATGTCACCGGCAGTAGTCCATTTACTGGTGTAACATGGTGGTATCTTGACTAAGAAAAACCACGATATTGGTGATAACCTATAGGTCGTTTCCTTTAACATTTTAACCAGTCTGGAGGCTGAAATCAAATTCCCAGTCAAGTTATTCGACTTCATTAGACTTTATCCTCCTTGAACTGAGCAATTTATTTCACTTGCTGTTTTCAAATGAAATTCTTAGGAATATTAAAGCTGAAGGGTTGATACACAGTAATTTTATGTCTGTATGTTTGTATCCTTCACTCTGGATGCCTGTATTATTTGGTCTGTATGTTTGTATCCTTCACTCTGAATGCCTGTATTATTTGGTCTGTATGTTTGTATCCTTCACTCTGGATGCCTGTATTATTTGGTCTGTATACCTGTCTGTATCCGTAGATATAATGGTAGGTCTAGATCAGGGGTTCTCAAAGTGGTCGATGAATAACTAATGGGTCGGTGAATGTTCATTGCTGGGGTCTACAGGACAAATGAAGCCTCCAATTTGAAATTCTCGTTAATAATTTATAAATCTCATTATCAGACCTTATCATATTATATATATATATATATATATATATATATATATATATATATATATATATATTATATATATATATATTTATATATATATATATATATATATATATATATATATATATATATATATATATATACACACACACACACACACACACACACACACACACACACACACATATATATATATATATATATATATATATATATATATATATATATATGATTATAATCACTTTAGCACGTGATTCATTTATCACACATATCCACAGGTGAAAAATAAGAGACAGGGTGTAGGTCCTGACCGGTTTCGGCTTTATTTTCAAGCCATTGACAAAGGACTGATACATAGTATTAGAATTCACGAGTAATATATACTACAAAAAAAGACGTAACTGACGAACATACACACAACCGTTTGAGACTGCAGATCCACCCACAGGCAGGTGTCAAGGTAGGAGTGGCTTTCAAAAATCATTAGGCTAAAATATTTAGTGGATATCCTTAACCCATTGGTAGGTAACATCTCTAATGCCAATATTAAGAATAATGTGGACCTGATAGATAAACTAAATAGTGTAAAAGTTAATAGTGAATCGAGACTTGTGAGCTTCGATGTAGTATCTCTATTCACAAAAGTGCCTATTGATGATTTATTGGAGTTTCTATCGGAATTATTAGAAAACAAACAACTGGATATTCCATTTTCTAAAAGCACCTTAATTGAACTAATAAAATTATGTGTTAAAGACTGTAAATTTGAATTCAATGGAAAATTCTAAAAAATTTTGGTATGGCAATGGGAAACCCTCTGTCCCCAGTGCTAAGTAATTTATATTATGGGCAATTTTTTGAAAAGAAAATAATATAATTCCTCGCAATGTACCTTGGTTTAGATATGTTGACGACATAATTTGTGTATGGCCAGGGAATGAAGATGTAAATAACTTTTTTGCCAGGTTAAATCAATTAGTACCATCAATTAAATTTACTATGGAAATAGAAAAAGATGAATGCCTACCCTTTTTGGATGTCCTCATACGGAGAAATAGTAGTGGGTTTAAGTATAGTGTTTACAGAAAACCTACTAATATTTCTTCCTATGTACATTTCTATTCTGGACAAAACAATAAGGTTAAAAGATCAGTGTTTGCTTCCATGTTTTTAAGAGCACTACGGGTATGTAGCCCAGAATATATAGACGAGGAAATAGATAGATTCGGAATACAGGCAGAAACTGAAATATCCAGATAATGTACTAAACAATGCATTAAAAGCGGCAAAAAAGACCATGTATCAAAATCAAAAAGAACCTTACAACAACAAAAATTTGCTTGTACTACCTTATAATAGTAATATGAAAGATATCCCACATCTCCTGAAGAATTTTGGTGTTAATGTAGTTTTTAAAAATAATAAAACAATGAAACAGGTACTTATTAAGAACTCTCCCGACAATGCTAAAGGATGTGTGTATATAAAATCCCGTGTAAGTCTTGTGACAACTTTTACATTGGTCAAACGGGGAAAGCACTGGAAAAAAGAATAGAACAACATAAACAATGTGTGAGATATGCACAGGGAAATAGTGGTATATTTGTACATGTTAGTGAGAACAATCATGCTATTAACTGGGAAGGTGGGGCAAAAAAAGCTGGTGGGTGTTCTAATAATGCATTGGAAAGGAATATCATTGAATCTAGTTTTATAAAAGAAAGTTACAACAATAATATGAACATCAGTCAAGGAATGTATAAACTTGATCCTTTAATATCAAAAGAAATTTGTAAACTGAAATTAAATTTTAAGGTTGGCTGTAGAGATATATTGAAAAATAGGATTATTAAATTTGTAAACAAGCAAAGTAAAGGGGGCAAGTAAGTGGTAAGGTTTTTAATGAGATGTTCAACCCCGCCTCCCTGACACCTGTCAGGTGTGGACTTGTACCCTAAGCGGTAGTATCCCTTGAGAATTTATTGTAAATTTAGCCTAATGATTTTTGAAAGCCACCCCTACCTTGACACCTGCCTGTGGGTGGATCTGCAGTCTCAAAACGGTTGTGTGTATGTTCGTCAGTACTGTCTTTGTAGTATATATACTCGTGAATTCTAATACTATGTATCAGTCCTTTGTCAATGGCTTGAAAATAAAGCCGAAACCGGTCAGGACCTACACCCTGTCTCTTATTTTTCAAACCTGTGGATAATGTGTTATATATATATTATATATAGATATATATATATATATATAAAAAATATACATATATATATATTAAATATATATATATATATTATATTATATATATATATATATATATATATATATATATTACTTTATTGAATTTAAAAAAAAAGAGAAAATAGATCAACAATGGAAGGAGTAAATGGTATGTTGCATTGAGAATCAAGTTAAGAGGTGCATCTAAATTTCAAAACATTTTCTTACTGTGTGTTACTTCTCTATCATACTGCTTGTCAAGTACTAAATTAATACAACTAAAATTGATTTTGACATTGTTCTTTTTTTTTTCCTTGAATTATTAATAATTAAATGCTAGGCTAAGAGGGTCGATAGAAAATTGAAACTTCATTGGGGAGTCGATGAGTTAAAAAGTTTGAGAACCCCTGGTCTAGATGGAAGTGTGTGTGTGTGTGTGTGTGTGCGTGTTTGTGTAGATGAAGGAAATGGGAGATATATATATATATATATATATATATATATATATATTTTTTTTGCTGAAAACATTTGTCCACGGTAGTTAACAATTAGTACATGAAACAATGTAATTTGAAATTAAAAAATCATGTTCATAAAACGCTATATACTGTCTTATATATGAAAGACTGGGAAAATTCTGTAGAGAGGGTCAGAAATTAGGAGGTATTAGTCCACAAGTAGAGAGGGGCGCGCACTATGTAGAGGATATGTCAGTGAAGTATTAGAGACGGGTGGAGGAAGTGAAATGCACTAGAAAACAGTATGAGGGTAAGATGGAAGTGTTATTCCATGATATTAAAATACATTAGATTAAAATAAACTGCTCAAACGTTGTAAGGAAAAGAAGAGGAAACCACTACTTAGATTATATATATATATATATATATATATATATATATATATATATATATATATTTATATATATATACATACACATACCATATATATATATATATATATAGTTATATATATACACATACACATATATATATATATATATATATATATATATATAGTATATATATACACATACATATATATATATATATATATATAGACTGGTAAAAGTGTTTCTGTAACAACAGAATTCCATCTAATAAAAGGAGCCCATAAAAACACCAAAATGTAGAGAGAAAAGTACTATATTTCAGAGACTGCTGTCTCTCTCTTCAGGTATATGATTCATATACCTGAAGAGAGAGACAGCAGTCTCTGAAATATAGTACTTTTCTCTCTACATTTTGGTGTTTTTATGGGCTCCTTTTATTAGATATATATATATATAGATATATATATATATTATATATATATATATATATATATATATAATATATATATGTGTGTATATAGGTGGGTTGGTGTGTGTGTAAAATATATATATATATTATATATATATATATATATATATATATATATATAAATGGTGTGGTGTGTGTTCGCTCGTGCACACTTAATCTTTCTCATAATCTCCTTCAATAATTCATATGATTATCCAGTTGCTTTGAGAGCAACTTTTGAAATGAGAACAGCAAAATCTCACTGATAATAAAAAAAAGGCAAGCTACATATATTCTTGTGCTACCATGAATAACGGAGGAAAATAAACTTCTTTATGATAGTAAGAGAAGTAAAGCCATCTTTTGTTTTCCTCCCTCCTCGTCTGGTAAACGGTAATGTTCGCGGCGTTTATGAGTACTTGGCAACTTGTAGCAAGGCCACTACACGCCATCTGTCACTCGAAGTCCTACTAAAACTTTCTTCATTAGTTTTCCTTTCCGTTTCGGTTTCCTTGTTTCCTTTCCCGCCACCCCCTTCGCAGATTGCTTCCGATATTTCTAATCAAAAGGGACAAAGGTGCTAAATATGTAGGCTGGCCACCCGTGGGTCATTCCAATACTGCCTCCCACTGATTATCCTGATTACCACAGTATTATAGTATAGCATAACTAAGAAGCGAGGTGTAGTGGATGCTTGCTGCACGTATATATAAATATATATATATATATATATATATATATATATATATATATATATATATATATATATATATATATATTATAGAGAGAGAGAGAGTTTCTCTTTATAAGGGGCCCTTACAGATAAAAAAGAAAATAAGCCGACCACACCCACATTCATCCTTTTAACTTCTGGATCAGTGATGACCATGTGTTTTAAACTTTCATGTTAATCACTTCCTATACCTAAAGATAACTTATCTATGGTGTATTGAATTTCTCCCACTCCTCTATACAAATACATACACATAAAGCATCTTAATCTTGGACCTACATATTGAGACTCTGGAACCAAAGCATCTTCACTCCATATGGCCAACCCGTTTTTGGTTTGTTTGTTTGTATGGTGCTTTTACATTGCATGGAACCAGTGGTTATTCAGCAATGGGACCAACGGCTTTACGTGACTTCCAAACCACGTCGAGAGTGAACTTCTACACCAGAAATACACATCTCACTCCTCAATGGAATGGCCGAGAATCGAACCCGCCACCACCGAGGTGAGACGCTAATACCATACCAGCCACACCACTGAGGTGGTGCACGTTTTTGGTCTCTTAGTTCTCATTCTTCCTCCATTTTCCATAGGTGACCAAATCACTTTAAAACATACACTTCTTTGAAGTCTTCATTACTTACAATTCAGCCCTTCTTACCAGCTTCCTTCTTTTTTTTTTTTTCTTGCATTCACATTCAGAAATAATGGATTAGCTGGACACTGCCTTGTTTGTCATAACTTTGTTTTCATTGCAGATATCTTGCATATTTTCCTTGCTTCACCTCTCGTTTCATGTTACTATCACGCTCGGATACCTGTCAAATACTTATTGTTGCTACATGATGGTGTAACCATTTCTTTCAATACTTGAAGTAATGGATTGCATAAAGACCTGTTGGAAGGCCTGAGAAATCACAAAGAAAAGGAGCTTATGTTAGCCTAGACACCATGGGAATTCAAGTAAAAAAAGTCTGCAGACTAATTTTACATTGAACACCTTATATAAGGAAAACTGACAACAGTGTTTATTGGCATGATAACTGGATGTAATATTTGCTTGCTTTTCTGTGGCTGTTGGGTATCTCTGGTACTTCACTTAGGCTGTATGTCGATTTGTAACCACTTTTGTCTGTACCATAAATAGTTCCAGTTCTGGGAAGTAAAATTCGCCACCAATTGTTTGTTATCTGATACCAGTAATTTTTATTCATTTGTGCATATGTATAGTTTATTACTGTTTATATTCAATTTTGTTGTGTGATAAAAATTTTATGCATGAAATGTGTGATAATAGCAGAAATATTTTTCCTCCTATTTTCTTTTTCAAAGGTAATCTGTTTCTGAGTATATAACTATGTAGATTCATGGCTTTTTAGCTCATTCAATAAGAGCTTGCATTACATAATAACAATAAAACCCTCACAACCTTACTTTTGCAAACTTTTGCTTTCAACTTTATATGCTTACTTTTTCAAGTTTATCCACCAATTTCTGCACTGATAGTGTATCTGCAAACGTCAATCCCTCAGCATTCAGTACTCACCCTTTTATATCCAGAAAATTAGGCTCATCAGTCATTTCATGGATTCTGTCATCATTCCATCATTAAAAATATTAAATTGTCCTGCAGGCACATAACAGTTGTCTTAGACTGACTTTTACACTCAAGTAATTGCTCTCTGGACTACACATTGTAACACAAAAATTACTAATAAAATCACAAATTGTGATAAATGACTGCGTTAGGATCATAATGTAACTTCAACTTTATATCTTTCTATTTTTAAGAGAACTACTAAACTTTGTATATTTACAGCATTTAAATGTTGATCAAAGAACAGTTTTCCTTTTAATTAGAAGTGTGATTGTTAGGGCAAATAAAAATATGGGGAAATTAAGACTTTATAAAACATAACAGTACAGTAGTATGAATGTCTTAGATACATTCATAATCAAGGAATGAAAAAATATCACCTCTATTCACAGCAAATACTAAAGTGCACCTGCACTTTCATTCTTATTTTAACAGTTCAACTTATTGCTAATAATATTATATAATACATAAATACTTTAAATGTATAGTCAACTGGACAGATCTTTTAAATATAACTGCAGATCCTTTAATGTAAATTCTGTTTCAAAACAGAGTACCTGAAAAAGAAAATATAAAGTTTAAGTAATTTGCATACTCAGTTAATACATATCTCTTCACAAAATTTATTTTTTTTAATGGGCAGACAAACGCTGTGTTCAAAAGTTACTTAAACTAGCAAAGCAATAGGTGAGTCATCATCCTGCCAATGGGATACTCTCTCTTGTAGTAAGCTATTCTTATAATTTGTCAATAAACTTCTGAATGTATATCTGATCCTCCATCATTTCCAAATTTATGGTACATGATTTACTTGGCTCTCTACTGCAGAATGTTGATACATCCCTATACTCTAAGCTTCTGTCTTAGTGGTCTTAATATATTTTGATACATTCCCTGGCACTGTGCATTCCCAATAGTCCATTTCAGCCCCCCAGAATGAGACAAGATCCACATCTGGGTATGGTAACTTTATGCCATATTAATTTATTTTACTCAAGAGTCAAGATACTCCACATCATTACTCATATTTCAGGCTACAAGTGCCTCAACTGTTGACATCAATGTCTTCCTATGGCCCATTGACGAGGACAAGGAAGGAAAATTGGCTTGCCTTAAGTTCTACCATGTTGGCCCTGACATTCTTCTGGATGTCACCTCTTAACGAAATAACAAAAAGTTGGAAATGATAAACTGCCTTTGGATCTGTAAGAACTGGGAAAGCTTAAGTCCAGAGCCAAATATTCAGGCCATAAAATGATACTGTCTTGGGGAAAGATTTTGATGTTTCCGATGTGAAAATAATGAGACCGAGTAAACACATCCACTGATCCTGGTAAACAAATGAAAAACATCAAACTGCTGGAAAGCAATGGACACTATAATTGTTAGATATTGTAAATAAAAAAGGATGATACTGCAGTTATTTAAACAACAGTAATTAAGTGCACATTATAAAATTCAACAAATGAAAACAGTCTCCTGCAGCTTACTAATATGTACCATACTAACATGGAAATAAAAAACTGTAGGCAATAGAACCAAACAAGTAATCTAAGTAGTTGAAGTTATTTATAGAGGATTTTTTTTCACCCAGAACAAGTCTTAGTGACAGCCAGATAACCAGTTTAAGTTAAGCATTAATAATAAAATCAAAACCTGTGCATAAAGCTCTAAAAACAAACTATCATCTGGTCTGTCATGAAATCAAGATGCAACACAAGGTATACTCAAATTTGTAACACTTGCCAAATATGTACACAAGGTAAGCTGGAACATTTAAAAACAGTGGTCAGTGAACTTGCAGACAACTTCCCTTCTTTACTCCCTCGGTAAATAATTACAAACTGTCCTGAGGATTGTGATAAATTATTTGCACATCCTAATACAGTTTGTAATATTACATCATTATCATGTACCTACCATCTTTGTTCTCAAAGGGTATATATAATTCTTGTGATGAAAACTAACAAAACGGTGAAGCCAACACCCATAGCTGTGTCACAAAAATGCCAATGCAGCTATTTCATTGTAATGTAGAGTAAGGGGCCTCATATACAGACACAGACTTGTTTTGCTGTGTGATTATGTACTAAAACCTTGGCTAACAGCACCATATATATCATATTATGAATGAAAAGTATGTTAATACTTTTAAATGCTTGCAGAATTATCAAAAACAAATGGTACTATACAATGCCATGTGTTTTTTTATATTAAAAGAACAATCATTTATAATAACAAATATCAAAGAGACTGCTGTGTTTTATTGACATTGAAAAATAATTCCTCATTATAACAGACAGGAAGATGGTTAGATATAAATGAGGTGCTAAAAAAATGATAGACATGAACTCAAGACAAATATCCACTGCAAATAAGAATGAAACCATAAAGTACTGGCAGAAAGGGAGATCTCATCCATCACCTTGCTGGGCTAAGTTGCCAATTAATGTTTACTCAGTTTTAAATGGAAGTTTAAGTACTTTCCTTGTTCTTGTTTTCCTCTTGTGTTTATATTAGTCACACATGAAATTTAAAGAGTTAAATAGTACTTAGTGAGGCAGGTAAAATTTGGATTATGGTAATCTTGAAAACTCAGAATATTGTTAGGATCCTGAATACATTTTACTGTATCTGGGAAAATACAGTACTAATGCAATATGATACAGGCTGAATTACATGATTTTTTAATGGGAAAATATAGTACTAATGCAATATGATACAGGCTGAATTACATGATTATTTAGTTTAAAAACTAAGTAAATATGAATTTAGCAGATACAATATTACATGTCCCTGTTAATCTACAAAATCTATTTTCCAAATATAATACAAACTTTTAAGTATAATTAATGAAGAACTATGGAAAATACTTTTTATAGAAATGATTGCAAAATAGTCACTTAAGAAATTGAGCAAACTCTTTCTAACATTACCTGTTTTGTTACGTGGCATTTATTTGTCAGTAAGATAACATGATGTCTCTTCAGGCTGGCATCCCTCATACTCTTCCAAATTTGGGTTAGCTAGGTCTCCTGTATCATCATGAGCTTGCCTTTCAGGGTCGTGGGAAGGGGGGCCAAAATTCTTGACACAAGCACACCTGGCCTTGCCTTGACCCGGGGTATATAACTTTCGAGGAACCCCAGCCCAGTCACGGTCAACACCTCCACTGTTGAGAGAAAATTACAACAGCTTCAGAAAAAATTTAAGTTTTCTCATTTCTTCAAATTAAACATCAAATGTTTGCAATATAAGCTTATATTTCATATAAACTTTGCAATATAAGCTTATATTTTATATAACCAACACAATATAATTTGATCTGTAAATGAATAAAACATTTCACATACATTTTCTCTGGTGGCTTGCTTAGTTAAAAAGTCCATTACTTTTTATATGGAAGCATAGACATTGTTATAATATCGTCTCTGATGTACGTACACACAATTTCAACATTGCAATGCAGCTCATTTGTAATATTTCAAAAAATCATAAGTTACCCAGAATACTTTGTTACAATCAACAGCCAATTCAGACGCCACCAGATGAGTCCCAAAAAGGGTGGAGAATTATAATTAATTTCTAAAACAAAAAATAAGCTATTCACCCACTGACAGTGGACACACTTATATCATTTGCAAGGTTGGGAATACTATACAAAATAACCGACAACTTTTGCTTCCTTAAAGTTCTAAATTTTCATTTGGTATGTTAATATCCTGAAAGAAAGTTGTACAAATGACTTGTGGGGCAAGTCTAATTTTTTCAATTTGTTAAAACTTGGATAGGTAAATGATGTTAAACATAATGATTGACTAACCATTTAATACTCAACTGTCTTATGAACAGATACTACTACAGATTATCTTGCTATTTACTGTTTCTGTAATCTACCTCATATTTCAATGACACTGTACATCAGGTACTAAAACAGTCCTTTAGCAAGGTTTATACAGTTATAATTTCCTTTCTTCACTACAGAATCTTGTGGCTATAAGATATTGTCCTTACAACACCATCTGTCATTCTACACCCCATTATATCAATCTTCGCTTTCCATAAATGATATAATGTGGAATGGATGCTCTCAGTTGAGATTTCAGCACCAAGCATTTCTAGTAATTACTAACTACCAACCTAGTCATTTAAATGCAGCAGTTCCCTGCACTTTATAGCTTCCTCGATCACTGTGTTAAACAGCAGAGAGCTTGGTGTTGATACTGGAAGATCAGCAACATTTATCTTGAGTTCCTAACATTTACCTATTTCTATCTTCACTCTAAAATGTTTCATAATATATCTTTACAGTACCTGTGTAAATGCGTCCTCATTACATTTTTGTTTGCACTGTGCTCATCTTGTAGCTATTACCTCATCAAGATCAACTCTATGGTCAAAGTCACTGGGATGAATTCAGTTTGAACTTAAATGAGGTAATATTCATGTCTTCTAGCACCTTCTAGATATTTCTGTACTTTCCTCCATCAGTCTTACTGTTCATAAGATTCATAAGAATATATAATTACCTTCCCCTTATGTATGTTACTTTTGTAACAATTTGCTCACTCTTCTTGTCCCTTCTCTACTAAATTTTCATAAATTCTCATCAGCTGTTTTGTGACCGGTTCTCTAACTGGTGGTAAACAAATGCTGTAATATGCCATTCCTCTTACCATTTTCCAGCTTCTTAAAGGCCTTACTAACATGTCCAGATATCCTGTTCTCCATTTGCCTCTGTCATACCAATATCCTACAGTTCATATTCTTTCTCTTCATTTGGTGTATTCTCAAAGTATAATATTGCTTCCATATTATAAATACTTTGTCCTTTTAACTTAATGTAGTGCTATCTTTAATACACTTTGTCCTTTTACATTTTTTCAGTTGAAAAATTACATTTTTATAATAATATAAAGTTTCACTTATACTTACCCGGTGGTTACATATAGCTGTCGTCTCCTGACGTCACGGCAGAATTTGAAATTCGCGGTAGCGCTAATGGTTTGACAGGTGATCCCTCTACTCCCGCCCTCTACCGGGTACCGGGAACCATTCCAACAATAAATCAGAAGTTTCATGCCTACCTGTCCATATGAGGGGAGGAGGGCGGGCTTCGTTATGTAACCACCGGGTAAGTATAAGTGAAACTTTATATTATTATAAAAATGTCATTTTCACTTATATAACTTACCCGGTGGTTACATATAGCTGATTGACACATTTAGGTGGTGGGACAATGGCAGCTAAAATAACAACTGTTGGAATTATCCGAAGATATAGGTTCCTTACCTTTAAAGACCGCTGACTCAGTGGTTACTGCCTCTGTAGTCTGCTGGCCTTTATTGTACCGACAGGATATATGGATCCGTGTGTCGGACACAATAATAAGTACTTGCCGTTGAGGGGTTTGAAGGGACGTGGCCCCGGTGACCGTAACGGACAAGACTTTATAATGCCCCTGCTCAGGGCGCAGTACAAATCACCACAAAATACAATGAAAAACGAGGGATCACCACAACCGTTTAAGAAATACACCAAGACATTAAAAGACTGAAAGATACTCAAAAAACTCCCTGTATCTTCAGACAACCTTAAAAATACAAAAAACATAATCAAGGAGAAAAGTTAGTGAGGATGGGATACATCCTTCTCTCCCTCACCCAATACCGTGTCAGTCACAATGAATGGCCCCAATGTACTGCAATTTTCATATGTGGTTTGCAAATCTGTCAGATAATGAGATGCGAAGACAGAATTGCTTCTCCAATATGTAGATTTAATAATGTCTTTCAAAGACAGATTACGTCTAAAGGCCATAGACGTAGACACTGCTCTAATTCATGAGCTTTGACTTTAAACACTTTGATATCTGAGTCCTGACATTGTCCGTGTGCCTCAGAAATCAAATTCCTTAAAAAGAAGGAGAGCGCATTTTTAGAAAGAGGACAAGAAGATCTTTCACTGAACACCACAGGTTATCACTCTTACCTCTTATACCTTTGGTTCTTTGTATATAATGTCTAAGTGCTCTCACTGGACAGAGAAGACATTCAGGCTCATTAGGCCCCACTAACTCCGAAATGTTCTTTATAGAGAAAGAACGAGGCCAAGGACGTGAGGGATTTTCATTCTTAGCCAAAAAACCCAGCATTGATGAGCAAATGGCATTGCCCTTAGCGAATCCAACTCTCTTATCAATAGCATGCAGCTCACTGATTTTCAGCTGATGCTAAAGCACAAGAAAAAGTGTCTTTCCTAGTCAGATCTCTAAAAGAACTAGAGGAGATCGGTTCGAATCTATCTGACATCAGCCATTTAAGAACTACATCCAGGTTCCAAGCTACTGTTCTTGACTCCTTTGTCTTGGTCGTATCAAATGAACGAATCAGGTCTGAGAGGTCTTGATTATTAGAAATGTCTAATCCTCGATGTCTGAACACAGAAGACAACATAGCTCTATAACCCCTAATCGTCTGGGTAGAAAGCTTCTTATTCTCACGAAGAAAAAGAAGGAAGTTAGCTAACTGAGCTATAGAGGTCTTAGAAGACGAAATTCCTTCTTCTTTGCACCAAGCTCTGAATTGGACCCACTTAGCTTGGTACACTCGATCAGAGGATTCTCTTCTGGGTCTAGCAATAGCCCGTTGAAGCTCTCTTTGAAAATCCTCTCTTTCTGAGGAGATGCTCGACAGTCTGAAGGCGACTAGTCGAAGAGCGGACAAGTTGTGATGTAACCTCAGAAAGTGGGGCTGTCTGAGTAGATCCTTCCTTAACGGTAACTCTCTCAGAAAGTCCGTCAACAGCAGTAGTAGATCCGGAAACCATTCCCTGGCCGGCCAAAAGGGGGCTATCAGAGTCATCCTGACATTCTGATGACCTCTGAACTTTGCCAGAACTAATCTTAGCATTTTGAAAGGCGAAAAGGCATACAGATCCAGATTTGACCAGTCCAGAAGCATGGCATCCACTGTAAACGCCTCCTCGTCTGGAACTGGGGAGCAATACAGTGGTAGACGAGCTGTCTTGTTTGTGGCGAAGAGATCCAACTGAGGACATCCCCAAATCCCCCAAAGCTTCTTGCATATTTGAGGATGTAACGTCCACTCTGTGGAGAGGACTTGTCCTCTCCTGCTGAGAATGTCCGCCTTTACATTCTTCGAGCCTTGAATAAATCTTGTGCTCAAGACAACCTGTTCTCTTTCGCCAAATGAGTAGTCTCTCGCGCCTCGCACAGAGAGAACGAGTGTGTCCCCCCCTGTTTTTTTATGTAAGAGAGAGCCGTGGTGTTGTCTGCTTGAACCAGCACTACTTTCCCTCTTACCTCTGTCTTGAAGTGCATTAGAGCCAAATGAATCGCATTCAACTCTTTTAGATTTATGTACCAGCTTCTCTGATGAATCTGCCAAAGTCCCGACACTTCCTTTCTCCCCAGAGTAGCTCCCCACCCTTTGTCCGATGCGTCTGACAAAAGCGTAAGGTTGGGGCTCAACTGGCTTAGAGACAAGCCTTCCTCTAGCCTTCCTTCTGATTTCCACCAAAGGAGGTCCTGTTTGATTCCTTCCGAGATGGGGAACACGAAGGAGTCTGGGAACTTCTTCCTTTGCCACTTCTGCTTCAAGTAAAATTGAAGTGGTCTTATGTTGAGCCTGTCCAGACTTACAAATTACTCTATTGAGGCCAAGGTTCCTAAAAGGCTCATCCACTGATTCGCCGAGCAAGTTTGTCTGACGAGAAATTCGTCTATCTTGTTCAGGCAAGAGTCGATCCTTTGGAGAGATGGAAAAGCCTGAAAAAGAACTGAATTCAGTCTCACTCCTAAATAAACTATCTCCTGAGAAGGAGTGAGACATGACTTTTCCTTGTTTACTAACAAACCTAGGCTTTCCGTCAGCCTTAAAGTCTTTTGTAGGTCTTCCACACACTTCTGTCTGGACCTTGCTCTGAGAAACCAATCGTCTAGATACATGGAGATTCGTATCCCGTCCAGATGAAGCCACTTTGCTACTGACAACAGAACTCTGGTGAACACTTGTGGAGCTGTCGACAGGCCGAAGCAGAGGGCCCTGAACTGATAAATGCGGCCCTGGAACACGAATCTCAGGAATCTTCTCGATTCCGAATGAATCGGAATATGAAAATAGGCGTCCCGAAGGTCGATGGAAACCATCCAATCTCCAGGATGAAGCGCTGCTAATACCGATTGGGTCGTTTCCATAGAAAACTTCGTCTTCAGGACAAAGACGTTCAGGGCACTGACGTCCAACACCGGTCTCCAATCCCCCGTGGCCTTCTTTACCAGGAAAAGGCGATTGTAAAATCCTGGTTCCTGCGGAGAGTCCCACTAAACTCTATTGGCCCTCTTTGCCAGTAAGGCGAGAACTTCTTGATGGAGGGCGGCAAATTTTCGGAGTTCTCCGAGTAAGCTGACAAATTCACAGGAAATTCTGTGAGAGCTTGATGAACGGAATGGTGTATTCTTCCTTCAGGACCTGGACCGTCCAAGGATCCGCTCCGAGATGAAACCAGGTCTGCCAGAAAAGGTGTAATCTGGCTCCTACTGCTGTGTGGAGGACTACGGGCCTACTTCTTGATGGAAGAGGGAGTGGTTTTAGAAGAGGCTCTACCTCTCCCACGAAACCTGGAGAAAGATCGAACGGGAGCTCTCCCTCGAAATGGTTTAGGAGCTTCCGTGGAGGGAGCACTCCGAGAAGCAGAAAGAACCGGAGCTATCTTCCTGGGCTTCTTCACTGACTGTGATAAGAGATCCTGGGTCGCTTTCTGTGTTAAAGATTGAGCGATCTCGCTCACAATCTGTTGCGGAAAAAGGTGTTTCTTGTCCAAAGGAGAGAAGAGCAAGGCAGACTTCTGGTTCGATGAGACCCCTTTCGACAAGAAGGAGCACCAAAGCTGTCTCTTCTTCAACACTCCAGAGGCGAAAATGGCAGCGAGCTCCAAAGCTCCATCACAGATGCCTTTATCGATACAATCCAGTACCGAGGCAAAATCCTTCAGCTGCTCCTCCGAAAGTCCAAATGACTTGACTTTCCTGGCCAGCGAAGCAATGGCCCAATCCAGGAAGCTAACAACTTCAAAAACACGGAAAACACTCTTGCAAAGATGCTCCAGTTCATTTGCTGAAAAGAAAATCATTTAGCAGTATTAAGGGCTGCTCTGCGGGAAGAGTCCACGAGGACTAGAAACCGTCTCCCTGAGCGGAGGCAGTCACACCCAGGGAAAAAACTTCTCCAGTGTCATACCAGACACGGCTCCTTGACGAAAGTCTCGAAGGGGGAAGACAAAAAACATTTTTCCCGTTCCCTCTTCTCCAAAAGCCAAGTGTTAACTTTCTTGATAGCTTCCTTAGCCGAAATCCAGAGGACGAGACGCGTGAACGAGGAGGAGGAGTCAGGCTTACTGTCCTTTTTCCACTGCGAACTAGGAGAAACTGGAACGGAAGGCGCAAAAGAATCTCCAAAGTTGTCAACGAAGGATCGTAAAAGGAGTTTATACCCTGACAAATGCTTGTCTTTTTCTGTAAGTACTTCTCCTTCTTCCTCCAAATCCGAAGCTTCCTTTGACGAAACTGGCGAACATTCCATCGGAAGAGGAATCCTGTTCGGTGAAGTCACACCCTGATGCGTCCGAGGAGGGTGTGAGAAAGCAGGAGAAGACGTCTGAGCCTGTACTGAGACGAATCCGGGCGGCTGAGCTGGTGACTGCATTGGCGGCTGAGCTGGTGGCTGAGCTGGCGGCTGAACTGGCGGCTGAGGTGGCGCTCGAGCGAGAGCCCCTGACGTGGCGCCATAGACGGAGTCAGGAAAGGAGTCTGACCAGGCGTCTGAAGAGGAGTCACATAGAGAGTCTGAGCCTGAAGAGGTGACTGAAAAGGAGCCTGCGAAGAGGACTGCACAGTAGTCTGCGGAAGATGTAAAGCGGTCGGGAACGCATTCGGGGACGAAAGAGACTTGCCAAAAAGCTCCAAGATACTGCCTAACTTGGCATTCATCTGTTCAAACACCGAAGGTTGAAGATCCACCGACGTAGAGGGCGCGGGAGGAGTAGAAGGATGATCCACAAACACGTCTGGAGCCGCAGGAGTTATCGCTTGAGGAGGCTCTGGAGAAGGCTCCGAAGGAGTGTGCGTGTTCGGCTTCTCCACTTCTATGAGAGAAGGGCGATAAATCGAAACCGCCGAGGAAAAAGCTTCAGGCTCCTCCAAAAACTACAAGAAGGTTCGGCAGCCGTCCACTTCTTGGGAACTGCAGCAGGCGAAACATCGCGAGACCTTTTCATCGGTCTAGAAGTCTTATTACGCCAACCTCTATTAGAGGAAACATCTGAACTAGAGTCGCTTGACGAAAAACACTTCCTCGCAACACCTTTCCAATGGTGAGCGACAGCATCCTGGGATACGGCTACAGGATTGCTTGAGGGGGCAGCTGCTCGGAAGCAGATCCCGCTCGCCTCCCTTCGGTTTTCGGCATGCCTCCTCCCAGGATCTGGGGAGTTTGACAGGGGCCTAGACCTAGGAGAACGAATGGGCCGAACAACCACCTCCTCCACTACACTTGCACTAAGTAATTTATCACACTTAACTACCACTTCTTGCACTGTCTCACCCATTTTCTGCATAGTGGTGAGGAAAGAGACAAATTTCGAGTCCATATCGGCTCGTAATACTGACAACTGGGATCGGATCGGGAGATACAGATTCGAGGGCAGGAGCAACCACTACGGGGTTAATAGGAACAGGATTAACAGAATTCAGAGGAATATCCTGGCTACTCACTGACTTAGAAGAAGATCTCTGTGAAGCCTTTCTGATTCTATCTTTTTCTAACTTTCTCATATACTTTCCCAGTGCCTTCCACTCCTGAGATGTTAGAGACTTACATTCTTCACACGTATTCTCAAAAGAACATTCACGTCCCCTACAACTAACACAAGTAGAATGAGGATCAAGTGAAGCTTTAAGAAGTCTAGTCTTACACCCACTACTACACACCCTATACTGAATAGAGCCGGTGTCAGACATCGTGAAGAATTCAAAATAATTCCTAAAATGGACAACAATATCAAAACCAAAAAAACTATAGCGCTAGCAAAAAGATCAGTAAACTCAAGGTACATCACCAAAAGGAGAAAACCAAGATGATCAAATCCAAATTCCAACCAGCAGAGGAACCGTGTTACCGGTTCCGACGGCAGGAAACTTCTGATTTATTGTTGGAATGGTTCCCTTGGTACCCGGTAGAGGGCGGCGGGAGTAGAGGGATTCACCTGTCAAACCATTAGGCGCTACCGCGAATTTCAAATTCTGCCGTGATGTCAGGAGACGACAGCTATATGTAACCACCGGGTAAGTTATATAAGTGAAACCATTATATTGTATTTCTTTGCTACACAGTGTCAGTTTTAATTCAATTTCTTCCATATATATTCCTCTTTCCATTTATTATTTGCTTCTGGCCCTTTCTTTCCTCTTTCTCCTCAACCAGAGCTTATCATTAATTGTTCTCTTTATGTCTTCATTCTACCATTGTTTCTTGCACTCTGTAATAATTATCAGATATCAAAGCACTCTCTCCTCTAGTCTTTTGTCCACCATCTCCCAGACGTTTTCAGCATCCAGTTTTTCCATGAAATTCACAAGAAACTGTAATTGGCTTTAAAACTTAAATAAGAAAGAAAAAATATGTCAGGAAAATGAGGAAAGTGTATACCTGTATAGATCACACTTGTCTTGAGTGGTACAGTACAGTGGTCAGGGGCTATCAACTGATTTTGAGGTGCCACTCAATTCTTTTGTAAAGCAAATGGTTAAAATACACTTCTCTAAGGTAACTGTTTTAGTAATACAGCTTGGGTGTTTAGGAGTTATACTGCACATTAAGAATATGAATAAAGAGCTTTGCTATATGTAACAAATATTATAATTATCATTATTATAAAATAGTTTAAAGAAACCACTGAATCACATTCCTAGTCACTCAGAGATGTTATTTAAATATGTTGTTCTTGTAACTGATGCAGAAACTACCACTATGGTGTCTCATATGGCTAACTAGCAGTACCCTGCTATGGGGACATGAAGTGAGTAAATGATACTTTCAAGTACAAAAAAAAATTAAATAAAATGTACAATACTAAGGCTATGAATCAGACTTGACAAAGAAAGTACTAGAGTAAAAACAAAGGCTCACTAACCCTTTATCATTACAATTACTAAAGAGATATGATACACAAGACCACTGTGGCCAAATTCATAATGATATTTAGCACCAAGTATTTTTTTTAAAAAGAAACTAGGTCAGTTCTTAGGAGGAAGATTTAAAAATTTAATTAAATTTTCATAAGGGATTCAAATAAATATAAATTTTTTAGAATTTTTCCTTATTAATATAAATGTATTACTTATGCATAATGGAAAATTAAGTTAATGATGCGATGAATATTAGGGAAGCAAGGAAGATGTGTTTGACTCTGAAAATAAAAAACAGTAGTCTTATACTATTTGGAGAAACTGACTTATTGTGAAATGACAAATCATCTTTCAGGGATAAAGACATACAACAGAAAAAGCCATACATCAAATATGAAAAATAAAAAACTATTCAGAAGTGATCATCATTTCTATCATATATATTTGTCTCAATAATAAAGTACTATCTTCTTTTCTCATGCATTTTCTGTATGTAAAATTAATCCTCATGAAGACTTACTAGTAGTACAGGCAGTCCCTGGGTTATGACGGGGGTTCCGTTCTTGAGACGTGTTGTAGGCCGAAAATCGTTGTAAGCCGAAACATCGTCAAAAATCCTAAGAAAACCTTACTTTTAATGCTTTGGGTGCATTCAAAACTATGTAAACTGCATTCTTATTGCATTTTCCATCAAAAAAACCTTCAAATATTGATTATTTTGCATTTTTGGAGTCATATTTCTTTTGTCATTGTCAAAGCAGCATTGTAGGTGTTGTAACCCTGGAACACGTGTTGTAAACCTGGAAACAATGTCTGATAAATATAATTGAAAATCGTTGTAACCTCGGAGCGTCGTAAGCCGGGGACTGCCTGTACTTTAATAGTTAAAATCTTTTACAGCATTTTACCAAAAAGTACTTTAGTGTACCTGCGTGGAGTGCACCAAACTCGTGAACCCGATTCTGCAGACCATTCAGAATTACATGGAGGGAAAATCTTTTTCTCTTTGTTGTCAGCCTCTTTTTCATGATATGCCTCAGTAATCCAATTGAGAGCTTGTGTTTTATAAGCTGTTGGTTCCCCATCCTGGTCATAGTAACGTCCTATCAGTTTTCCTGCAAAGAAAGTGTACAGCTATGGTATATATTGCAGTAACCCATATAGAATATAAATTGTTTCTGTATTCCTTCACCCAAGACAAGAAAAATTTTATTTAAGAACCACACAAGCCATCATAAACTAAAGGGAAAATCCTAGGACTGAATAAATTGCCATTCCAAGAACCTCCATATTTTGGCATTAGCTCTGTAGCTAATAAAATTATTTCACAGTTCAAACAAACCAATGAATATAACACTCAATGTATTGGCCTACTCCCCAATAAAAGTTATAATGGCGTACTTAGACACTTTCAGGCTTTCTTAATACGGCAGTGTATAAAACTTTTAATTTACATTATTATTTTATTATTATTATAAAGGATTTGTTTAGCCAGACCTCTGAGCCTAACAACGGCTCTTCTTGGGCTGGTTTTAATTTATATTAAATCCTACTAGATACCTTCTCAAAATTTTTCACTGGTCTGAATTATTGTACAGTGAATAAAGATTTCTTAGTGAATCTGACATTGAAAACTTTCTTCAATGCACCAAGAATAATTCAGTATGTACACTGCTACCTTATGCTTCAAGGAGAGACGAAAAATCCTAAACCAAAACTAAGCCTCAACTAAACCTCAAGGAGTAATCTGTGAAATTTATCATGGGATTGCCATTTGTTAAGAGAATGACAGATAGTATATTAAGAAGCCCTTGTTGGCCATGCCTTCATTAGTAAATCTACCAGCGAATAAACTAGGACCTCCTTGATGAATTAAGTTTCTGCTCTAGTTTCTGTTGGAGGTTGCTTCTGATGAGATAAAGATTCTGAGGCCTTCATGTGTATTATCAACTCTTTTAGACTTGACCAACCACTAAGTGACACTGAGTCAAATAGCATAGGACTTTCCAAGTTGTTGCTCCTTGGTTCCAGTTCATTTGAGTCATGGAGATTAACCTGTGACATGAAGTACTTTCCTAAGGAAAATAACTTTAGACACTGAAAAATAAAAAAGTTACATCCCATCATAAATGAACATATAAAGAATTGAGTGAACACTCTTGAATAAAGTTAGGCAACTGGCCTACACTTCTGACACAGCCAACAAAAATAAAAATAAAATGAGTCTAGCTAAACAGCAAAGAAATAACAAAATATGGTAGTTAACATATACCATGGCTCAGTCACAAAACAATTCTCAGAGCATTACAGTGTAACCCTGGCCAAATAGTATTAACTGGGGTGTGTGCTATGCTCCACTGGTTTTCATCTGTTGATGAATTATAGTAGAAAAAGATACTCAAACTATTCAGCAGAAGAATATTTATGGATGAAAGACAAACTTTGAGCACTGCACAGTTAATAACTAGCATAATAAATATATATAATGATACAGTGAAGAAGGTCCTCCCTTTATCTCTAAAATGACCACTTTGTAGCATTCAGTATGCATAATTGAAATAAGGTTTGATCATTATATGAACATCTCCAGTCTTTTTAGCTATAACCACCCTGTGGTAGAGGTGTAAGAATACTACCACCGTAGGTCCTGCTTGTCATAAAAGGCGACTAAAAGGACAGCTGCTGCCTTGCAGTCTTACTTTTTTAGCAAAAGGCTAGGCCCAACACCAATAACTGTGGAAACTGCTGCCTTGCAGGTGGATTTCTTAGTCAAAGGCAAGGCCCACTGCCAATAACTGTGGTTGATGACAGCAAGGGAATGCGGCCGTAAAAACCCCCTTTGCTAAATAATAAACCATGCCAGATGTTGTAAGGAAAGGCGGATCAGGCAACTGACCCCTTAGTGTAGGGATAATGGTGGGAAAAAATAAGTCTTTTCAGCTATAAGTTGGCTTATAGGTAAAAATTTTGACTGCATAAACATATCTCTAGTAGAGTACTTACATGGTAAAATAAACTTACTGGCAATATTTTGTGACAACCTAATACAGTATACAAATACTTACCAACATATTTATAGTCACTCTGATAGAACTTAACCCATTCATCTAATCCGATGTAATCAGTACCAGATAGACCAGTAATATCATCAGTCAAGCCTTCCTCAGTAAAATCACCGCTTACAAAAGCCCTGCTGGCATCTCTACCTAGAATAAAATATAAAAGGCTTTATTAAAATATTGCAAAGGATATGCAGTATTTAAATAAAAAAAAACTTAACATTAGGATTTATGACTGTGTAGTTTCAAAGAAAGTTTTGTTTCACTCAAGACTTTAAGATCACCATATAATGAGTACATATTTCAAAGAAAGGGAGCAAATTATACAACAGATTATACAATGTTTAAGGAATTGTATATATATATATATATACAATGTTTAAGGGTAAACAGTCCAAAGAGGGACATTAGTAGTACTGTATACGTAAGTTATCTGTTCTACTCTACAACTATTCCTAACCATTTTGCTAATGCTAAATTTTCATAAACTACAAATATCATTTATATTGATAGCTAATTAAGCCACTAACTTATTAGGTGGTGATCATTTTAGACTATCACTGTGATACTTTAGGCTAAAGGATACTTCGACCCCAAGACCCTTCAGGCTATTAGTCTTCTGCTTTAAGATAAAAAATTTAAGTGGTATGTCATCTTAATCTTCATGTTTTGAAAAGTTCACTTTTCCCAAAAATTGCAACAATAGCCAATCAAAGTATGCAACCTAACCTGACCTAGGGTGCCACATCCTATGTGATAGGTATTGTAGTGATTTAACCTTCTCTAACCAACTGTCTACAACAGACACACTTGTTATCATCACCTACCTGCCTGCTTTCATATAATGTCAGTGCCAAAATTTGCAGATCCAGAATACTTCTTTGAGTTTGCAAAGTATTTTTCAATTAGAGGTTTGTCATGTCCAGAGAAGATTAATAACACCTCATAAATAAAAAGCATTTCAAAGAACAGATTCCCAGATAAGATTTGAAGAACTCTTAAAGCTACTTCCCATTAAACATTCCATCCTCCACCAACAAAAGCTGTACTTGGAAGTCTTGGTAAGTGAAACATAGGAGAATCTGAAAATATGCACAAACTTAAAATAAGAAATATAGGTAGGTATGTGTTTTCATTGGCTGAATTGGTGACAAAACATTAAAGTAAGGCATAAGATCATACAGTGGAGAGAAAAAACAATATGAAAAATACACCATACATGCACTAGTTATATTCATAACGAAAAAAATAAAGATTGAAAATGTACTGCAAGATGAAATGATTTAAATGGAAATTGGTTAACTTCTAATAGCTAAATCTTCATGGAAGCACAGACCCCTGGTCACATGAGATGCTTCACCTTAGGTTAGGTTGTTGTAGGGTATCCTCTAGCCTACTTGTGTAACCTATTTTTAGAAAATAGATTGCAAAAACAAATTTTCATATGGCTATGACTTTATCTAATTAGGAATTCAAGGCTAAGCTATAATATGAATGTAGCATTTTACAGGCTTGGGTTTTTAACAGTAAAGTAGGCTAAACTACCTAGCTAGGTTAGCCAAACACAAACAACCCTTAAGGCCTACCTGCAAAAAATTCATATCCTCCACCAGGTCCATAGTGTTTTTTGCCCTTTTTAACGTTGTATACAAGGCCTAAAATGGCTAAGTAAAGCCCTTTACTACCAGGTTGTCCATCGTACTGTTTCAGCTCTTCTGCTGTAAATAGCCTTTCCTTAGGCCTTGGTCTTTCCGACTTCTCTTTGGCTCCCTCGGAGGATTTCTTAACATCCGTACCGAGGAAAAGCCCAACCACCCCATGAATAACTTTCTGAACTGCAGAAACCGACGGCGAGGAAAGGAATGCGGTTATTTCTTCGGAAGGATATTTCTGCAGAAGGATGGCGATCACACCTATCACTACTGCAGTTATGATGCATATTGCTTTCAGTAACTGCATTTTTCGTCAGGGACTGCTTATTTTAAGACCACAGCGCACTAACGTAACTACACAGAGCACCAAGACTCCCAGTGTTCACTTTTCTAGTGCATTCATGAGTGAATGTGACAGGTACCGTTGGTCCATGAACGAACCTTACCGATGAATGTACTAGTTGGCAACTGTAGCTCTTCCCGTTGTAAACAAAAATTTCGTCACTGATTTTGCCGGTGGAGTCTTATCCTGTGGGCGTTCACTTAATAGATTAACAGCTTCACAAATTTTAATAAAGCTGCAGCCTCAGAATTTGTAATGGATTGGAATATTTGAGACTAGTTTTATTTTGTACCTTGCAATTACAAAACTTATAGTCTTATACTATATCATCGAATAATTTTTCTTGCATGAAGTCTTGATGCTACGTAGATTAAGCTTAATGTGAATAAAGTTTCATACATAAAGAAGCATGGAAACTTGTAAGGATATTTCTAATCCTTAATACAAAGTATTACCCGCAGTCATACATTTCGGATTTTACCTTCTAAACCATACACTCTCAGTATTTCTGCATTGCTTCTTTCTACCATACAATCTCGGTATCTCCAGATTGCTTTATATTTATTATATCGACTAGTAAATCATATATTCTCATTATCTCCACTTCGAATGTTGGTTCTAGAGCCTTTAAATTTGCAGCTCCAAGCCTGTACAGTGAGTTTTCACTTGAAATCATGACTGACAACATAAAATCTTTCAAGAAAAAATGGAAGACCTTTTTCTCCAAGATAGTTATTATAGTGGCCTTGAGTGTATCGCAGGTGAACACAGAAGCTTTGAGGGGATTTGGACCGGAAATACAGACAATACAGACAAAACAAGCAAGCCGTAAACCCAAGGTCTAGAGATCCCATCATCCCAAGGGTAAGTCAGTCATTGCAACGACAAACCATTATTGTGGCATATGAATAGACAGCAAACTATAGTTGGACCACAGTCATTTGAGCTTTAAATCCATCACAATCTTATGCTAATCTCTAATCAATACAAACGAACGATGATTAAATGTTGGCATATACATGTAAGCTACAATACTGTATTCATTTAGTCATTAGTACATAATTACAGCTCAAGTGGACTTGTGGATGGTGAGCAAAGGGCAATTCACAGACTTAAGAAAAGTGGCGCCAGTGAAGTTTCCAGCCCTTATATATATATATATATATATATATATATATATATAATATATATATATATATATATATACAACATATATATACATATATATATTATACATATATATATATATAACATATATATATATATATATATTATATATATATATACACACACATATATATACATATATATATATACATATATATATATATATATATATATATATATAATATATATATATATATATATCTATACATATATATACATATATATATATATATATATATTATATATATATATACATATATATACATATATATATATATATATACTATATATATATATATACATATATATATATATAGTATATATATATATATATACACACATATATATATATACATATATATATATTAATATATATATATATATATATATATATATATATATATATAGGAGGATATATACATATATATATATATATATATATATATACCCATATTATATACCATATATATATATTATATATATATATATATATATATATATATATATATATATATATATATATATATATATAATATATATATATATATATATATATAATATATATATATATATATATATACCACAATGTTATTTAAATAACATTGTACTAAACCCTAGCGATATTTTTGTCAGTTTTGATGTATGTTCTTTGTTTACAAAAGTCCCTATTGACTCTGTGCTAGAATATTTAAGTAATGAACTTGTACTGCATGAATTGCCTATGTCCGTTAGTCACATAATTTCCTTAATTAAGTTATGTATTTGTGATTGCAGATTTATTTATAATGGAGAATATTACCAACAAATATTTGGTGTGGCCATGGGTAACCCTTTATCACCTCTCCTTTCAAACTTATATATGGAATTTTTTGAGAGACAATACCTCCCAAATATCACACTTATCCCCTTAAAATGGTACCGATATGTCGATGATATCTTAGTAGTCTTACCTGGTGGTATCGACGTAAATGATTTACTGTCTAAATTGAATAATTTAGTGCCATCCATAAAATTCACTGTTGAAATTGAAAATAACAATGTCATCCCTTTCCTAGATGTATTAATACATAGAGAATCTTTCCAATGGAAATTCCGTATTTATAGAAAACCCACAAATAATTTAACATATGTACATTTTTATTCTGGGCCAGCCACCATCTTAATTTAAAATTTCAATTTTTTCTTCTATGTTCCTACTCGCTTTGCGTATCACGAGTCCACAATATCTGGACCAAGAAATAGAATACATAAAAAAAGATAGGAAATGATCTCTGCTACCCACCTCATTTAATTGATTTATGTTATCAAAAAGCTCACAAAAAGTTTTATAATGTTGCTATTAATGAAAAAGAAAGGCCTAAAAATGTACTTAGCTTACCTTATTTTCGTGGATTTGAAACCATAAAATCAATATTTAAATCGTTTAATGTTAATGTAGTGTTCTCTTATAACAATACCATTAAAGATATGCTAATTAAGAATGGTCCCGTAACAAATAACATCATTTACAAAATTCCTTGTAAGGATTGCCCTTCGTT